>NC_137471.1:103381771-103891935 GCF_964235325.1 Thermobia domestica
TAACCGGACTCCTCTAGTCTACCGTAAGCTTTTCCTTGTCTCAAGATACTGAGTCAACACCGGAAAAGTACTTTAGCTCCTACTGGGAACTGAAACCAAGACCTACGTGGGGATCTACCGGATTCAGATTCCTCCGTACAAAACTTCGTAACTCGACGAACATTTGTGAACTTTCTTAACATAACCTTGTTTGTCATCGAAATGATTGATATAGCCTAAAAAATATTTAATATCTCTAGCTCTATCATTTTTAATAGGAGACACTAATGAACAATTACTTGTCGTCTTTTCGGGTGTTGAATAACACAAGTTAAATAATACATATACGTATTAGATCTGCAAAAATCTTCGGATCTCTCAAAACAAAAAAAAAAAAAAAAAAAAAAAAAATCTGGGCGCGTGCCTGGCCTGCTCTAAAAATTCATTTATTTCTGTAACAATACATCAAATGCAGCCTCTACGGCCAATTTACAACAGAATATTTTAACATCAATAATTGAAAAAGGAGAAAATCAGGCAGGATTTATGCTTAAAGATAACATCTCGACATTCACCTTGTGGAACAGCGAAAAAAGCTGGTAAAACCGGTCAGGGTAGCAGGCCACAAGCTTTGCACTCAGGATCTCCCTTTTGCGAAGGAACAACGCTAACCACTAGACTGCGCTCGCTAGACATAATAATAATAATAATAATAATAATAATAATAATAATAATAATAATAATAATAATAATAATAATAATAATAATAATAATAATAATAATAATACAGTTTGACTTAATACAGTAAACAAATTGGGGATGTGCCTGCATTAAGAATCAGCAAACAACGTTGAAATATCCCAAAAATAATGCAGATTGATAGCCAATGACGTGGACATGCATCACGCAATTTCCTAGCTATTTTGTGGGCTTTGTTTTAATAATAATAATAATATGATTTTCACATGCTTGCGCTCACCAATCATGGAACAGTTCTTACATCAACTAATCCTACTCTTGTTATGGACAGCAAAGAGCGCTATGAAAACAAAGCAAGATGAAGAACGAAAGACATTGTCTATTTTCTCTCCCCTTTGCTACTTTTGTCTCACTCTGTACTTCCCCCTGACCCTGCTACCCGTTCCCCCTGCCTTTTCCTTGTATATGACTGATTTTCTCCTATGATACTCACGAAAATCGATCAAGTTTTTTTTTTCTCCTTGTCTCTACTTTAGATTTGCAATAACAACATATGAAAGTGAAATTTCGTTCTGCTTCACCACCTGAAGAACGAAATTCAGTGTCACCCTCTGAAGAACAATACACTTGATACAATGTCCGAGGAGCTCTCCAAAGATCTGATAAGATCTGTAACTGATGAACACAATACCAAACCTGTCTGTTCATCTGTGTTATTCGTGTGGCAAATAGTATTTGTAACCAAGGATGTTATAAAATAGAGGATGTGCCCATACAACGAAATCGTGAAGCCATACGTCACAGCTTCGCCACACCTACTCTGCCCACTCTACGCCACTGAGATCGCAATGTTTCGAGCCAACAATCATGGCGGAAACGAGAGTAGCCAATCAGACGTGCCAGCTCAGACGATGCTCGACTGTTTTTCGGCTCCATTGAGTTCGTATGATGAAGACACGTATGGGCAGATCCTCTATTTTATAACATCCTTGTTTGTAACAAAATAGCTTCTGCTTTGCTCATACTTGTTCCATTAGACAACCGCAGAGGAAAGAATCTCATTCTGCTGGTACCAGTTGTCGACTTTCTCCCACCAAGCGTGACAAAGAATATCCGAAACAGATTTGTTCCTTCAATTAGTAGCGGTAGAATAACGTTACATGCTCGAATAACGTTACGGCGTCGTAACGAAAATTGGTGTTACGTCTTGTACCTATCTATATTAAATAACCAATAATTTTCTTACAGAGAGCTATTTTCGTTACGTTACAGTTACGTTAAGTTATCCACCCCTGCTGATGAGTTTTAAGCGGCTAGCAATCGTTTTGGTTATTATTTGAAGATCGATATTCAGAAGCGTAATAGGACGAAAGTGCTCAAGAGAAAATCATCCGGATTTTTTAGGAAGGAGGATCAAGATCCCATCATTCTGTGGAATACTAGAGGTGTGTAATAATTCATTCATTATTTCAAGTACTGTCTTACCCACAATATCCCAATATTGCTTATAGAATAGGTACGGTAGTCCATCAGGCCCAGGGCATGAGATATTATGTGATTTCATCAAAACACTCGTCAATTCCTCGATCGAAAAGGGGTGCATGAGTGAACCCAAGGCGTCGGGAGGGGCATGCGGTAAAGGAAAATCTAGTCTTGTATGTCGATCAACGTATCCTGAGGTGTGTCATACATTTGCTTATAATAACGAACAAACTCATTTTGAATATCATCAAAATTGTAGAGGGTTTGTTCCCCACAGACATCAAGTCAATCTATGTATTTGGAGGTATTACGGTACATATTACGCATATTATGATAGAAGGTGATCTTTTCATTTTCCAGTTGTTCACCAAGATGTGCACGGCTGTACAATACATCTTAGAAAAAAGTTGATGTTCCACTTGACGTAATTTTGCTTTAATGTGGTTCATGAGAGTAAAATTTTCCGGTCTGCTCGGTTGTGACCATTTGTCATTCAAAATTTTGTAATAATATTCCTGGGTATGGAGAAGATCGGTCGTTGTTTCTCGAGCTTGCCATTGAGAAAATGAACGAATTTTATGTTTAGCGTAAGCTACCCATCAATGATTAAGGCTGTGGTAATAGCGTTGTTGTTTACACCAATACTGCCACTTACAAAGGAACAAGTTTTAATATCAGGCGGTTTTGAAAGTCGAGGTGGCAATTCCCAATATGAGCGACCAACAGATCGACTCACAGCTTGTGGGAACTTGTAGGTAATGTAGGCAGATACATGATCAGAAAAAGAGAGGATGCGCAAGGCCGCTTCTGTAATATTTTGCCGGGATACTTCTGATATATAGATCGAATCTAAACGTGATTGTACTCGGGCGGAGCGGTAAGTCATTTGGTGTTCTGCATGACATAATAACCAAACGTCACGTAGGTGAAGCTGTGAGATAAGAGTCTGAATAGCCTTACATGGTATATATTGTCCTGACGTGTCTGATGGTGATTCCACCACATTCCAATCTCCTGCCATGATAGGTTCGTCCGGTACTACTGGTAACAATGGCACTATATCTTTATTATAAAACTGTTCCCTGCGTAAGCGGTTGTGCGTCCCAGATGGTGAATAAATGTTAATAATTGTGAACCCCTCGGAGAAACAACGAATTGCCCTCCCGGAAGGTAAACAGCTTATATCGTCCATTTGTATCTTTCTTGTACAGAATAGCAGTTCCCCGTTGGTTTTCACCTTGATTAATAATAACATTATATGCCGGTAAAAAGGAAAATGAGGAGAACGCCACTTCTTGAAAGAGAAAAAAATCGGCATCAATTTGTGCTACAAATTGTTGCAGTAAGTGCTGATTAGATAAGTTGGAAATAGCACTTAAATTGAGTGTACAAAATTACCGCACTTTAGGTAGAGGCATATTAATGTTGGAAACAGTAATGCTGCTACTGCAGAAAAAAAGATAAAGGCAAATAAATCTTTCAGGGAAAGAAAGTACAAAGCCAATCAACATATCGATGCACAATACTTAAAGTGATGCTATGGAACTGACTCTCTACCCGGACCAGTTTGTCGGGTAGTTAAATTCAACAGGTAACTGATTCGCATGGTTTTCTACTGTCTTCAGTGATGATACTGTTTCTACTTAGTCATTAGGTGTTATGAAGGAAGTATCTAAATCGTAACTAAAAGTTTCGGCTACAGTTACACACACACCACTCGAATGGGGGGAATCAGCAAGATTCGGCTTTCGTTTCTTATCTAAAGGCAGCGATTCAGCTTCCTCGTCCAATGTATGCGTCGCACTTAATTGCTGTTCGTGGGTTTTACTATTCACTTTGTTTACTTGCTGTGAACACGATTCACCCATTTTACTTGTTTCAGAAGCGCGTACTGGCGTAGGTAGTTCTTGAGTAGGTCCAGGCATGGCAGAAGGCGTCACTTTACTCGCTATCGCTGGAGATACTAGAGGCGAATGAGATGCATCAACAGGTTTGAATGAAACCGGAAATGCAACATCATCATTAAGAGAAGACACACTATTATCACACCTAAGCAATTCATTTGGCGGGGTTCTCATTGGCGGTAGAATCTCAGCAACTTGCACATTCGCGTATCGCCTTGCAGATGGAAGTGTTCCTTTAAAGATTTCCGTCATTCGGAGTTCCTCAGCATGTTGCGATGCGGGGTGTCTTACATTTCTCTTCTTTGGACAAAATGGCTGAACGTGTGCGGGGAGGCACACATCCAACACGGTGTTTCTTGCCCCTGGTACACCTTGTCTCAAAAAGGTTGAGCGCATTCTTTATTGCTGTTTTAAGGCAAAAATTTTCTAAGTCCAGCTTCGGGTATCTTCGGGAAAAAGTAAGCCAGGTTCGAACCTCCAAGCCAGCCTTTGCAATCAGGAAAAAGTTTGCAAATATGTTTTTCTTCTTTTAAATATAATAAAACTTGTTACCAAGTGTAGAAAAAAAAGCAACATTGATTGAAATACTTAATGATACAATATTTCGAAACCTTGTATTAATTCCAAACCACATTCCTCCTCGACCACATTCCCGAAACCACTTCGAAACAACATTCTTGTTTGTCATTTAGCTCTCCATACGTAATTGAACATTTAGATACGTTAAAGAATCTTTCCATATGTAAAAGAATGCTCAAAGTTAAGACATAGAACGTAATTATCGCCTCAAAAACAGCGTCTGTACTGGATATGATAGTCATAATTATCTTGAGAAACGTTATACATGTTTCGCTAGAAGCATGTCTTCGTAAATCCTTGTGTTAGCTCACTGGTAAGGTATCGGATTTCAAATCTTAAGGTTACGAGTTCGATCCCCATCTGGGTCAGTGTTTTTTTTTATGAAATTGTATTTTCCGCAATGCATGAAAAATTATATAAAATAATTACATTAAAATACATAAGTTGTTTATATATAACATAATAATTGCAGAACATAGTAATTATTATGTTTAAAATATAACATCTGAGATAATTTTCACAGTAGGTCGGTATTATATATGAGAATGTTAAATACAAGTTAGGAAAATCGTTCAATAGCAATAAATAAATTATGTAGTGTATTTATTTGCAGCTATTTGTCATATAGAGGGTACTTCTCAATATTCATATTACAGCATATCATTTATGTTCTTGAAAAAGTATTCGATGCATAAAGAGAGGGTATAAACAGAGAATCCAAAGTCGGAACGCTCGCAAGAAATTCATGAACCCCAAAGGTCACGTGAGCAGACTGGAATTGTCCTTATGAAGCATGCCACAGCAGAAAGTCTTTACATAGATTTTCAATTCAATTCCCATTGACGTAACTAGGATATTTTTCTAAGGGGGGCATGGTCCATTAGTTCTGAAAAATTGGAAGAGTCTTTTAGAAGACCTTGTTATGATGTTATATATAGTCTCCCTTACCCCGCACTCATAATCAACTCCAAGTTATTTAGTTCTAACACGACACTGTCATGTAACATTTCAGTGAAAATTTATTTTTTTGAAATTTACTTAAAATTGTATACGTATGATTGTATACGTATGTACATATACGTATGATAACCAGTGGTGCGTAGCAGAAATATTATGAATAAATCATGAATTACGTGAAGTTTAAGTGCTGTTTATGCTTCCACATGAACCTTCAGCAGGGTACAGGTTTCCAGAAGAGCATAAGAGAAGTGAAAATAAGTGTTTTGTGACTATCGACAATGTGCTACGCAGGGGCGGATCCAGGACGGACTTCTGGGGGGGGGGGATTGTAATACTGCTACTTAGAGCTACTATTAAGAGCTCCAAACTCTGGGATGGGTTTTATTTATATATAAATAAGAAAGTTTCTTCTTCTGGGGAGGGGGGCGGCAATCGTCCCCCTAGATCCACTCCTGGATGAGGTATGAGTGAACCAACATCTATTGGAGCATCTGCACGGTTACATGCTATTAGCAAAGAAGACAACAACCAAGCAAATGATTGGTCCATGTAAAAAACAAAAACAAAAAAAAAAATAGTTAAATTTTGTTTCCGAAGACCATTTTAAATAAGTGAACTTGAAATTTGTGTGTTTCGTAATCGTAATTTCCACCTCAGATTACTTCAGTTTAAGAAACCGGAGGAGCAGGGGGGGGCTCATTTTACTATTTCAGAGAGCCTCTTTGTTCGAAATAATAAAAAAACAGCCAAGAAAACTTTTTATTCTTCATTTAATGAATATGAACCACAAACATCATCAAATCATTGCACTTTCATTGTTCCCAGTGTTGCTAACTGTGACATCAAAATTAGCGAAAATTCGCTAACTTTAAAAGGCTGCAGTTAATCCATGAAGCATTGGTCGAGAATGATATTTGGTGTGTTTATTATTTAGGTAAACTTGAACCATCTGACAAAATTTCAGAATTTTAAAATATGGTGTTTTCGAGAAAATGGTCGCCCAAAATGGCGATTTTTGAAAATTTTACAATTTCTCGAATTTTTTGCGACAAAACGGTTGACCACAGAAGCAATACAATTTTTTTTTCGAAAAGCGGGTAACTAGGTCTGATCAACCGTGAAAACAGAATTTTAAAATTCGAACCGGAAGTGCTCGAAAAAAATTTGCAAACTTCGACTTTTCAGATAAATTGACGTTCATTTGTTAATTTATGTACAAAAAGATACGCATGCGCAAACCAAACTATAATAAAATATAGTTTATTTATATCTCTATGTACATACCACAACAAGAATTATAACTCTAGCTGTCTCCATAGCCGAATGGTGAGGCTCCGAAATTGACCATTTTCCATGTCTTCTACAATTCATAAATTGTACTCCCCGTCTTTGATGGCCCATTACTTGGCGGGAAAATTTTTTTCGACAAAACAAAAAAATATGGGTCTCTTAAAAACATGTCTAGTTGCTATAAAAAAAGTTTCAACAATATCTGAGATGGTGATTGTACAATTTTATATTTTTTTGCCTGAGTTGAAATGGAAGGCACCTAATATTAAATTAGATTATAGTTTAGTGTCCCTTTTAGGAGCAAAGCTGTATAAGACGTGAACCTACAGCTTAACGTGGGATTTGAACCACATGAACTCCTACCATGAATCAAACCGCGGACTCCCACGCCGAAGAAGCGTACGCTAACCACATAGCCACGGTGAGGTTCAATATTTAGTAATATCTATTAAGTTGTAAAATAGGATTTGCGTAATTTTCACTAATATAATCTTCACAATGTAAAGTCTCAGCTAAGCACATGATCTTATTTAAAATCAGAAAGCCCATCTTTTGTAGTTCAATCTTGGGTTGGACTCTGAGATTATAGAAACCCGAATGAGATACTTTTATTCTATTTGTACAGTACATCCGTCCTTTCATAATCTCCGTGTTTGATAAGAATAGTTACGAATAGAAATTTAAGTCACATTCAAATGTATCAGACTGTTCAATTAATCTGGGGATGGTTAAGAAATTAAGTGCGTCTGGATGTAGAGTATTTCGCAATTCAGTTGATACAATGTGAATGTATTAAAATCTACTGTTACACCCATCAAATTTAAATTTTGAAAAAATATTCTCTGTGAATACTAAACAGGATATTTTTTTAAAAAGTCAATTGTTAATTATATATATTGTTAACCCAGGCTGTTAATAAGGCAGGTTTCGTGAGAAAGGAATTCTCCAGGGGATAATTCCTGAGTTCGTTATATTAAATATATATTTTGAAAATAAATTGATAAATAGCACTAAATTTATATATGTAGTGTTATTTATCAATTTATTTTATCCTTGTGACACAGCGTCATATTACCTTTGTACATGAATACAGTTAAAAACACTTCATTAAAATAATGAAGATAAGTAGGGCAGGTCTTTACAATTAGTTTAGAAATATAATTTCAAAATCTGTCATAATTCAGGCCCATGTTTGGCATCTTTGCAAGTCTCAAGTGTGGCAACCCTGTTCCTTTCTTTTTGCTTTTCATTTGAAGTGCTGATGCCCATTTACATCACTTGAAAAAACCAGCACACTATTTGCAAAATTTCCCTTTGCGAGACGCCACAAAGCTCTCAGTAAACATCTGGACCAAATGGGCTCTCTCTTCTTGTGTGTATGTTTGAAGAAAGAAGAGCCAATGTGCAGTTTTTCTGAGCTTAATTGTTGAATTTGTCGCTGTGGTAAAACTCTTGACAAATAATATAATAAAATATACTGCTTACCCAACATGAGCGCGGATTGCAGAGAAAAGCAGCAAACTCTAAAGTACCTTTATAGACTCTCCCCGAAATTAAATGCATAGATCTATTATTTCCAATTGGAAGTCATTTTCGCTTCTAGGTTACTAGTGACGGAATTCTTTTTTGTATCTTTGTAGTCGAGAAAATAATAATAATAATAATAATAATAATAAATTCATAGAAAAAATCTTATAAATACGAAAGTAATTCACAGTTTCCTTCATAATGAATGGAATTGTCAAGTACCTTCCTATTTATTGGACTTTATGAATATATAATTATTCATTATAGTGCATAAAATGCCATACAAAATTTACAAATTTGCGTAAAATTTGAAATTTTATCGCAATTTGCTACGTAATATGTAAATTATTAACGCTTATATATACGGTATGTAAAGGTCTTATATATATATATATATATATATATATATATATATATATATATATATATATATATATATATATATATATATATATATATCCTCAAACAGCGTTTTCTCGAGACGAGTCGAAATAGTCTTAAATCTCAACTCGTCTCGTGCTCATCCCTAGCTAGAACTGAGCCGAGACAACAGCTCATCCCAACCAAGCCGGCTCGAGCCGATGGCTCATCCCAATCGAGTCGGCTTGAGCCGGTGGCTCACCTGAGCGGAACCAAACCGAGTTGATGGCTTACCCTAATCAAGCCCACTGGAGCCATCAGCTCAGTTGAGTCGAGTCGAGCCGAGCCGATGGACTCGTTTCAACCGATCCCTCTCGAGGTGAAGGCTCACCTGAGCAGAGTCAAACTGAGTCGGTGGCTCATCTCTACCGAGCGGCTTGAGCTATCTGCTTACTCGAGTCAAGTCGATGGCTCATCGCAACCAAACCAGCTCAAGCCGTCGGCTAAGTTTGGCCGAGTCGATATCTTAACCCAACCGAGCCGGCTCGAGCTGTTCACTCAGTTGAACCGAGTCAAGCCGGTTAACATCACTTCCCCGGGTGGGCTTCTGCTTGAGCTCAAATCTTCGACCGTACAGGTCTGAGCCTTGATGGTAAGAAACACAGTACCGGTATATACGTATATTGATGTTTACCATATTTGAAGTTGTCTCATTATAAAAATCTATTGTCAACTAGCTATCGAGACGAGACGAATACAAGCAATGTCTCCTCTCATGAGCAAAACTAAAGGTATTCTACATTAGTTCTTATATTTCTCATAGCTTTCGATTTCCAGTCTAATCACTCAATCAGGCCATGATTTCAAAACGAGCTAAAACGAGCTGAACAAGCGAGCCATTTATCAAACTCGACTCGACTCGAAACTCGACCTCAAAACAGCGACTCGGCTTAGAACTCGACTCGAGAAAATTACCTTTGGTTCGACTTGTGCCCACCTCTAAAATTTTTGGCAACACTGTTGGGGGGAGAGCTACAATGGATGAGTCAAGTTATTTCGTCACTTCCGCTGTGAACCTAAGTACAAGATTCCAAAAATCACATTTTTTTGGTTCCAAACAATATGTCTGCTGGGTGAAAGCATACACTGGAATGTGTTTCACTTCCTTTGGATACAAATGTGTTGCCTTTCCTACCTTATCTTTAATCCCGTAGTAGCTTCTTTCCGAAAGTATTTTTTTAATCAATTCTTCCTTTCTTAATAGTATTTATAAGTCAAAGTATTAGGTAAGCATTGTATGTTACTTATCTAGCTCATAGAGCCGCATCTACGGGAGAGCAAGCAAGGCACGTGCCCCGGGCGCGTGGTTGGAGGGGCGCCTAAAAGAGAGGTTATATATTAGTACCTTTCTGACGGTATTTAATACATTTCATCAGAGTGCGAAAGTATGAAATCAAAGTGGGAGGAGACTGGAGGAGTGAAGAGAGAGAGAGAGAGAGAAGAAAAAGCTCGCACTTTTACACTTCAAATGTATTAGGCCTATATAAATCTGCACACTTTAACTGAGACTACAAAAATCACACCAGTTGTTTAAATTCTTCGGCTACATTTGTTAACAGCCTAATTATAATTGAAGATTTGAGTTAAGTTTGGGGCTTATGCTATTTTTCATACTTCTGTCCTTTTAGAGCTATGTTCATCATAACATTAACTTATTTTTCATCTATTTTTAAAACCGTTGGTAAAAAGTATACATGAAACATTTACTACAAATTAACAAAAGTAGATTTAGATTTATATACCTATCAAGCGAGAAAAGAAATTCAAAAACAAAACTAGAAAATGAAAGTAAAGTCACTGCTTTATGCTTGAAGGAGCCTTGCTTTTCTCACACATTTTGTCAATAATAAGATTGTTGTCTATTTTGGACAGAATGTCTCTTTCTGAGTTCATCAGGAACAATGATTCCAGATGTTCATCTGTAAGTCTTGAATGGAGTCTTGTTTCTATGTATCTGAGCTTTGAAAATGATCGTTCACAGGACACTTGTGTTGCCGGTAATGTAAGGAGATACTTATAAACTTTGAATTATTCTGTGTAGAGTCTTGAGTACATATTGTACTGAAGAATCACATCGAAGGCGCACTTAAAGCAAAAATTGCACTTCACTCCGTCACATTTTATAGATCTTAAGTCCACAATATCGTCATTCGGCCCCAAATATTCCTCCTCATCTTCCATGAAATCTTCAGAAAACTTGTCCTCTTCAATCGTACGAACTTCAACAGCATCTTGTTTCTTATCTTAGTTCTCATAAGGAACATCTGTAATGAGTCCTTCAATACTATTTGACATTTCTGTTGCAAAGTGTTGTGTTGCTTTGTAGACTTTGTCAAACTGGTCCCTAGCTTCTTTCAACTTATTTTGAGTTGAGGATATCAGGTGCTATGCTTGGACATAGTCTAAATTTTTTGTTTGCAAAAAGTCTGATAAACGTGTGGTATGCTGAAAAATCAATAAAAACATCATAGCCACAATGATAGTCTCAAAGGAGCACAGCTTTTGAATGAGAGACATTGCATCATGTCTGACTTTGGAATTGAATTCTTTCGAGTTGCCGATTGCACTTAAAGCTGCTACGAGTTCCACATATACTGATTTTGCTTTTCTTGGTCTGGCATCCTTTGAGTCCGGTGCCCAGTAACGAAAGTGCCCAAATATTTTTACAGCAGCGTTGCTTTTACTTCTCCATCGGGTTATCCCAATAGCCTCAAGACGGACGCTTGGGTTTTGTTCCAAGTACACCTCAAGTCGTTTCTGGGATTCTTTCAAAAGTATCTGAATTTCCTGGAGAAAACCAAAGAAAGATATACGAACACCCAAACTCTGAACGGTGTCACTTATCACCAAGTTCAACACATGTGAATAGCACCATATGTGATTGTGTTTCGGATTGATCTCTTTCAGCTTTGCTGTCACACCTTTATATAGTCCGCTTATATTTGACGCTCCATCAAAAGCGTCAGCCACATATTTTTCGATAGGTATTTCTACTTCAGCCAAAGACTGTTCAAGGGTTTGAAAGAGGTTCTCTCCTGTAGTTGAAATTACATGTTTGAGGGCAATTACTCTTTCCTGAACAAATCCATTGTACACATACCGAAGCACTATGGAGCACTGTTCATATGACGAGACATTTAGGGTCGTGTCCATGATGACAGAAAAAACTCCAGCTTGGTTAACTTCTTTGGCAATTGCGGTTTTGATTTCAAGTGCAATTAAGTTAACAATGTTCATCACAGTTGTTTTACTTAAGAAAGTAGCAGTGCTTCCCCTTCCGAATTTCTTGTTACCACTTTCCTGCCTCTTAACAGTGGTTCTTCGCTTTTTTCAGACTTTCTTTGTGTAAGAATAAAGATTATCATTGTGCTGGGCTAATAATAACATCATTGCTAGGAAATTTCCATGATTTAGTGTAGGATCATGGATAGTGTCCACAACGTTATCTAAAGAATCTTCATTCTGAATTTCGGTCAACATTTTTTAGAACCATAGTCCGATAGTTCAGGAACCGCCTCCACGTGCAAGCAGGATTTAGAAACAGAAAATTCCTTTTTCGAAAATTTTTATTGTGATAATTTTTGAACTGCTCCAGATTTTGAAATTTTGGGACGTGGAAAATGTTTTCATTTTAAAAACAACTTAAAATAAATTTATAAGGTTAAAGTTATGTGATTTTACTCAAATCTTGTGTAAACCAATAAAACGAACATTTTAACCAAAAAAAAATCTAAAACATTTGGAAGAAAACAACCAATTTGAAAAATGTTTCAAATGGAAAATTTATTCCTAGCTTCAACCATGGCTAAAGCAATTCAGAAGTATCGCAATAGAAATCCATTGCCAATAAATTACTGAATAAAATTTCAAATAACTCAAAATAATGTTAAGTTCGACAATTTACTTTGTTATTTTTTATTTTTATGTGGACCCATTTAATTACTTTAGCTACGGTGCACTTATTGTGTGAAACTTATTTTATGACATTATAATAATTAATGTATTAAATAGATGCGCTTAACGCTAGCATTAGCAAGGGTGTGGGTTGAGGGGGAAGCTCCGAGACCCAACAAATTTGTCTGGTTTTTTTTTAAAAAAAAAACTTTCCTAACAACCAACAAAAAATCTGAAAATTTTGGTATTGTCAGGCTTCAACTCATTGATGATACAGCATACTTGGTTTATTTTTAATGTTTATCTTTTAATAATTGTAAATTAAATAATGCAAAAAATGTGCCTTTTTAGTAGTAAAAGACTATATATAGAAATATGTAAATGTTAGGGAGCTGAGCCCCACATCTATCTTACCATAACTGAAATGTCGCAGGAAGGTGCTTTCGTGCATATAATATAATATACTAAACTGCTTTTGACCTGTTTAGTTATTTTTTAATAATAATAATAATAAAACAAATAAGTTATAGTCACTGGCATTAATAAAAAAAATCGTCTACAATTATACCTACGTATAAATATATATAGCTGGTGACACTTTGATGGAGAACACTAATGGAATAGAACAAAACTTTGTGATGTCTTAGATCCCCGAAGTAAGTATAGAACAATATAAAAGAGTTAAATAAAACACAATATGAAATAACTGTTAGAACACTGCATCTAATAATGTACACGTACACAATTTCTACTGGATACCAAGAGCAATAACGTTTAAGTCGTATTGTAGATTGAAAAGTTTGCTTAGAAAAATCAAGACAAAATGAATTGATTACTCGGAACATGTGTAGTCTACCTCTTAGTAATGCTTGTTGTTAAGTAAAATAGGTGTAAATAATAATCCAAGTGTACCATTCCGCCAAATAATCACTTGCGCCCTACACATAGTTCCCAAGTTCCATGAAACACCACTTAAAACCAACAATTACAATACATTTCTCCACTGAAATTATTTCATTTCCTAATTTCACTTCTTCTCCACAAACCCATTATTTGTCTGGTCAAGGGTCAATTTTCTAAAGTTGATGAGCTCGTTCAGCACTTCACCCCTCTTTATCAGTAACTAACATGAACCTTTGCACTCCAAATTTGATAAGGTTGTATAGCCACTTATCAGCGAAAATAACAATACTACATTATACTTAACAATGTACTTACCAAATCGTATCAAAGTCTATTAATATATTAGAAAGTTTCTTCATAAGTCACAACATATCAGTTTCAAATCATTCTTTAATTCGTGACCGCCCTTCAAGCCATTTGATGTGCATGTTAATCACAAACAGTATACAGTTTTTGCAGCATTCTCAATTGTCCAAAGTCACAGTACAGATTTTGCAAGTATTGTATTCTATATACATTATGTATTTGGGCACAAGGGCGCCCATCAGGGGGACAAGGTGGGGCGATTTCCCCCCTAAGAGGAAATTGTACTTGTGAATATCGAAAACCCAATAGAATTTTTACATCAGTTACAGCAAAATTTCAAACTATATTTGAAGCGTCGCTTGTACTTGCTCCCCCTTGGAAACCACAACATGGGCGCCCTTGTTTGGGCATCATATAATTTTGTATATGTATACTTTTTCAATGTGCATATATACGTAAAATAATCTATCTACTATATTATAAATTATCTATTGAAGCTTTCCTGGCGACGTATTGTGAACAGGTCTTCTCGGGCTAGCAGCCAGGTGAATACTGTTATATCTTGCGACGTTTCGAGGGCTAACATCGTCCTCATCTTCAGGCTAATATGATGGTGGAATGGAGTGTATGGAATATATATACTCATGTATGTATAATTGGACTTTTCTGATTGGTGGTTGAAATGGCGGCTTCTGATTGGTGCTTGAAATGGCGGGATATGATTGGTGTCCATGTTTTACTCAGTTGGAATCCTGTGTCTCTGTTAAGGTTCGTTTTTTCTTGTATGATAGCAACGGCTTCTTTTATCCTCCTGTCCCAAATTCTTGAGCATTTTGCTATTATTTCGGCATCTGTGACAAAATCTTATGTTGCTGTTTGATGCTATGTTCAGCCAGTCCGGATTTTTTCTGGTTGGTTTAGTCTGATGTATTACTCCAACCATACATGGGCAAGTGTGAACACCATGTGAAAAACTCAACATAGTTTGTAAAAAGCCTGAAAACGATGAAGATCTCTTCCAAAGATCTTATGGTTTGTTTCGACGTGGTATCATTGTTTACCAGAGTTCCGGTCAAAGATACAATACTTCTTCTTGGGAAACACTTCCGGCCTGAGATATTGGATCTCTTTCAACATGTTCTCACTTCAACCTTCTTCCTATGCCGGGGTCAGTACTATGAGCAAACGGACGGCGTCGCCATGGGGTCTCCACTCTCACTTGCAGTAGCCAATTTTTATATGGAGCACTTTGAACATGAAGCACTGAAGAAAGCACCACTTGCACCTACACATTTCTATAGATATGTTGATGACATCTTCACCATCTGGTCACATGGACGCAACTTCTTACAGGAATTCCTGCAGCATCTCAATAACCAGCATCCGAATATTAAATTCACAATTGAAGTTGAACAAGATGGACGTCTACTATTTCTTGACATCATGATATACAGAAGACCGGATGGCAGCCTAGGCCACAGGGTATACAGGAAACCAACACATACAGATTTATATCTGAACGCAAACAGTTTCCATCACAAAGCTCAACGGCTTGGAGTTCTCAACACTTTAGCACATAGAGCATTTTCCATCTCCGACAACGATTGTTTAATAGATGAACTTAATCACCTTCGCAGCACCATGCTACAGAATGGATACTCAATGCGAGATATAAATATGGCCCTGAAAAGGACCAGAACGAAGGACAGTGACAAGGACAAAAGTGCAGAAGAAACTGTGAATGAAGAACGGAAGAACACAATCTGCCTCCCATACACCGGGAACACTTCTGGAAAGCTCAGCAGACTATTTGCCAGGTACAACATCAGGACAATACACAAGCCTCCAGCAAAAATAACTCTGGCTCCTGGAGTTTACCGAATTCCATATGAATGTGGTAAGTCATATATTGGACAAACAGGACGAACCATTGAAGCCAGATGCAAAGAACACAACAGTTACATCAGACTAAACCAACCAGAAAAATCCGGACTGGTTAAACATAGCATCAAACAGCAACATAAGATTTTGTTCACAGATGCCGAAATAATAGCAAAATGCTCAAGAGTTTGGGACAGGAGGATAAAAGAAGCCGTTGCTATCATATAAGTAAAAACGAACCTTAACAGAGAGAAATGATTCCAACTGAGTAAAACATGGACACCAATCATATCTCGCCATTTCAAGCACCAATCAGAAGCCGCGATTTCAACCACCAATCAAAAGAGTCCAATTATACGTACATGGGTATATATATTCCATACACTCCATTGCACCATCATATTAGCCTGAAGATGAGGACGATGTCAGCCCTCGAAACGTCGCAAGATATAACAGTATTCATCTGGCTGCTAGCTCGAGAAGACCTGTTCACTATATTATAAATGCCATTGTATATGCTTGTATGTATGTATGTATGTTTATATGTATGTATGAGTATGTTCCATATCTCCTAGACGGTTCAACCAATTTTGAGCAAACTTGGCATAAATATTCTTTCGTACCAGGTAATCAACACTGTCGGGGTTAGCAACAGAAAGGAGGGGGTGGAAGCCTGAACCCAATGCTATTTAAATGGGGTTATAACAGTAGGAATGGTTTTAATGGTATAACGTAAGAACGAGAAAAATAATTTTAACGAAATTTTGAAAACATATAGGTTATAGTGTGACATAAAACAGCCTTGCTATACAACGCCACTAGCGCCCCTAACGGCGGGATTGGGAGGGAGAGACATGTAAAAATGATCCAAAATGACCGAGATTAAAGTCAAATCAATATATTTCGAAGTCGCTGAGATCATTTATGGTACCACCAAAGCCTAAAACAGAAAGGGCAAGGCCGTAGGCCGAGTAAAGACGGGATCTGGGGGCGGAGCAGTGGAGGTGGGAGGGTTCATATATATAAAAAACATCCAAAATGACCGATATTAGAGTCAAATCTATAAATTTCAGGGTCCCTAAGATCATTATAATGACATTCCCAAAGCCAAAAACAGAAAGAGCGAGGCCGCAGGCCGATCAAATACCGGGTCTGGGGTGGAGCCTTAGCTGGCCAAAGGCTAGCGAATTTATAAGATAATTCTGTAGCTTTGTTATTTTTTAAAACAAAATTGTGTTCAGAGAGGAAACTGTGCGCCTTCCCGAGGCTAAGACGAGTCTTAGCCCCTCCTGAGGAGGGCGCAAAGCCACTGATGTAAAGAGGCGCAGCGGCCATAGGGCCGGTACTTGATATGGCCAGTCCACCCCTGGATTTACGTGTAATCCGAACTACATGAGCTCCGCCCGGGAATAGAACCCGGGTGTCCCACGCTAAAAGCGTGTACGCTAGCCGCTTAGCCACGAGGGAGCTCATCTGTCTGGCAGTGTAAGCAAAAAGAAAAAAAGAAAAAAAAGAAAGAACGCAAACTCGAAGTTTGCGCAACTGGGGATCAAAACATTCTGAATGGAGTATGAGAAATAGTAACCATCAATCAAAGTGGGCTTTTGCTTATTCATTACTTCGTTAATACTTAATTCCTTCTAGAAAGAGTGAAACAATACTATGAAGAAACTCTAAACTAAAACCGAAAGAATAACACAAGGAAGCAGAGTAGTTTCCGACTGGTTAAACTAGTTATATATACTATACCTAACTATTACGTTGTATTTCTTACCACACCACGAAAGTAATATACCGTTTTTACCAGCCATAGAATTTGGAGCCACTACAATACTGCATTAGTCACGCCGTAACGAAAGCTGAAATTCAAACGCCTGGCACTCGTAGCCGTTGAAGCTGTGTTGTTATTTCACGCGGTCTGCGTTGGTACTGCTCAACACAAATACGTACAGTCTAAAGCCAGGAAACATCACCGACAGAAGCCAGGGGCACAAGCAGTGCCCTACACTTCGCGAACTCAAACCTTAATTCAACATGACCTTCAACTACGTTCTAGAAACCAAACCAATGCTAAGGCACAAACTCATCAACTTCCTATATGAAAACACAAGAAAAAAATTCTAACTTTTTAGTTCCAGAGTGATGACATAACAATAATACTAAAAAGGCTTTAATTCTCAGTAACCTAAACATTAACTAGGGAACATAACAAGCAATAAATAAATAAATAAATAAAATAAAATTAAAAATTAAAAACCTGACAAGTGAGCTCTCCCTAACTACTTTTTTCAAATTTCAGTGAGGCTGTAAGATATGTCAATATCATAACTTCTTTAAACAAAAGAGAGCTCTGTAGTAGAGCGCGTACCTCTCACACATTAGGTCCCTGGTTCGATTCCTGCTCCCGACAAATAAGCTTTTGGTGAACACTGTAACTGTGGTTATTCTTAAGGCTCTCCCGTTTCCTTTCATTTTCTTGATTCCACCATTATCATGTATCTCATCGCCACCTTCTCACTTACATTGATGTACAATCATAGAGCGTTACACTAAAAGAAAAAAATAGAAAAGAAAAGAAAGAAAGAAAGAAATCTTGCAAATAACCTAGTAAAAATGGGTTTTCCGGACTACGCAAGTGGCCCCACGTAGCGTAGTCGCTAACGCTCTCGCCTTCGGTGCGAACGGTCCGGGGTTCGATCCCGGTGGGGGAACTCGGTCGAAAAAGTATTAAAACATTTTAAGTTACAGCCATCCTGAATGAGGTTTCCTTGGGTTTTCCTCATTCACACCAGGCTAATGCCGGAGTGGTACCTAAATATAGGTCCCAGGCCGTTTTCTACCTTCCCCAATCCTTTCTTCCCTTCCTTTCGCCGGATAGTATGCTCACCGAGGGACGTCATTCCTCATATGTGATGGGCCAACAAGGCCATTGGTGCCGAAAACCCAGAAATCTAAATCCTAAATCTTTACTACACAAGGAAATTTTCGCGCTGAAAACGGTTTCTTAGCAATTAAGATAAGCAGTCTTGTAGTAACTCTGCACCAAGTAATAAATCGTCACATACCTTGAATATATATAATGAAGAAAAAGAAAAATAGGGACCTTGAATAAAGAGTTGAGAAAAAGACTCATAAAATGCTTCGTGTGGAGTGTTGTACGGTATGGGGCGGAAACGTGGACATTACGTAAAGGTGACGAAAATCGACTGGAAGCCTTCGAAATGTGGGTGTGGAGAAGAATTGAAAGAATTAGTTGGGTAGAGCGGAAAACGAATGAGAGAGTGTTAGAAATCGTGGGTGAGAAAAAAACACTTTTAGATATTATTAGGAAGAGGAAGAGAAACTGGTTGGGACATTGCCTAAGAAGAGATTGTATCATGAGGGACGTCCTAGAGGGTATGGTGTCGGGAAAGAGAGGGAAAGGGCGAAGGAGACTACAATTAATTGATGATATTAAAACAGAAAGGTCATACCCGAAGACGAAAAGGTTAGCGGAGGACCGTGGAGCATGGCAGCTTCTCAGCTGCGGCAAGTGACCTGCCAATAAAGGCAGAATACCTATGATGATGATGATGATGATATAAAACGGAATGAATTAACACATAACATTCATTTTGCTACCTTGAAACGTAAAATGTTTCAAAACATTAATATTCAAAGATTTCTCAAAATTCAGATTCACCCATTCCATTCTCCTCAACCATTAACGAAAAAATGAAATGAAATCTTTAAGTTTTACGTCCCACGGTTATGCCGGTTAGGCTAAAGGAGACGGTGATAATGAGATATGAGTGAAATGGTGGAATGAAGAAAGTGGGAGGAAACGGGAGAACCCCGAGAAAACCCACGAGCACGGTGTTTGTCCACCACAAAGTTCACTTGGCGGGGGCTGGGATCGAACCCGGGACCCCAAGCACCAGAGGTGAACGCTCTACCACTGAGCCACCGCGCCCCCTCAACCATTAACGAGTTGAGTTGAGGTGATTTTGAGTTGAACGTCCCGTTCAGCAGCCAAACTATATGAGACGTGGACCTACTGATTAACGTGGAATCCGATCCACATGAGCTCCCGCCGGGAATTGAACCCGAGTCTCCCACGCCAAATCAATTTTTAACGAGTTACAATAGTAAGAATTGTAGTCATAAACTACATTACTTAGTTAGTACTATATTGAAGCAAGTTACACTAAAAGAATATATAATTAATGGAATATTTAACTAAAGTAATAGTTTACTATTGTACTTGCCCAGGCTTTTGTTTCCTTCCTCTCTTCTTTTCCGTTTGTAAACAACCTCGTTTCGCAAGCAAAATATGGTAGTTCACTGATATCAGCCATGGCGAAATAAAGAATGTCTATAGGCGGTTAGGATCTCACACACAGATGGATGTATATAACATGTAGGTGGAGTATTTAACATACGTATACGTATGTAAAATAGGGAAGATTGTTAGATGTCAGACATCCTGCAGCGACTTGATGTAACATCTAAGCGGGTAAAAGGCAATACCTGTGTAGTATATGGATAAAGTACGCTCCGTACAGATTTTACTTAGTAAACATAACGAATCCTTGTATTTGTACAATATACCGCTGTCCGGATAATGGATTTTTCTGTGTAGCGGAAAATGAAAGAAAGGAAACCATTGATCAATATTGTACCTTTAAAACTGCAAATATTAAAAATATTTAAAGCTTGACTTAACTAGAAATTGTAAGTGTACCAAATATATAGGTTCATGGATGTACTTAAAAGTTGAGTGTCTCACATCTACAGTTTTTAAAATTGTCTATTTTATATTTTAGAGTTGGTGACCTTCCTGCAATGAGAAATTGAAATTCTTGAATTACTTGTTGAACGGACGCTTCAGAATCGAGAAAATTAACACAATAATCAATTTTGAATTGTTTGAAAAGGTTCTGTTTTCATTTCTTACCTTACAGACATTTTTGTTTCAATTTTTTTTTCTTTTTCGTTTCACGAAGTTTTCCTTTCGAATTTCTGCATTATAATACTGTTTGCTTCAATGTAATATAATTTCTTTTAAAAATTTAGTTTCTGTGTCTTTTTCATTGGTTTTGGTACTTATTACTCAATTCGATTCCTTGCTTATTCATAATTCTCATTTATATTTCAGGATTCTCTCGAACACAATGCCCGCAGCTTCAAGATATTAACATTGCGAATATCCGTGTTTTGGGCAATATATGCTATTATTTCTCAAGCACAACTAGGATGAATTTTCATGATGCAAATACATTGTGTGCTCCTGGAAGTTTAGTATATGTCTCGAATGCTAATATACAAACTTTTCTGGAAAACAATCTTAACAATTCAGTATTCTTCTATTGGATTGGCTTGGAGAGAAAAGGAAAAGAACTGCAATGGATAAATGGTAAAAATTCTAATGTGCAATAATTATCTTAAGACTATTTGATATATTTCAGCACAGATGATTTCCGGTTTAAGACATATGCAGCTGATGTATAATAAACTTGAAATCTGTGAAATTTATTCCAACATCACAAGACCTAATTCGAGTCCCTTTGATAACTCACGGTCAGACTACTCCCAGCATTTACGTAAGCGCTAGACAAGTCGCATCAATGTGATTGATTTTTACGGTGTCTAGTATTACACGCGTCTGACACCAAGCTTGATTTTTGGACAAGTATGTTTAGCTCTGTCGATTTTGACACTTACTCATGCCAAATAATGAACAACGTACTATATTTTCTGTAATCTTTTTAACATATGATTATTTATTTGCCGAAATTTACAATTTCAGAAATACTGCCATGGATTGTCGTACTTGTTCTAACTTACAATTATTACGACTTTTAAGTAATGCAACGATAGGCAATAAGTGAAGTATTTATTTTTCCATTTGTAAGATAATGGACTCCATTCCAATATTGTTCTTTGCCAAACGTCTCGTATTTCCACCCATAAAGATTGTTTAAAATGGTGTTAACCTAAGAGCAGAATAAGTAGATATTATATGTGAGTAATGACACACCATTCTCACTTATGGACAATAAAATTTAATGAAATGCCCGAAAAGTGTATCTACCAAACAAACTATCTGCAACATATTCCCACTACTCCCAATATGGGTGCCCGCACACACTATAGCAACTTTCCCAAATTCACAAAACGCTTAACGAATAGAAGATCAATAAATTCAAATTATTTATTGCGTTTTTTCGAACTTATTTTGTACACTCTGAATCAATAAATTGCGACAGCTAACGCCGTGCAATTAGGCCACCCAATATACACCTTCTTATCCCATAATCGTGTCAGGTAAAGAGATCATCTCTCTCTCCTCCTGTCTTCTATAGTAAAATTAGCTAACAACATGAGCGCAATTCTTATTTCACACTACACATATATTAGTTTCGACAAAATGAAATAACAAAAAAGAGACGAAACCAGATTGATAGGTTGATTTAGGGAGAAACTGAAACACACACAATGAAAAATTGGAACTAATGGATGTCTATTACACACAGATTCAGGAATGGGACAGAGGGAGAGAAGAGGAGAGAAGAAGAAAAAGAAAAGGGAGAACAGATAAAACTGTGGAATTCAAACGTAGTAAGAAAAGAAATTAGCATTATAAAGTTACGTTTCCACAAATCCAACAGTAATATAGAAATAACGTTTGTTTTTACATATTTTTTCAGAACTATTCGAATATATAGAGGATGCTTTAAACATTCATTATGTCCGTTTCATAATGGATAGCATACTCATATTGTAGAAGGCCCATGCTGGGATACTAACTAGCGTGGTGGACAAGTCTACCAAAAGGGCACCCATAGAAACACGAATATATATATATATATATATATATATATATATATATATGGGTGCCATTTTGTATGAAAATCACCAAACTTGTTTTAGTAACGTAAATAGCTAAATTGTGAAAACCTCGAAATCCTCTTTACTAAAGAAACACTTTTTTATTTAATATAATAACGTTTTTACCGTGTAACGTGGGTTCCTGTCACCACGGCATGGCGCGTCCTTAGGTTGCGGATCGAGGAGAAGGCCTCTAGATATAGAGGATAGCTGCGAATATACTGAATAAGAGTCGAGAACACACGACTAGGAGTGATCCTCCATCTTGGGGATTTGGGTAAGGCTAACAACCTCATCCTGTAAAAAGAGGCACTTGTTCAGAAACATTCACAAAAGCCTCGGACAAGGACTGATAACTTGGCACGACCTCACCAAAAGAAAATGGACATGAGATTTGAAACATGGAATATTAGAAGTCTTTATAGGGCAGGCGCGTTAAAATCTGTAACGAGTGTGTTAGAGAAATACAGGATGGACGTATTAGGAGTTCAGGAAGTTAGGTGGGAAGGAAACGGATCTGTGAATTCCGGAAATTTTACGTTCTTTTACGGGGAAGGAAATAAAAGTCTCCAGTTAGGGTCAGGGTTTTTGTTCACAAACGAATATCACCAGCAATTAAACGGGTTGAATTTGTTACTGACAGACTTTCTTTTATTACTCTTAAGCGACAGTGGTGTGATATTATTGTTTTAAATGTACATGTTCCAACTGAACATAAGGGTGACGATATAAAAGATAGTTTTTACGTAGAAGTGGAACGGATATTTGACCAAATCCCGCGATACCATATGAAAATTCTATTAGGGGATTTCAATGCAAAGGTAGGACGAGAGGATATTTTCAAACCGGTTATAGGGAACGAAAGTTTGCATAAGGAAAGTAATGACAACGGTGTTAGACTCGTGAACTTTGCAACATCCAAAAACCTAATCGTGAAGAGTACAAAATTCCCACATCGCGACGTTCATAAATAGACTTGGACATCACCAGACAGAAAAATACATAATCAAATTGATCACGTTTTAGTAGATAGAAGAAGGCAATCTAGCATAATTGACGTTCGGTAGTTTAGAGGGGCTGATTGTGACACTGATCACTACCTGGTAGTAGCGATAATACGAGAGAGATTATCGTTCAATAAAGGTAATATTCAATGTCCGAAAACGGAGAGATTTAATTTAAAGAAATTAGAAGAGAGCCAGGTAAGAGAGGAATACAAGATTGAAGGTTCGAATAGATTCTCTGTTCTAGAAGACTCGGAGTGCACTAGTATTGAGGATACTTGGATTGAAATTAGAGATAGCATTAAAGGTTCAGCAATAGAAGAATTGGGACACGCGGAAATACGTAGGAACAAACCACGGTTCGACCAGGAATGCATTAAACTAGCAGAGAAGAGAAATCAGGCAAAATTACGGTGGCTACAAAATCCGAATGAAATAACTACACAAAATTTCGCAGATATCAGGCGGGAAACTTCCCAAACTTTTAGAACAAAAAAACGCCATTTTTTGAAAGCTAAAATAAAGAACTCGAAGATAATAGTAAAAATAAAAATATTCGGGACATGTATAAGGGGATCAGCGAATTTAATAAAGGCTTATATATTAAAGAAACCTGACGGTACAGTTCTCGCTGATACGGATAGCATCTTAAATAAATGGAAAGATTTTTTTGACGATTTGCTGAACACGCAGCCAAAAACTAATGTGCGTGGAGAAAAGGAAATACACAACGTAGAACTGTATATTTCAGAACCCAATCGAATAGAAGTAGAAACCGCTATAAAATTAAAGAAACACAAATCTCCAGGTGTAGATGAAATTTCGGCTGAGTTAATTTTAGTTGGAGGCAAAAAATTGTAGAAATAGACACGCAAACTCATTCTCCTTATCTGGAACAAGGAAGAATTGCCACAAGAGTAGAAAGAATCAGTCATTGTTCCAATTCACAAGAAAGGCGACAAAACTGACTGTAATAATTATCGAGGCATTTCTATTCTGTCAACATCCTATAAAATCCTTTCAAATATTCTATTAGCAAGATTGACCTCATACGCAGATTAAATTATTGGAGATTATCAGTGCGGATTTAGACGAAATCGATCAACTATCGACCAAATATTTACCATTCGCCAAATACTCGAAAAAAGTGGGAATACAATACCCCGGTACGTCAATTATTTATTGATTTTAGAAAGGCGTACGACTCGGTTAGGAGAGAAACATTATACAACGTTCTTACAGAACTTAGGATACCGAGAAAGCTAATTAGATTAATTAAGATATGTTTAAATGAATCCCAAAGTAAAGTCCGGGTAGGAACATTTTTGTCCACGAGCTTTCACGTCGAAAATGACCTGAAACAAGGAGATGCGTTATCACCATTATTATTTAACTTTGTTCTGGAATATGCTATAAGGAAAATCAAAGATAGCAACCAGGGCCTAGGGTTGAACGATATTCACCAGGTTATGGCATATGCTGATGATGTAAATATAATAGGTGATGATATGAGATCAATAGGAAGAAATGCAGAGATCTTATTAAACGCTTGCAGGGGCATGGATTTGCTGT
Organism: Thermobia domestica; assembly: GCF_964235325.1. NCBI lineage: Eukaryota > Metazoa > Arthropoda > Insecta > Zygentoma > Lepismatidae > Thermobia > Thermobia domestica. Next base: position 103,407,042 of record NC_137471.1, read on the forward strand.
TAGAAGTAAATGCAGAGAAAACTAAGTACATGGAAGTGCGTCGGGACCGTAATACGGCAAATTGTGGAGGCGTTAAAATATTAAAAATACTTTTGATAAAGTGGATACTTTCAAATATTTAGGATCAATATTAACAGACGAAAATCATATTCACGAAGAAATTAAATGTCGACTAAAAGCAGGGAATTCGTGTTACTATTCGGTTCAAAATCTCTTGTCCTCGCGAATTCTGTTGAAGAATTTGAAGCTTAAAATATATAAAACGATGACTACCTAACTAATTGTCAGTATGTCGACCTTTGGCACGGATAACAACGGCGACACGTCTTGCCATGCACGCAATGATCCTTGGTAGGTCACTGGAGAGAGCTGACACCACATATACATACACAGGTCACCTAATTCCCGTAAATTCCGGGGAGGGGGCGATGAGCCCTGACGTCAGGTTCAATCACACCCCAGCTGTGTTCGATTGGGTTCAGATCCGGCGAGTTGGGGGGCCAGAACATCACTTGGAACTCGCTTCTGCGCTCCTCGAACCCCTGCATCACACCCTGGCCTTGTGACAGGGTGCATTATCTTGTTGAAAAATGCTATTACAGTTGGGAAACATGGTCGTCATGAAGGGGTGTGCCTACTTTGACACACCGTGACCCACCACTCACCATGAACCACTCTCATCCACTTTCACCTACTCTGACTCACCTAAATCCATCATCATCAACTCTGAACACGATCCACGGCCTCTTCTGAACTGACTAAAGAGTTTACACTTGTAATAAAACAAGACTGTGAAATTGTCATAATGGGAGTTGGAATTTTTAGTCAATCGCTCAAGCACCAGTCTGTTACAATAACGGTGGATCTGACCTTTACGATATAAAATAGTAAAGTGTTTGTCAGTGAGGAAATTGAAACAGTTCGAGGTGGGGGGGGGGGGGAATTAGTGTGTGCCTAAAATATACTTGTAGTAAGAGAGTATTCTTGCAAGTGTTAATTTCTGAACGCATTCCACAAGAAACTTCTATTCGCAGGAAAATACCCCTGTACAATATGGAAAAGGTTATGGTTTCTCAGTTCACAGTATTTTTCTCACAAAAGACTTGAAAAATCAGTTGTTCAGCTCGGGTACCCTATGTGAGAGCATCTCCATAAAGTATGCTCATAATTGTAATTTGTGTAATCACTAAAACACCACGTTAAATTTAAGTTACAAATATGCATAATTACAGTTAATATGAATATTTATTCAAAGTAGTTTACCTAAAGCAAAGAAGAGACTTACTAAAAATTAGATACAAAGTTGAATAACACAAATAAGCCATTAGTAATACAAGTATACATTTTCCGTAACTCGTAATTTTCCACCTTAAAACAAATCTGAAATCGGATTTATTTCCTGTTGGTCACTTTTTGGCGGTAAATCATTCGCAGTGGAATGATGTCCATCCTTCAGCCAAGAAATAACTAGCTCGTCTACTTTGAGCTTGTCTAGCGGTGGGCCATTAACATTGATGAACAACAAGTTAGACAATGTTTGAGCACTTAGTCTATTTCTAATATCAGTCACCTGTAAATTCATAAGGGGAAATCTCCGTTCGCACTCTGTCGTGGAAATTGATAATACTTCTACCCGATTTCTTCAACTTCTCATCGACAATCTACTTGTTAGACTTAAGTCTGATAACGATTTTTCTTGGTCAGGTTTGAAATACTCAGCAACAAGTATCATCTCTCTATCACCATACAACATATTTTCTATATCGACAATGTCAGTTGGCAATGTCGACCCATGTAGAACAAAAACTTCATCTACCACGCCTCTGATAGGGAATCTTGTGAATAAATTATCAATTAAAGCCTGATAAATTGATGATTTCTTATTTGTTTATAAATTTAATTTTTGTAATTACACATGAAGATTTGATACCATTACCAAGTTCCCTCCCCCGTCTAGAAAGCGAAAGGGAACGAGGTTCCTGAAAAGTGTTCAGAGGTGAATGGGAATTTCCCTCCTTCTTTAACTTCAATTACCACACTGCTGTTTGCCATGTGCCAAATTACGATGAATTTCAACATTTCAGTGGAAAAAAGGATGAAATTTCAAGGTTCCAAATCAAGGTAAGTAGACCAACGTAAAGGGAAAAAAGTGTAAAATTTTCTATACAATTATGTGTACAATCCAAACTTCAAATTTCCGTGTAATTAAGCTTACAGTGCAAATTTTATGCCTATTTTTCTCACAACTTTATGGGTTGATTACCTTGTACTGTAAGCGCTCCATATAATAAACATAAGCTTCAGCAATTATTATAGCAGAAAGCAATGGATATATGAAGCCAAGCACTGTATTTTTTGTTTCTGATTTTTTTTCTTAAATAACATCGATCGTTTTCGATCATTTTTACAAACCAACTCACTACCAATTTTTCCATATATAGAAAGTGCCCCCCGCATAAAGGAGAATTTTAAAAAATGCTAGGACACATTCTGTTTATTTTCAATAAAGAGTTAAAAAACTGAATTTCAGCTCCGTAAGTTTAACGGCTTGCGAGATACTCATTTTTTTTTTTTACGCAAAAATTCGGATTCTCACTACTCCCTTAGGATATTATGCATTATAATAAAAGCAATATAACATCCCAATTTGGATTAAGGCCTAACTATATACCAAAAGTAATTTCATTTGACTTTGCAATTTGACCGTAATGATCAGGCACACATAGTTACATTGAATTTTTAATATAATAAATTATATATTACAGTGATTTAAAAATGTATTTTTTCCAGTAGTTAGCTCTAAAAACTCACAGGTCTCGAAAGCCAAGTTGTAGTGTAAGTCCTATTGCTATTATTACTATTAGAAATATCAATATCCAAAAGTGCCTGAAGTTCTTTTTTCACTTGGTTAGATATACTCACCTCAGGTATTCTAAGTAGACAGAAACAAGTGGAAAAGGAAGGGAAATGAAGGTCTTGAAAGTAAAAAGTAGACAAATTTACCAGTCTTCAGAAGATACTGTCTACAATGCAATGAGCAGAGAGGGTCGGTAGATCATACCGAGTCGGTGGGTCGCAGTGGGTCACGGTGGGTAGTGGGTCACAGTGGGTCATGGTGGGTGGTGGGTCGCAGTGGGTCACGGTGGGTGGTGAGTCGCAGTGGGTCATGGTGGATGGTGGGTCGCAGTAGGTCACGGTGGATGGTGGGTCACAGTGGGTCACGTGCTGTTGACCCACGACCCCCTGACCCACTCAGAAAACTTGACCCACTTGACCCACTTGACCCACTGACCCACTCCATCTCTGGTCGTCGGCTGCGGAAATCCATTGTTAGGAGTGTTCGTTTCCCTGTGTGTTCAGACTAGTGTTGTGAAGGGATGGGGAAAAACGGAAATTTTGGGTTTAAAAAACAGTTTTTTTACGGTTTTCTCGAACTTGAAAAAAACGGAGAATTTGGGTAAAATTGAAATTTTCGAATATTTTATTATATTATGCTTTCAAAATTAAATCTATTTTGTACGTACTAGTTTAGAGTTAAGATAATTGAATAAATTCAATACTTATGTTTCTTGTATTAGAATAGGGAAATTTTGTGCACAACTCATTCAAATACTTCAAAGTTAGCACCGTGATAGAACGCAGTTATGGCTACAAAAGAAACTAAAATATAATCCTAATTAGCTTAATTAGTATAGACGCATTAAAATTATCTTGAGCAATCTTATGAAGTTCCCCCTTGATGGCAGGGAAGTGTTAAAATAACAGGGCCAGAATCATTTTAGTTAATATGTTAAATCAAACATGTGTTTTATAGAGATGTCTTCCTTGTAAAATTTCCGGAAATTTTGAACCCATTAGAAATAATCAGTTGTCCGGAAATATTGGCAAAAACAGGATAATATAATTTAAAAACTATTTCTTGGCCTGATGCTAGTCATCTTACTTGCTTTAACATGTCTGCAGCATATACAGTCATCATCATCATAGGTATTCTGCCTTTATTGGCAGATCACTTGCCGCAGCTGAGAAGCTTCCATGCTCCACGGTCCTCCGCTAACCTTTTCGTCTTCGTGTATGATCTTTCTGTTTTAATATCATCAATTAATTGTAGTCTCCTTCGCCCCCTCCCTCTCTTTCCCGCCACCATACCCTCTAGGATGTCCCTCATGATACAATCTCTTCTTAGGCAATGTCCCAACCAGTTTCTCTTCCTCTTCCTAATAATATCTAGAAGTGTTCTTTTCTCACCCACCATTTCTAACACTTTCTCATTCGTTTTCCGCTCGACCCAACTAATTCTTTCCATTCTTCTCCACACCCACATTTCGAAGGCTTCCAGTCGATTTTCGTCACCTTTACGTAATGTCCACGTTTCCGCCCCATACAGTACAACACTCCACACGAAGCATTTTATGAGTCTTTTTCTCAACTCTTTGTTCAAGGTCCCACAAAACAGACTTTTCTTTCTTTTAAAGGCTTCTTTCGCCATTCCTATCCTTGCTTTTATTTCACGTTCGCATTTCATGTCATTACTAAGAATACTACCCAGGTATCGAAAACTATTCACTTGTTCTATTTTCTCCTCTCCTACTTTTATATTTGACACAAACCCCTTCGTTCCAATCACCATGGCTTTTGTCTTTCTAACATTTATTTTCATCCCATATTCTTCAAAGCCCTTTCTCATTTTTTCTAACATTTTATTGATTTTCTTTTCAGATTCTGCAACAAGCGCCATATCGTCTGCAAATCTTATACATCTAATCATTCTACCTCCTACCGAAATGCCATCATCATCATGTAGGCTCTTTTTCACTATCTCTTCTAGATAGACATTAAATAGTGTTGGCGAGAGGCAGCATCCTTGTCAAACTCCCCTTCCAATTGCACTCTCTTCCGTCAGTTCTTCCCCTATCCTAACACTTACTTGTTGGTTCATGTATAAGTTTCTTATTAGTCTTCTATCTTTCCATTCCAACCCTATCTTTGTTAGAACAAATAACTACAATTCCCAATTCACGCGGTCAAAAGCCTTTTCTAGATCAATAAATACAACATACACCTCTTTCCCTTTTTCTATAAATCTTTCACCGATCACCCTTAATAATCCAATAGCATCTCTTGTGCCCTTGCCTCTTCTGGACCCGAACTGCTCTTCCTCCACATCTTTATTTGTTCTTCCATATAACCCTCTGTTCAGTATTCGGAGCAGAATTTTAGCTGCATGAGATATGAGACTAATAGTTCTATAATCCTCACATCTCTTTGGGTTCGATTTCTTAGCCATTGGTATCATGATCGTTTTCAGAAAGTCTCTTGGCCATTCTCCTGTTTCATATATTTCATTGCATAGTCGCCACAATTCTTTCTTTCCCTTGTCTCCTATATTTTTAATGAATTCTATTGGTATGTTATCTATTCCTGTTGCCTTTCCATTCCTAATCTCGGATATAGCCTTTTCAAACTCATCCCGAAGAATACTAAATCCTTTATCATCCTCGCCTACTACATTTTCCACTTCAACATTTAGGCTACACGGTCTATCCCTACTCTCATATAAGTCTTCAACGTATTCTTTCCACCTTCCTATGACCTCATTTCTCTCGCTGACTACCTTCCCATTCTTATTTTCTACTGCCATCATAATACTCCCTTGTTTCCTCCGAAATTCCATAGATTTCACCTCCTTGTACATTTCCTCATATTTCCCAACTCTTTCTAATTCTTCTATGTCCTCGCATTTTCTTTTGTAAAACTCTTCCCTCGCTTTGTCTGTTTCTCTTCGTAATTCATTATTTAACTTTCTGTACATCTTTCTGCCCTCTTCTGTATCAACCTGTTTCCACATCTTCCTCTCCCTCATTTTCTGTAACATCTGCTCTGTAACCCATGGTTTCTTAGCAATTTTGTGTTCACGGTAACCTACTGCTTCTTCTGCAGCCTGCTGTAAGCAACGTTTAATATGTTCCCACTGTTCGTTACTACCTGCGCCTATCCTTTCCTCGTTTGAACATTTTTTTTTGAATTTTTCAGCGAAAAGATTTCTTATTTCCTCGTTTTTCAACTTTTCAGTATTCAACACTTTGTTACCTACTTTTCTTCTGCCTAGGAAGTCGAAAATCCGAACTAATTGGGACCAGAGGTAGTTCGGATTTTCGAAAATGACAAAGAAAATGCCATTTAGGCTTTGTTCTTCTATCGACAAAGTGGTTATTCAGTACATACAGTAATTACAATACCGAACGAAAGGCTACTTACATTTAATGTTTCTGAAGAACTTGCTCGTACACTAAATTACACTCATCTTGTAAGTCACACTTAAACTTATAGGCCTAAGAGAAAATAAAAAATAAAAATATGTATGACAAGAAATTACGTATGAATGAACTTTTCTGAAAACACTGACTTCACACAACGACGACGGACACACTATTATTTGTTTATCGCTAGCATTATATTAAGACAAAATGTAAAAAGCTTCTAGGGACCGCGTTCGGATTTTTGACGTTCGGATTATCGACGTCCTACTGTAGGCCCTATATACAATGTATTTCGCTAACGGAAAAATACTTAAAGCAACAAGATTTAATTGTACTTCTTAGTTTTCTGATTTCTGGTAAAATCCCTCTTTATTATTTGTATATTTTTCGAATAACTAAAAAAGAGAGATGATCTTATTTACATATACACACATATACCGCACAAATCAGTAAATTTGAGCAGCAAGAAATATATTAAAGGGTTGAGTATATGAAACTTCCGTTCGTTATTATTACAGACTAGCAGAATACCCCTTTTTCGCACGGGGAGAATACACTTCATTTTGGACACAAAGGGCACTAAAACTGTCACCAATGAAATTATGGAGCCCCAAAACTATGAATTCGACATTAATATCCGTAATTTTCAATTATCTTTACATGTCACCATTCCCCTTTAGAGTACTGATGGGACTGAATTTGGATTTAAACGGCCGGAAGTGTCACTGTTCATCTCAGCGACCCCGAAAACTATCGATTCGACACTAATATCTGTGTTTTTCCCCTCTCACCTTCCCTCAAGTTGCACCTTCACAGTGAAACAATAAAAACCATCTCGAACCTCACCTATGTTGAAAATTTTATCGAGATCGGTAAAATTTCCAAAAATTTTGAAGCCATTAATAAAAAATAATTTGTTCGGAAATATTAGCAAAAAAAAAAAAAAAGGAAAATATAATTTAAAAACTATTTCTTCGTCTGATGCTAGTAATCTTACTTGCTGCAACATGTTTGCAGCATTATACAATGTATTTTGCTAACAGGAAAAATACTTAAAGCAACATGTTTTAATTTTATTTTTTTTAGTTTTCTGATTTCTAATAGAATCCTCCCTCTTTATTATTTGTATGCTTTTCGAATAACTCAAAAAGAGAGATGACCTTATTTACACATACACACATATATCACACAAGTGAGTAAATTTAGCAACGAGAAATATATTAATGGGTTGAATATGTGAAACTTCCGTTTGTTACTATTGCAGACTAGCCGAATAGCTTGCACGGAAAGAATACGTTTCATGGACATAAAGGGCACCAAAACTGTCAGCAATGAACTTATCGAGCCCCAAAACTATTAATTCGACACTAATGTCGGTAATTTTCAATTACCTTTACCTGTTCCCGTCCCCTCTTAGAAGTACTAATGGGACTGAATTTGTGGATTTAAACGGCATCTTCTGTTCATCTCAGGGACCCCGAAAAGTATGGATTCGACCGCCAGTTTTCGATCATGTATATATCTATATCTATCTTCCTTCTCTCTCTCTCTCTCTCTCTCTCTCTCGATATATATATAGTGTTTTTCTTATAATAAACGTGCCGGTACGCTGAACCTCACGCTCACAATGGTTAAAAAGTTGGAAAGTTGGTTGCATACCTTTCAAGGTAGTACGAAATAATAATAATAATAATAATAATAATAATAATAATAATAATAATAATAATAATAATAATAATAATAATGAGCACAATATATAGCAAAATTAGCTCACAATGTTCAGACTTCAAACCCTACACTTTTGAGTAGAACAGCATTTTCATAAAAGATAATTGAAATATAAGCACATACGCAGTAATTTTTTCGGAAGAAAAATGAAATCAATTCTTTAAGTTTTACGTCCCACCTTTATGCTGGTTAGGCTAAAAGAGATGGAGATAATGAGAAATGAATGAAATGGTGGAATGAAGAAAGTGGAAGGAAACAGGAGAATCCCGAGGAAACCAACGAGCGCGGTGTTTGTCCACCATAAAGACTACACGGTGCTAGCTGGGATCGAAACAGGGACCCCAAGCACCGGTGGTGAACGTTCTACCACTGAGACACCGCGCCCCTTATTTATTTCGGAAGGGTCAAAGATATTCGGGGGGTTCAAGTTCAATTTGAGGATTAAATTATAGTAAAATTTGTAAACTTGCCCGTAGAATTAGACTAAATTTGCACAAAAATAAGGATTTCGGGGGGTTTGGACCGCCAAATTCCATTTCCTGCATTCGTCCCTGTTGAATTATCTACGTTTTATAGCCTATTCCAGACAGCAACGTACATTACGAAATGACAGCATAATATTTTTAAACATAGTTCATAGGATAAGAAATGAACTCTAATTGTCCTTGGCAATTTTAAAAAAGCGACTATATTTTTTGTCATATCTGGAGATAACTATTGACGTTCCTCTACAAACTACACACTTATACGTACGTTTAAGATTCAATTAATTTTTTTCTTCATAATTCGAAAGTATTTACACCTTTCTTGTCTGCTACACCACGCAACAAATCACACGACCAACTAAACGAAAGATACTTCATTCCTGAAAATTGAAAATTCATCCCACGACGTTGTCCCCGAAACCGAAGCCGCTTGCAAAATGTTCAGATTCACAGGATCTCTTGAGCCGCTGTGGTCGGAACTTCAATCTTTTCCACCTCTAATTGAGCACAAACTCGAGAGCGCGACGAGTTGAAGTTGCTTCTCAATGTGGATGGAGGAAAAACACTAAGATTTTAGACAGAAAGCTTGGTTTACTAAATTGCTTTTCTCAACGTGTCCGCAAGTAACAAAAATGAGCGGGCTTCGATATCCAAAGAAGTTTCTGCCAAAGCATACAAAGAAACAATAGCACAATAGTTTCGATAACATCTCTGTGTTCCTTCGGTAGGCTACACATCCCGTAAGAAGATAAATCCTAAATTGTAAAATTGGTAGAAGGAAAGGGTAGTTTGGACTGCACCCGTGGCCAAAACAAAAGACTCGTAGCCGGCTTGTATACATAATTGAATGCTGCATCTTGAATGTACCCTCATGCGCAAAAAATATTGCACGTATACTGTAACTGACGATTTTTCGAAATTATTCCATTTTCCTTATGTTTATGGGTAAAATTCAGTTATTAGTAAGTGGAGATGATAGAAAGCAATCCATCTAAGAAGATATTACCAAAAAATATAATAAAATAATAAAAATATAAGCAAAAAACAAAATTCTGTTCGGTTTTGTATATACTGGCAATAATGTTTTCGAGAGATTTTTTGCAGTAGCATAGCACGATTGCATAGGGAATAACAGGATTGATAGGGGAGAGTTGAATCAAGGAACTGGAAAGTTGAGTAAGAGTATTGCATTTATTGGCTTAAATCTACGGTGTAAATTGTCTGCCAAATATAAATTAGCTTCTGTAAGCAAGATGTACGGAAATATAGAAACAAAGAGAAAATCTGTTGTCTTAAGTTTGGAAGTGACATGCTCTATAGCCATGAGCTATTTGTTAAGAAAAAGACAGGCATCAAAAGATAGTCTGTGTGGTCAAGTGGGTAGAGTGGCGGACTAGTAATTCTTATATTGTTTTGACTCCAGATCGAATCCTATCCAATCCCATCCATTTTTCTTCACAAAACATTGTAGAAAGTGTATATTTTTTATGTTAATAAGAACCGACACAATAATGAAATCACTTGTTTTGTTTTTTCTGATGACGTATTTATTCAAAATGAGCTTACTATTAGTAATAGCGATTCTTTTTAGTTTATGGTGTCGTATGCTTGATACCCCCCCCCGTTTTTACAGAGCAGAAGTAACTTCAACTCACTGCGAGTGTTCTGTGGGTCAGGAACAGAAAAAACACATGCGCGACGAACACAGTCACAGCGATACCTCGTTGTCATGAAAGAAAAAAGCTGATGTTAAATTACTGTTCTAGTGTTTCTGTGTGTGTGTTTCTTTTTAGAGTATTGAATCTCTCTCTCTCTCTCTCTCTCTCTCTCTCTCTCTCTCTCTCTCTCTCTCTCTCCTTTTCTTTCATATCCACAATTGCAACAATTGCAATCACAAGTCTGTGTAAGAAATAAAGAATGCTTTCTTGAAACAAAGCTAAATTTTACAGCTCTATTTGTGAGGAACACGAATGCATCCAAAAGATGCCGTGGATATTAACTATAATCATACTATTCTTCCAAATTATATAGTAGCGTGAAAAACTGATAAAAATGATGTAACATGCATAAGCTTTTTTTTCTAGCGTGACAACACATCAAACATAACAAATTAAATTTTTGGAATTACAAATTATCACATTACGTGTCGGTGTAGGCCTATTGGTTTTCACATTCGAGCGACGAAAGAAGAAAGTGTGGTGATAGTTATATAAACCGAATACCAGATTTCAATGAATTCAAGTTACATGGCTCCTACATATCGAAAAAATGATTTTTCGATGTCTGTCCATCTATTCGTCTCTCGGTTCGTCACGCTTTTACATGCACTCAAATAGAGGCCATACTTTTCAACGTATCTGGACCGAATTCTAGACATAACGTTTTTGCAACATACTATCTTTCGAATTTTATATCCTTCGACACCTAAAAGTAAAGGTGATTTACGAAAGATTAAAATTTAAAATAATTCAATTTTCTCAAGGAAGGAAAGCTGTGACGATTTTATTTATTTTTCTAAATATATATTTTATTAACAAATCTCCACCGTGTATGAATAATTTTTCTAAAAAAATATATATGGTGTAATTTACTGTATGGTATGCGTTCTTTTTGCACAATTTTCTCAACCACATTTCATAAATAAACGTAACATTAATAACCTAACAATATGACAACTCGTTCGAAGGAGTAGTTTACTCGTAGGGTGAGCTTTCCCCCGATGGTTTTCCCATTAACTCCTCAGGCAATTTTGTTCATACTTCGTAAAGAAATGTTTCATTAACACACTAACATACAGCATAAATCGTTTATTCCGATAACATACAGAAGAAGTGGTTTCCTCAAGGGTTGAATTTTTTGACAATTTTCTCAGTAATAACTGAGACAAATTTGTTGTAATTTCAGTAAAAATATTTTCTGTAGTAATCTTACAAGATGGTATAACTCAGTTGTTTCGAAAAGAAAAATCCAAAAGAGATAGTTTACTTCGAAAGTGAAATTTTTCCCGACGATTTGCTTAAAAATTGCTCGACATACTGTCAAAATTACAGATACAATAGTTTACCTTTGGGGATAAGCTTTTCCCGATGACCTTCCTAAAAACAACTCAGGAGATTTTTGTTGTTCATATTTTATAAATACATGTTACATAAATAACCTAGCTATACGGTATAATTCTCTCATCCGGAAAATCTAGAAGTGGTATATTACTTTTGACAGTAAGTTTTACCTTGCGATTTTCTCAAGAACGAATCAGGCGATTGTGTTCGTATTTCATAAATAAATGTTTTATGAAAACACTAACAATATTGCATAGCTCGTTTGTCCTGAGAAGATCCACAAGGGATAATTTATTCTTGGGGGTGACTTTTTTCATGGTTTTCTCAGAAATTACTCAAACGCTTTTGCTTATAGTTCATATACAATTATATCCTTAATAATTCTAATATATGGATCAAGTTATTTCTAACGGAAATATGACCAATGGGTACTTTACTTTTGAACTTGAAGTTTCTTCTAGCAAAGTTTTCCAAAACATTATTTTATTCGCATTTTCCAAATAAATGTTTCAGTAATAGCTGCAGCCTAACACGAGCCAGTTTAAGAAATTCGAGAGAGAAAGTTCAGTGCGTTTGGTCCGTACCCTTTCTTAAATATATTTTAAATGTAACATCTAATCACAATTTTCATAAAAAAAAATTGTAACTTCTTTTTAAATTTGGCTTGTTGAGGCCAAATGGTTCAAGTGCATTGGTTCTGGATTTGATTCCCGGTGAGAGATGGTGTATTTTCATGCAACGTTAAGGTATAGATGACACGTCGGTGCAAAGGAAAAAAGTGTTTAACTAAGCGTAACCAAGCTAATCAATCATACAAAAAAATAATACAATTTTACGAAATTATCGAAAAAAACGTTATTAATATTAGGTAGGTGCGACTGAAGTGTCTAACCGATAATTGTCAATTCCAAACGCAAAAAGTGAAAAATACAATACCAGGTCAATTACTGGTCTCTAGGTAAAGTTATCCTACTAAGAAGTGATTGATATACCAAAAAATGTTATAATCGCTGGGAAACATGTTAGAAGAACACAGTGGGTGAGAGAGGGGCTCCTTACCCTTTGATTTAGAAACAAGGTTGGCGAGAATTTTATTTAAAACAATAATAATACTGCAAATGACATATAGTCTGCACTTTTGTTTGAGGATGAGTATTGAAGTTCATATAAAGGTTTGTATTGAAATGGACTTTAAAATACAATACCTGTGAGCATTGGTGTGGGCTTGCGGACAGGTTTGCAGTGCATTTCACGAGGTTCGATATTGTAACGATCCTAGAGAACTCCTGAGTCTTCCTCACTGTACACTATAAGTTAAATTCGTGCTTAATTAAAACTATATTTGTTTAAATTTTAAACTGTAGATCGTTATCACCAGCAACACGGGCAACAGTCTGCCAGAAATTCTTTGTCTTCGCCTTTTTTTTTTTTTTTTTTTTTTTTTAGCCCTATAAATGTCTTTGTTCATAAATTTCTGTGTGTATGGTTTGGATATACGTGGCGTGGACATTAAATTTTGCCTTCTATGCCATATGTATCTAATTGCATACACAACTATAGAACGAACACAACAAACTTGGAATATATTATTTGTGTATGGAAATCACACACGCGGCACTGCACGGGAGAGCCGTGTGTATGGAATTCCATACACGTGGCAGTCAACGTGTTAAGAAATGTAAAATAATAATAATAATAATAATAATAATAATAATAATAATAATAATAATAAACAGGAAACGAAACGATCATTTAATGATTTATAAACATAAGTTAACATTTATTAACGCATGCAAGTTCAATGGACTTAAGTTATTTCTCTCTCCCCCTCTCTCACTCACTCTCTGAACGCAACAGCCCATATTGTGCCAAACCGTAGAAGAGAACTTGTGGCACTCACGACTTTAGAGTAGTGTGTGGTCAGCACGTCGGGTCCCTTTGTTGTTAGTCCTATCTTTCTAGACCGGATGCAGTTATTCCCGATAGAAAATACAAGAAAATAGGCTTTTCTATTACTATTAAAGTAAATAATTATACTCATTCCCTCAATGTGATACTTGTGTCTGCGTAACTGTACACAAACAGCTGATCCGTGAAAGAATCGTTGATAATAATAATAAAAAAAGAAATTCGACATATATTCCTGTAAATAATAGGTAAAAGTTTGCGCCACACCGTCCACTTTGTTGGGCACACCAGTGTGCCGCGTTATACTGACTGCGGCACACTGGAATATACTGTATGGCTCTCTAATTTTCGCAACTATTTCAGCTACTTCCGTTGAAATGCTTCTATAATAAGAGAGTGAATATTGTTGTCTTACACTTAGATTTAGAAATAAGGTTCGCGAGAATGTTATAAAAATAATAATATTCAAAATTTTATAGAGTAGTTTGTTTTATTCGAGATTACATACTTCCTGCAATTGTTGGGGGTTGAAATTATTTGAAATGAAATCTTTAAGTTTATGTCCCACGATTATGCCGGCCGGCTAGGCTAAAGAAGACGGTGATGATGAGAAATGAATGAAATGGTGGAATGCAGAAAGTGAAAGAAAACTCGAGAATCCCGACGATACCCACGCACACGGTGTTTGTCCACCACAAAGTTCACTTGGAAAATGCTAGGATGGAGCCAAGGACCCCATGCACTAGAGGTGAACGCTCTATCATTAAGCCACCGCGGCCCCTCTGAAATTATTTATGCTAGAGAGAGAGTACTTTATGAAAACTTGATGACGAACGCATTTGTTAAAAAGTACCGGGTTTTTTGTGAAATATTGCCTATACTTTCTTTCAAGCTTTTCAATGATATTTGGCTTGTAGGCTAGTTGTAATCACCCAAGGGCAAGCGGCCAGATTCACTTCTGGTTTACGTTCCTATTTTTTGAAAACCTAAGTCAATAATAATAATAATAATAATAATAATAATAATAATAATAATAATAATAATAATAATAATAATAATAAGTATCTTAAATAAAATAAAAACTGTGTGCTTAGTGCATTGGCACAATTCACGAATTAAAAAGAATTTGTTTCCTTCTCATGTAAGTGTAGGACTTACGAGGAAACGGTATTAAGTGTAGACAACCGATTTGGCTGAGGTCCGAATATGTGTTACGGGAGACCAAAGTAGGAGACACGTATTTTGGAGTTTGGGCCCATACGCAGAAATTTCCGAAATACGGGACCCCAAAGTGGCCCTACATGCTATAACTAGGAAGCGAATGACGTTACTTGTACACAACCGATTTTGCTGGGGCCGGATATGTGTTACGGGAGACCAAAGTAGGAGACACGTATTTTGGCGTTTGGGCCCATACGCATAGATTTCCGAAATACGGAGCCCCAAAGTGGCCCTACATGCTATAACTAGGAAGCGAATGACGTTGCTTGAATACAACCGATTTGGCCGGTGTCCGGATATGTGTTACGGGAGACCAAAGTAGGAGACACGTATTTTTGAGTTTCGGCCCATACGCAGAAGTTTCCGAAATACGGGACCCCAAAGTGGCCCTACATGCTATAACTAGGAAGCGAATGACGTTACTTGTACACAACCGATTTTGCAGGGGACGGATATGTGTTACGGGAGACCAAAGTAGGAGACACGTATTTTGGCGTTTGGGCCCATACGCAGAAATTTCCGAATACGGGACTCCAAAGTGGTCCTACATGCCAAAACTAGGAAGCGAATGACGTTACTTGTACACAACCGATTTGGCTGGGGTCGGATGTGTGTTACGGGAGACCAAGGTAGGAGACACGTAATTTTGCGTTTGGGCCCATACGCAGAAATTTCCGAAATACGGGGCCGCAAAATGCCCTACATACCATAACTAGGAAGCGAATGGCGTTACTGGTGCAGAATGTTGGCATGGGTTGGAATATGTTATAATATATCCAAAGGTATGAGACTTGTGTTTGTTGTTAGGTCCCACAAAAAGGAATGTCGAATGTACAGGGTCCGATACTGGTAGATTTTCAATAAGGCCATGAAGTTGGCGTATGTGGTACCCATGCAATTCTGAACAGATGTTTAGCTCGAACGAGCCGTCGAGGGGGATCTGCTGACAACGAGGGTGTCAACGAAGCGAAAGAATGTTTGCGTTTTTCGCTTGTATTTCTATGGCTAGGATGTGTGGAAACCGGAAGGTACACTTTTGTGCAAGAGAGTGAACATTAATATTTAATCGATACGGCGTATGCTGTCAGGAAACCGAGCACAGTGGCGGAAGTAAAGTTTGCCGCCCAGTCAGGTTTTGTCGGAAGATAAACTATATGTCTTCGACTTGGGCTTATAATAGTCATATCCGGACCCCACCCAAATCGGTTGTGTACAAGTAACGTCATTTGCTTCCTAGTTATAGCATGTAGGGCCACTTTGGGGCCCCGTATTTCGGAAATTTCTGCGTATGGGCCCACCAGCCAAATCGGTTGTGTACAAGTAACGTCATTCGCTTCCTAGTTATAGAATGTAGGGCCACTTTGGGGCCCCGTATTTCGGAAATTTCTGCGTATGGGTCCAAACGCCAAAATACGTGTCTTCTACTTTGGTCTCCCGTAACACATATCCGGATCCCAGCAAAATCGATTGTGTACAAGTAACGTCATTCGCTTCCTAGTTATAACATGTAGGGCCACTTTGGGGCCCCGTATTTCGGAAATTTCTACGTATGGGCCCAAACGCCAAAATACGTGTCTCCTATTTTGGTCTCCCGTAACACATATCCGGACCCCAGCCAAATCGGTTGTGTACAAGTAATGTCATTCGCTTCCTACTTATAGCATGTAGGGCCACTTTGGGGTCCTGTATTTCGTAAATTTCTGAGTATGGGCCCAAACGCCACAATACGAGTCTCCTATTTTGGTCTCCCGTAACACATATCCGGACCCAACCAAAGTGGTTGTGTGCAAGTAACGTCATTCGCTTCCTAGTTATAGTATGTAGGGCCACTTTGGGGCCCCGTATTTCCGAAAATTCTGCGCATGGGCCCAAACGCCAAAATACGTGCCTCCTACTTTGGTCTCCCGTAACGCATATCCCTGCCCCAGCTAAATCGGTTGTTTACACTTAAGACCGTTTCCTCGTTAGTCCCTATTGCTTTTAATATACGATGAAAGTGTGAAACTGTCAAATGATGAGCTACATACAAGGCCCTAAGCAACGTTATGTAGTATACGGTCTTCATTTCTAGGTTGTCTAAGAAACACTTATTTCAGCACAGAAAAGAAAAAAAATAGAAAATGCTCAGTTTTAATCTATGTCGAGAATTTGTTTTCGTGTGTGTATATATTAGACCCTCACACGCACTCACACAGGAAAGAAAAAAAAGAGAGAGAAGGGACAGCAACAGTCTGTCTTTGTGAGACTACAACTCACTTAACATGTTAACTAACAGTCTTATCCTAGTTGAAAGACTAAAGGTCAAATCATTGTCAAGGTTTTATAGCTCTGTATTGGTAGCCAATCAAAAAACTAGATTCTAAGCTTCACGACTATGCGTATAAAGTAAACCATTCGAAAAGTCATTATATCGGTGCAATGGCTGAGAAACAGAGCTCTAAAAGCACAGTTCTTGTTTTAGTTCAAGAAGGTTATAGTGCAAAGCAAGCCGCTGAAATATGCGGGATTTCTCCACGAACTGCTCAATTTTGGGTTCAACGGTATCGAGAGACAGGAGAAACTGAACGCCGTCCTGGAAGTGGGAGAGAGCGTATTACTTCTCCTGAAGAAAATCTGACGCTTGTGAGGACTGCAGTAGAAAGACCATTCCTCACTTCCAGACAATTGAGACAAGCAGCAAGTTTCCCTGGTCTCGCGATACCGCGCGGAGGCGGCTGAGGGCTGCTAATCTCTTTGCGAGGAGGGATGCAGTCAAAGAGTTCCTGTCGGAAGGACACGTTCAATGGCGTCTTCCATGTGCTCAAGAAAATCTGAATCGTGACTTGAAGGGTGTAATCTTCAGTGACGAGTGCACATTTTCTTCTTCAAATGATGGCCCCGTTGTTGTGTACCGTCCAAGCGGAACGAGATATGACTCACGATACGTTTATCAAAGAAGATTCTCTGGTAGGGTATCTGTGTCCACTTGGGGATTCGTCTCCTCTCATGGACTTGGGTTACTTCATTGGGTAGAGGGGAGATTAACAGCTGCGCAGTGTTTACATATCCTTCAGGAAGTAATGCTGCCAGCTGTTCGCTTCCTCTATCCAGATGGAGTAATCCATTTCCAACATGATAGATCTCCGATCCACATGTCTCGATTGGTTCAAGGATGGCTTTCTGGTGAAGCACACCTTGACGTCTTAGAGTGGCCTCCCATAGGGGCTGATATGAACCCAATTGAGAACGTGTGGTCTGATGTCAAGGGAATAATGAGAGATACGTGGCCCTCACCGCCTCCAACCACACAAGACAGTTTGTGGGAATTAGTAGAGAAGGCTTGGGAAGACTTAGCAGAAAGCCACAATTATATCAGAAGGCTTATAGAAAGTATGCCACAACGGCTTCAAGCCGCAATGATGCAGAAGGGCGTTGGACTTCCTACTGAACTCTTTGGAATAATTAATCAGCCCTTTTTAAGGGCTACATTTTAAATTCCAAAATGGTAAATTAAAACATAAATTACATGAATCCGTTATTCTAAATAATTTTAAGTTTAAAAAAAAAATTAAAAATTTCTACGAGTGAATTCGAATCATTGACCTTTAGTTTGAAAAGCTCACATCTTTACACTGCTCCACACCTCATTGTCTACAAAAGATACTTGATGGAACGGATTAAGTAGCACAAACTTGAGTTGAATAATCCTGTGTTATTACTTTTTCATTTTAGAAAAGTTAACTCAGGGACGGACAGATATAAGAAAAAGATGCACAGAATTGTAGAATATTAAATGTAGTTTTGATTAATGGAGTAAGACACTGTAAACAGTTGATTGTTTGAAGTGTAGTGGGAGTGACAGAGACATTACCTGATGAAAACCACGAAGTGATATGTTAATGGTGTTAGTTGCAAACTGTTCTAGAAGTGAAAAATTTAAGGCAATCTCTAAAACTCTGAAATCACAGATCCAAATTGACTGACTGTTAAGTAAAACTGCTAAATCTGACTAAAGCAAGAAAAAGTATTAATAACCTGACTTACAGTTTCAGACATATTCTCATATCAAAACAATGATAGAAGTAAATTATGAATAAAGGTGAATTTTACAGTTCTGGAACACCAACACCAATGATTTTGCTAAATGTAAATTTTAGGAAAACTTTTTTTATAAGGCTTTAGATTTACTTATTAGTTTTTTTATTTATTAGCTTCCTCATGCCGTAAATTTCGCCAACACCTAGTGGCCCACTTGCCGGTAAATGGCGGTCGTCGATATAGCGACGCATCGAAGGATTGCCGCTAGTGTGCCACTAGAAGCAGGGATTCGTCGAGTCGAAGCAGATATCTATAGTCAGGGGTATATCTAGAGTATTCTAAAGGAAGACTAATCATTATTAGATAATAACTAGTAGTTAGGATCTTGTTTTCTTTTTCAAATTTTATTGTCTGTTTTGTTTGTTTTCTTGTTCAACGTTGTGATTTGTCAAATCCAAGCTTGTCCTCGTTCTTGTCCTTATCCCTGTTTCTGAAATAAATATGAATGATGAAATAAAGGTTGAAGAATGATATTGCAATGATGATAGCCCGTGTCGGTTCAAATCTTCAGGTGCCGAAACCGAAGAGGCGCGTCTGAGCAATAAATAAATAATAAAAAAGTCAGGGGTATTGAAGTTACCACCACGTAACAGCGAGCCTTCATTTTGGTCCGCGCTCCTTCGATTTGTCGCGGACAATCGCGAAGGGACCAACATGAACTATCGCCTGTCATATGCACGCGGTTATTTATATATATTATTTTCCCTGACGAGGGGGTCAAGAGTAAACTCCTGGCTTTACATCATGAAGTGAAAAATCTTGAGATGGCTGCGTATAATTGTATGAATTTAGATGGCAACTGTCGCCGATCACTAGCAAGTAAACTATGAAAAAAGTAAATAGATGCTTGCCATTTTGTTATAAAATTACATGGCGAGTGCATTTGCTCTGATTCCAAACAGTTATCGTCTAATATACACGGTTAAAGAGCACTCTGATTAGAAATACTAGAAAGACTTCAACGATTTATCACTCTATAAGCTGTGTTTTCTTCATCGCCTACGTGACAAATTGCCGGTGGGTGTAGCCGAGCGGTCTGAGGCGTTAGGCTGATGATCGTGAGGTGAAGCCCATTGGGGGTTCGAGTCCCCCTGTAGTAGCAAGGGTGGAATTTTAACTGTCCTCGATGTTTGTGTGATCGTGTCCCTGTCGAGTCTAGTAGTCCTGAGAAGTGGTTAAAATAAAAAAAAAGTCAGGAAGTTTTTTTAAAAAAAAATTCGGAAGAGCACGCAACTAGTAATCCTAAAGTTGGTGGTTCGCGCCCATCTCGGGGCACTATTTTTTACTATTTTTTTTAAAAAAATATACTCACCTTACTGTAAACAAATTACACATATAGGCGATTTAACGTATTTTGGGGGAATAATTTTGTGGTTTGTTGGTGTTCTGTCGCTTCTCGGCCGCTGGTGGTATAATTTTCAAAATAGAAGTGGGGTCACCGCCGATCGTCGCTGCGTGGCCGCCAATTTTTGGCGATATGTCGCTAGTTGCCTATCGTTGGTCCACCGACACTTATGGCATGGGGTTGTCCTCTCAGAAGTGAGGCAGATTGTAATCGATCAAGAGTGTTTTGGAAAAATGGGGAACATCTTCCGACCTCGACTTCTGAATAATCCGTTTAGGATCAAGTCGAATCAAGGCTGCCCCACGGTAAGGTAGGAAAAGTGAGGCAATCGCTCCAAGCACTACGCTCGAGAGCCTCTGTCTCATTCAAGACAGACTCTTGAGGAAAAGTAACAAGTTTATTACTTGTAATTTATTCTTTGAGTCAAAGTATTCTGCAATAAACCATCGTTTTGTAAGATATTTTTACGATTGTATACTGTTCATTTCAACAATTGTACTCATAATATAATTTTCCATCATGGATTTGAAAAAATCAAAGTTCGATCAAAGAAATATCTCCGATCCACATGTCTCTTCATGTTTGATATGGAAGTCTCATCTTCATTATTGACTCTTTATTTATTTTAGTCCTAGGCAATGTGAATCGACGGGATGGCTCTAAGTGAAAACATTCATTTAGATAGTTAAGTAATCAGGAAGCTGCTATTTCACGAAACACAACAGATCTTAAGAAAAAAAACAATGTTGCTAAACTTGTGGGTATGATCACACACCTTGCCTAGCTAAATTTGTGGGTATGATCACACACCTTGCCTTATCAAGAAAAAAAAAGTTTTAGCTAAAAGCTAAAGAGAAACCAACTTCAATAATTTGCTTCAGTTTTTTTCTTTAATAATGGCAAACTAGTCCATTTCATCACGATAAATCACGTTTGGTACTAAGATATATGTTCTGTCCGTATATATCCTTCACACTTTGTTGGAGACAAAATTGTTCTTTTTCGAAGAAAACAGGTGACAGAAGAAGCTATACAACAGCATGAACTGAAAAAAATAACTATTACCAATAGTACTCTAATCCTGGATAGATACGTCATTCCAGAAAATATCAATAAGCTATATCCTTATTATATTGCTTCGGTTCTTATTAACATGAAAATTATAATGTTTTGTAAAAAAAAAAAAAAAAAAAAAGGATGGGATTCGATCTAGTGTTAAAAATGTCTAAAAACTACTAATCCACCACGCTACCCACCTAACCACGGAAACTACTTTCTGTTTGTTTTCTTTTTCTTAACAAATAAATGCTAATATCCACAGCGCATGAAACCTCCAACCTCAAGGTCAGAGATTTCCTGTTTGTTTCTATATTTCCGTACAACATCTTGGTTACAGAAGCTAATTTCTATTTGGCAGACAATTTACACACTAGGTTTAAACCAATAAATGCAACATTTTACTCCACTTTCCAGTTCCTTGATTCAACTCCCCGACTCCCCTACTGAATTCCCTCCACAATTGTGCTCTGCTACTGGAAAAAATTCCTAGAAATCATCGTTGCCAGTATACACAAAACCGAGCATAATTTTGTTTTTTGCTTATATTTTTATTATTTTATTATATTTTTTGGAAATATCTCCTTAGATGGATTGCTTCCTATTATCTCCACTTACTAATAACTGAATTTTACCCATAAACGTAAGGAAAATTGAATAAATGCGAAAATTCGTGAGTTACAGTATACGCGCAATTTTTTTTTGCGCATAGGAGTACATTTCCATTTACTGAAAGCCCATTTATGAAAGAGAGAGAGAGTCTGACTTTTGCTCACCATCCAATTTTGCCTTATTTATTTATCTCAGGAATTCAACCCTCAACTTTCTATCTCTAATGGCCATTGAATTACCAAGAGATAAATTTGTTGGGAGACATCAGTCTTTTCAGAAAAAAAATCTGGTCTGTTTAGAGCCTTTATAGTTTATATTACCATGCGAAAAAGGATTGAACAACCCTGAATATTATTAACTGGCTTCAAGAAGGAACAAAGATTCGCAGCTCTTTCTCCTGAGAGAAAAAAGGAAAACGAAAACAAACAAACAAAAAAACTCTGATTTTTGATAAACCTATACATTTACTATTTGGTATTTTTTAAAGTTTCTTGTCAACCCTTTTTTAAGACAGAAAAGGAAATATTCCGCTACCATTAAAACGTTTTAATATGCGCACCGTTGCGTACCGACAGAAAAATTGGCATATATATGAATTTGAATTTAAACAGCCGGAAGTTTCACTGTTCATCTCTTAGCGACCCCGAAAACTATCGATTCGACATCAATGTCGGTCATTTTCAATAATTTTTATATATCTTCTCCCTCCTCCAAGTTGCGGGGCTGGATTTTGATTTAAATGGCATCCGAAGTGTCATTGTTCATTTCAGCAATCCCGAAAATTGTGGATTCGACACTAATGTGTCATTTTCCCCTCTCTTCTTCCCTCAAGTTGCACCTTCAAAGTAAAATGATAAGAACCATCCCGAACCTCATTTACGTTGAAAATGTTATCGAGGTCGGTGTGATGATTCACGAGTTATTGAGTTAGAAACATAGTCACTTTCATTTTGATTGTAATAGATAATCTGTATCACTAGAAAACATATATTTGTTTACATACAGGATTTTGTACATAAAGTTTATATAAGTGTCTATATTAAAATATTAAATAATAGCAATTATATGTTTTAGTGCATGAGTATTAGTGAAATTTGCCTACTGCTCTTTCTGTTAAGAAGTAATTTGGTTAAAATTAACAAAACTTCACCAGACCAAAGAGCATATTGAGAACTCAGTTTTATTCAAGAGACCTATTTGTTGCAACAGAACACTTCATGTTGGTAGGCTTGTATGTAACTGTACTTAAAGCATGTAACTGTACGTAACTGTAACTGTAACTTCTGTAATTAATGTACATCCACGAGTAAAGGACATAACAGAAATAAGTACAGACTATTAATTTTCAACTACCTGAACCTGCGCTCTCTACAACGCATCACTCACATATGAGCAAGAATCTCCTTGTCATTCATCATATCTGTACATCTCCCTTTACAGATACAAGTGAAGAACGCCTTCATAAAAATCGGCAAGGGGTATCATAAAGGGGGAATTTTTTCGACTATTTTTTTCAATATCCCGCACTGTTTGCAAGATTTGAGCCGACTTGTGTTTGGAATTTCTAATTTATATATGACCAGTGTTTTCTTTCTTTTTGCATGCATTATGTAATAAGTAAATAAATTACACACAATTAATTATGTCAGTTATATACGCAGTTCATTAAAAAACTTTCCAAACAATGAAGATTCATCTTAGACTGGAGAAATGGTTATCGTTCGTTTTCTTATCATTTGGCAATGAAACAAACACCTGAGAGATATACAACCCCTATATACAACTATGTGATGTTGGAATATATACCTCGTAGGGTATGAAGCTTTACTTTTAAAAAAATCAGTATTTCCAGTGTACCCCTAAAAATTTAATAAAGAACTAATGGCCATGTTTCTTTTTTCTTAAATATTCATTAGAACTGGACAATTTACACCAAATTCAGAGTCAACCAATGAAAACGACACGTTTCTAGTACTTGTGGGTTCAATATCTCATTGTCGAAAGGACTGGAGACAAACATATAAACTTTTCTGTGGGGACAAACATATACGCGTAAACCTAGTATTTTAATACAGATAATAATTGGAATAGTTTTATTTTCGAGTGCTATATTTTAATATTCGCAATATTGAAATTTTTGAACTTATATTTTTCACGCGTTTGAAAAAAAGGATATCATTACTAGTAAAATTAACCTAATAATTATTTTTTATATTTTTTTCAATGTTTCCAATTTTTCCGGAAGGGAATGGAAAAAACGGTTTTTTTACCAGCAGGTTAAAAATTTTCGGAAATTTTACAACACTAGTTCAGACACACTTGTACTTGGCCCAGCATTAAACTCTGATGTTACTTTCGACGTAGTTCGCTGCCTGTCTTGTTTTACCAGTCTGCTCAGCCTAGAACGTCCGACATATGTAATGAGGTGAGGGGGCAACATCTCGACGTTTGGACGTCGTTTCCCCTTGGTTTCGCCACTTGTTGAAGACACTCACCACAACACTCCTCGAACACCTGACAAGTCCTGCAGTTTCCGAAATTCTCGTGCCCAGTGTTTCTGAATGAGTACTTTCTTCTAGAAAGATTTTCGAGACATTTGAGTCGAGTCAAGATTTTTACGAGCTGTCTCGACTCGACTCGTGTCTCAACTCGAATTTTCGAGTCGAGAAATACGTTTGACTCGACTCGTCTCGAATTTTACAAAGTGTGTCTCGATTCGAATTCGAGTCGAGATTCGAGACATGTTTCGACTCGTGCGCATCCCTATCCTGAAGCAAGGAGGTTATCTCCACCCAAGCAGCACTAAACTCTAGTGGACAAATAGTGAACTTCCTCATTAAAAACGTGTATTTGGCGCGCTTCCTGTCCCCGTCCAAAAGAATCCGTACCGGTATTTTCGGAAGCGGCGAAACTCGTTTTTTCTTTTATATCAGTGGGAAGGCTATAGCAGGTAGCAAGCAAGACGACACACAAAATTGCACATGGTTTGACTCCTTGCAACCTGTAAAAATTGTTCCATGTCCCTTTCAAAACTATGTTTACATGAAAAAAAAAAAATGTAGGGTTGCAATATTTTTCTAATGACAGCTACAAGATTCTTTCAGCATGGTAACCTACATTAATGGTCCTTTTCCTATTTAGATTTCCAGTTAAAACTTTGAAAGCGTTCCTAATTTTTCCATTCTGCCTACATGACCTACCTATCTGAGCTTCCTAGACTTGATGACCCTCGTTATGAAGTTTCCGCCATGCATCATTCCCATTTATATTGGGGTCCGAATATTCGTCTCAGGATCTTGTTCTCAGATACATTCAGTCTGCGTTTGTCCTTCAGAGTAAACGACCATGTTTCGCAACCATATAACACAACAGGCATGATTATCGTTTTATATATTTTAAGCTTCAAATTCCTCGACAGAATTCACGACGACCGAAGATACGAACTAAATAATAATACGAGATCTTTGCTTTCAGTCAACATCAATTTTCTTTGTGCTTATGGCTTTGGTCTATTAATAATGATCCTAGATATTTGATTCACTTTGTGAAAGTATTATTTGTTATTTTTATCGCATCCATATTTGGTATTATAATGTATATTGTTTTTCCTGCACTTACTTCTAAGCAAATATCAATGCAAGTGTTTAGATTTTTGCATTTCTTTCTATTGTTCTATCATCCCCTATTATAATTACATAATCAACATACACCATTACTTGATAAATATCATTCAACTGTAGGACCTGATTGCTATCTTAAATTTTCCTTATAGCGTATTCCAGAACTAAGTTGAATAATAATGACGACAACGCGCCTTGTATCAACGTGAAAGCTCGCGATTAAGAATTTCGCCACTCGGACCTTACTTTGAGATTCATTTAAACATATCTTAATTAATTTAACTAATTTTATTGTATTCCAAATTCTGTAAGAATGTTGTACAACGTTTTTCTCCTGACCGAATCGTAGGCCTTTCTAATATCATTAAATGATTAATGTACCGGAATATTGTATTTCCATTTCTTTTCTAGTATTTGTCGAATGGAAAGTATATGTTCAATAGTTGATCAATTTCAATTAAATCTGCACTGATAATCTGCAATAAATGTTACCTGCGTATGGAGTCAATCTTGCTAATGTTTAAGAGGATGTTGACAGAAGAGAAATGTCTCGATAATTATTGCAGTCAGTTTTGTTATTTTTCTTGTGAATTGGAACAATGATTGATTCTTTCCACTCTTGTTTCAATTCCTCCTTGTTTCAGATAAGGAGAATGACTTTGGGTATCTTGTTCCACAATTTTCCCCTCCATCTGAAACTAAGTCAGCCAGAATTTCGTGTGAAGAGTTGTGTTTCTTTATTTTTTATAGCCATTTCTATTTCTGTTTGGTTAGTTTCTGGAATATACGGTTATGCTGTATGCTCTACAAACACTAGTTTTTTGCTGCATGTTAAGAAAATCATGAAAGAAATGTTCTATCTATTCAAGATGCTATTTGTATAAGTGATAATTGTTCCGTCGGCTTTCTTTGATATATATAAGCACAAAGTTGAACATTTCTTGAGTGTTCATGCTCTTAAAGATATCCCGAATATTTTCGTTTTTACTATTATCTTCAAGTTAATTATGTTTAGCTTTGAAAAGATCGCGTTTCTTTATGCTAAAAATTTTGGAAGTTTTCCGCCAGATGACAAGGAAATTTTGTGTATTTATTTTGTTCAGATTTTGTAGCCAATGCTGTTTCGCCTATTTTCTTTTCTCTGCTAATTTAGTGCATTCTTGTCGAACCATGCCTCAATTTTTCTTTTACTGATATTTTAATGCTGTTTCTAATTTCAACCCAAGTATCCTCAACACTAATGCATTCCGAATCTTCAAAAACCGAGAATCTATTCGACATTTCAATCTGATATTCCCCTCTCACCTGTCTCTTCTCTAATTTTTAAAAAATTAAAACTCTGTTTTCAGATATTGAATATTTACTTTATTCAACGATAGTGTCTCTCTTATTATCGTTACCAGGTAGTAATCAGAATCACAGTCAGCTCCTCTGAACAACCGAACATCAAGTGTGCTAGACTGTTTACTTCTGTCTACTTAAACGTGATCAATTTGATTATGTGTTTTTGCATCAGGTAAACTCCAAGTAAATTTATGAATGTCGCCTGTGGGAATTGTGTAATCTTCACAATAAGGTTTTTGGATGTTGCAAAGTTCACAAGTCTAATGCCGTTACCATAACTTTCCGTATGCAGACTTTTGTTCTATATAATCGGTTTGAAAATACCTTCTCGTCCTACCTTCGCGTTAAAAACTCATAATTGAATTTTCATATGGTATTGCGGGGAGGTTGGGGCGTGTACATTTGAATCAATAATATCACACCAATGACCTTTAAAAGAAGTAAAAGAAAATTTAACATTAACAACTTCAACCCATATAATTGCTGGTGTTATTCGTTTGTGAACGAAAAACCCTATTCCTAGTTGGTAATTTTTGTTCCTTCCAAGTAAAATTTCTGGACTTGACTGCTGCATTTTCTTCCCATATCCTGACTTCCTCATATCCTACTAGGTCCGTCCTGTATTTCTATAACTCACTCGTTACGGATTTGAACGCGCCTGTCCTATAAATACTTCTCATCCATTTGCATATCTCATATACATTTTAGCTGAGTTCGTGCCAAGTTATCAGTCTTAATCCGAGGGTTCTGCGAATATATCTGAACAAGTCATTTTTTACAGGATGAGGTTGTTAACCTCCATATCAAATCCTCAAGCTGGAGGACCACTCCTTGTCGTCGGTCCGCGACTGTTCATTCAGTATGTTCGCATCTAACGTCTATATCTAGAGTCCTTCTCCTCGATCCGCAACCCAAGGACCCGCCTTACCGTGCTGACAGAAGTCCACACTTCACGGAAAATAATATAACTATATTTTAGAAATACAATAGGCACTGATTATCCAAACACTGCTTTAAAACACACAAGCACAATCAATATGCGCAGATATGTGGATACATATTAAGATTGTAAGCTTAAATTCTGTAAAATCGTAAATTAGGAACAGAGCCTAGTGGCAATATAGTATTTCATGAATGCTTCGCTGCCCGAACTCTTCTTGATATCTCACAATATTTTGTTTTATTGATACGTAACTTTATACATATTATTGTATTATACATACTCTTTATCAGTTTGGGAAACCCTAATTAGATTTCCGGCGGGAGCTCATGTGGTTCGGATTCTACGTTAATTAGTAGGTTCACGTTTCATAAAGCCTCGCTGCTGAAAGGGACATTAAACTCAAAAATCAATTCAAGTCAACTCTTTATCAGTTCTCTGCCAATAGCAACTGTATAAATTTATAATACAAAATTGATATACAGAAAAATAAAATTTTTAAAAAGTATCCATAATGTGATATTTGGCAGGTCGCCTTATGTAAAGGACGCCTTATACCTTTCACAGCTTCTTCATTAACAGCCACTCTTTGAATTTATTATACAAACCTGGTATATAGAACGAGTACAGTAATACCATTGATCTTATCTATAATGTGATGTTTCAAAGGGCGCCTTATGTAGAACGCGCACTGTAACCTTCACAGGTTCTTTACTTTATACATTTATTATACAGAACTGAACTATACAGAAGAATAAATAAAATAGTCCATCTTTGCTGTGGTTTCGCAAGGGCCTAATGTAAAAAGCGCATTGCACCTTTCACTGGTTCTTTACCAATAAAATTGTAAGAATTTACTGTTAAAAACTTGTACCTTTATTTATAGTACTGTGATGTTTCGGAGGGCGCACTGGGACATGTCCCGGTATCCCGGTGGGCCAGCACGGGCCTGACTGTAGATTGAGACACATCTAGAAAATGTCAAAAATTTAACACACATGCTTTATTTCCGCGTGGTTCGATTGCAAATTCGGTAGTGTTCATTAGTTCCAAAATACCTTCTAATAAACCCAGTAGATAGCGTTGGTCATATCCTCCATTTCCGACTACTAATGCAAACTGAACAAAAAAGATAAAAACAAACGAAACGAAAGGAAAAGGAAAGAGAAAAGAGAAGAGTTCTATTTTACTGCTAAATTTCTATCAGAAATACCCTATATTAAAAGTCCAAAGTATATCGTAATGAAAAGTTACAAATGTTAAAAAGAAAGTTTTTGTTCTTCATAGATGTAGCATGTTTCAAATTTCAACGTGAAAAAGACACATTGAATTATAGGGTGAGAACAAATTTTGTGTCGAACTAGTATAAATAAAATTTTGTTTTCAAATAATCAAAGAGGTTACCATTTTCTAGTCTTTTCTGAAGTTTTATCTGTTTCGAAAATCCAGCATTGATTTCATCTCTTCCGGATATAACGTAATTTGCACAGATAGAATGAACACGCTAAGAGCTCAAACGGGTCATCGTGTCAGTCAGATGATGTTGGTTAGGTTATAGACCCCACTGGGTCGAGGATTCAAATCCGTAGTGACCCGGTAATTCGACTGAGACTCGGTAACCCAGAGGATAAAAAAGAGATTTTATTTATTCCCATGCGTTTAAACAGTATTTTTGTCAGAGATGACCAGGACTGGATATGTTATCCCCAGAGCACGAAAAGTACCTTGCCGAAGTTAACAGTTAATTTGATTATCCAGACCACATATATCGGCCTCTTGTTCCGTTTTAACTTTGGAACATGAAGTGCGTGTGTGTCAGAGAGGGAGAGAAGGGTAGAAGTGAAAGATGCAAAGACAGGATAGGGGAACGTCAAGAAAGAGAGAGAGGGGGAATATAAATATGAAACATACTATCATTGCAGTGAATGATAAATAGAACGCACACATTGTTTACTCGAATTATCGCCAATGATGCGTTGAAGTTCTCCATCGGAAGATAAATCTCTGCAGCTATTATTTTATGCGAAAAAACCATATTACCTGATAGGGAATCAACCCAAGATTTTCCATTTGGAAGTCTGGCAAGTTACCACTACACCACCGATTGCTTTAGCCAAACTTTGTTTAACAAATGGTGTAGTGCTTCTTTCTGAGAACGATAACACGTAAAGTGTATACTGCAGACCAATGATTCTTTCGAATGTCCTTTTAATTTCCTTGCCCTTTCCCAACCAGCATCCGTAAATCATCTCTATCATGATACAGGTGTCAATCTGGGTTGTTACTAATTTAGAACCTGAGTGGAATGTAGCCTTAATTTAGGTAGAGCGAATTTGAGCGAACCCAGATTGGTGACATTAGCCTAAGGTACATTCTAAATTACCTTATCTTGCTAATGTTTTTTTTTTTTTTAAAGAACGCACCTATAATGTGCTTTCAACATAGAGCTTGTGGTTTTTTTACCACTGTTTTGAGACAGCAAAACAGAACCGCAGAGTTAAATAAAAAAGACGGCATGAGATGACATGTATTCGGTTTAGAATTTAGTGTGTGAAGTGTGTGTTTGTGTAGCGAAATATGTTATGTAAATTTAGGTGGGTGATCAATTTTCAATGTATAAGTAGGTAAGGTTAACTGGTTCACACCTGCAACTTGATGACGTCTGACCTCCAATTTACGAAAGATTCTCTCTGCGTAATGCTGCAGTTTTTGGAGTATTTCGGCTCCAAATCCAGCTTACTAATGGTCAGCGACACGATCGTTAAGTTATTCTTGGAGTTCCAACATCTTGCTAATTGTTAGACAATAACTGTTATCGCTGTTCAGTATCCTGACGGTTGACTATCAACGAACCCCTCACGTTTCACTTTTTCACTGACTCTTGACCAAAAAGGCTGGATTATTTATACAACCAAAGATGCGTGCATTACAGCAGATGGCTTTCAAAATTCGGATCAAAAATCTTACACGTGCATATGAGATTTTTAAAAGAAATTTGCTTTAACCAATTCCTATTAAAATGGAGCTTTATGTCAGCACTTTGCATTTACATAACTTACATAACGCTGTTCGATGCAATGTGTTGCTGTAAAACATGAAATTACAAAAAATGTTTACAATCACATAGACAATTTACATCATTTACATTCGCAGACTATGTTTTCAGACATTACACATACCATAACCAAAACCAATAATCTTTGAGAATTATTACAATTCAAAATTAAAATGAACAATGTTTTAAATTAATAAAATGAATTATTACGATCTCTTGACATGCCCCCAGCGAAGAATTCGTTGCTTTCCCATGTCAACGAACCTGACTTATGGGACACAATATATGTGAAAAATATAAATATAATATATATATATATATATATATATATATATATATATATATATATATATATATATATATATATATATATATATATATATATTGTTGGGCCGCGGTGGCTCAGTGGTAGCCCTCCCTGCTGGTCTAGTGGCTAGCACTTGCGCCTTTGGTGTACGGGGTCCCGGGTTCGATTCCCGGTGGGAGAGCCTTTGTGATTTTAACTGTCCTCGATATGTGTGTGTTCGTGTCCCTGTCGATGTAGGTAAATGAAGAAAGCAAGTTAAACATGAGTAAAGCAAGTAAAATTAGATATAAGTAGTTAAGTAAGTTACTGGAACACGTTCGGTGAGTCAGTTGACTTTTTTTTTTTAAAAAAAAAAGTGGTAGAGCGTTCACCTCTGGTGCGTGGGGTCCCGGGTTCGATCCCAGCCCCAGCCAAATGAACCTTGTGATGGACAAACACCGTGTGCGTGAGTTTTCTCGGGGTCCTCCCGTTTCCTCCCACTTTCTTCATTCCACCATTTCATTCATTACTCATCATCAACGTCTCCTTTAGCCTAACCGGCATAATCGTGGGACGTAAAACTGAAAGATTTCTTTTCATTAGTGTTGTAAAGTATAATGTTTTGCTACATTATGCTTTTAAAATGAAAACTAGTTTACAGTTAAGATCATTGATTAGTTATGTTTCTTGTACTAGAATAGGGAAATTTTGTGGCAACAAATATATTTGTATCACTTCTTTAAAGTTAGCACCGTGATAGAATGGACTTTGGCTACAAAAGATACTAAAATATAATCCTAGTTAGATTAATATAGACGCATTTAAATTATCTTAAGTAATCTTATAAAGTTACCGTTTTATGACAGGGAAGTGTTAAATAACAGGGCCAGAATCATTTTAGTTAATACCAATATGTTAAAATCAATATATATATATATATATATATATATATATATATATATATATATATATATATATATATATATATATATATATATATATATATATATATATATTACGGAGATATGTATTGCCCTTGTGCTGTATTAAATTTCCGGAAATTTTGAACCCATAATGTAAAAACTATTTCTTCGCCTGATAGTAGTCTTATTTCCTGTAACGTGTCTGCAGCATGTATGTATGTATACAACGTATTTCGCTAACAGGAAAAATATTTAAAGCAATAGCTTCTAATTTTATTTATTAGTTTTCTCTTTTCTGATAAAAATCCCTCTTTATTATTTGTAATGTTATTTTTCGAACAATTCAAAAAGAGGGTGTCCTCCCATCTTGCCTAATCCCTTCTCGCCTAACGATGTATCTGCCGCTGATATCTTCAAGATAAGAATCTCCGCCATTCTAGGCGAGATGGGAGTTCCCATCTTGCCTAAGATGTAAGAAGGGAATTTCTGCTCTAAAGAGGGAATTCCTGTACTAGTATTAACCACCAACACTAAGAACTTATGAAATCATACGCACATTTCAGAAAAGAAATAATCTATGTATTAATCTTTCTACATATGAAAATCAATAATCTAGTTTCAGTATGTTTCAATGAATATTTGTAATATCTGTTAACTAAGATATGAATATATAATAAGCATTATACAACAAGAAAGCACATTAATGCCCATGTCACAATGATTTGCCCCATGAAATAGTATATACACACAGAGAAAGAGAGAAGCTACCCTATGTGAACGTTATGGGATACTGCGTTAAGGTAAGTGAACAAATCAATATTTCCGCTCACTAGTCTTTGTTTTAAGTTTTTTAGTCTTTCATCAATTATTTTCCACTTCTTCTTTTGTTTTGTAGGGGTATTGCCCAGCTCCAACATTCTTATAGCTAATTCATTCGAAGCTTGCTCTTCTTGTAAGGCTTGGATACATGAAAATGAGTTGGGATGGTGTCCTGGAAATTTTCTGTTCCATTTCGCATGCCATCCTTCCGCCGGATTGTTCGTCCTTCCATTATCAGTTTTGAAATGATTCCACATCTTGCTGGAATGAATAAAAAGATGATATAATCTTGAATACAGACAGACATAAGTATATACCTAAATAAAGGACACAACCTTTAGAGGAACTAGTCCCTGTGGTAGCATTATAAGAAATAACTAAAATTATACTAGCTACATACTACCACCTACGTAAACAACACATTTGATATAAGCAGAAAAAAACTCAAATCACAGCATAAGATTAATTACAGTTAATAAAGTATTTTAGGTGCACAATACTAGTTTATACTATTAGATGCTCCGTCTACTTTGTCACGACTGATAGAATTTTTCTTGTCATATACAAACTTAACTATGAATATTAATATATGGAACTATCAAATAATATTCTTATAATTTAAGCAGTTGCTTATTGCAACTCTGTATGATCAATATGATCAGTAGCTTGCTCTAACGAACCTGATGTACATATCATAATTAGATCAAATGAAAAACATGCCTTGAATACTTACGGTGGAAATAATGCTCCACATTCGTCCAACTAAGTGTCCATCAGACACCAGGCTTCTTTATTACGAACATCGGGTGCATTTTCCTGAATGTATAGGAATGCATCACTAACATTATCTAATGGGACGAGGGGAAGCGCTGCTGCACGCCGAACCCATTTCCTAACCTCTTCATTTTCTTTATAGTTACAAACTAGTCCCAGATCTTGCACCTTCCTCCATACACACTGAGTGAAATGAAAGAAACACCCTCTCACGCTAGCGTTGGGAAAAGACAACGTAAGTGCATTTATCGCAGCCGTTTTAAAGTCTGTCGTGACACATTTCAGTTCTAAATTCATACCATTTTCTGATGCCTTTGCTTTTATCAAAGTTAACAAACGCAGGTATGTTTTCTGGCTTTTATTTTGAAGAAGACAAAACAAGAGTGGAAACATCTGCCCTAAGTACTTGCCGTGAAAAGTGTATAATTGGGTGAAAAGACACGGTGCAGACTTAAAAGTGCCATCCATCAGCACGTTCTCACTCTTACATAATATTTGCAAGTTTTCACTTGTACCAAAAACCTGGAAAGAAAACAAAAACGTGTTAAAAAAAAAAGGTAGATTCACATTTTTAAAAAGTCACCCCTGCACAATAATTTCAAATATCTAATACATAAGTGCTTGTTTCTGATTATATATAAAATGATTTGCTAGTATGTAACGGTTTCCTGTAATTTAGAAATAATTACAAGCCTTCATAAACGAACTCAGAATTTTGGTAATATGAGTGCAGTTTGGCGACGGGTTATACAGAATAAAACAAAAATCAATTCTGTACGTAATAAAAATGTTTACGGGGGAACGGTTGCTCAGTGTTAGAGTGCTTACTTCTGGTATGTGGGTTCCCTGATTCGATCCCCGGCTAAGTGAGTTTGTGGTGGAGAACACCATGTCTGTGGGTTTTCTCCGGGTACTCCCGTTTCCTGCCACTTTCTCTTTCCACCAATTCTTCCATCATCATTCACTTGCTTTAATCATCGTCTTCCTTAGCCTAAAGGGATAATCGTAGGACATTAAACTAAAAGATTGCATTTCAAAAATGTTTATGTACATATTTAAAGAAAATGCATACATGGTTACACGACCTGTTAACTATAGATGAATTCAAAGAAATATCTGAGAAAATCTAAGAGTGCAAGAGTATACGTTTCACAATTTACTGTATAAGAGATTTTATAACGACATTGTTGTATTCAATGGAATTGCATTCCTTAATTTGATTAAACGGAAAGTAAAGTACTGTATAATAAAATAAAATATAATAGAGACTTAATCATTACTCAAACTTAGCCAAACACAGAAAAGATTAAAACTGAATGAATTGTTGTAGGACAAATGAAAACCGGAGTTAACGTGAATGTTGTTACACCCGTTGCAACCACTGTGTCGCTGTCTATGTAGGCCTTTTAATCATACGGGTTAATGAAGTAAAAATTAAAAAGATGAAACTCACAATAATTCGGCTAGAATCCTGTTGGTCGTCAATCAAGAGAAAACCTCTCCCATCACTTGTTTGCCGCCATCTTCCTTCTATGCTCAACTCCTCTACTGTCTTGGGTAGCGTGGGTAAACATTTATTTCGAGTTCTGTACAAAGAACTTTTAATACCAGAATAGTTAGGAATTTCCGGCAGCACTTCTTCAGAAATACTTCCTCTAGTCGTTTCCCGGCTGCAACAAACAAAATAATATTTAGACTCTAACTTTAGGTGATGTGGCGTCATTTGCTAGCATGGACAAAATTTCTGTTCAAGTACATCGGATACGGCCATTGAAGCTTGCAAAAGTATCTACGCGTTATTTATGGATGTGAAACTGTTAGGCTAAACTCGAATCTATTCAATGCATTGCAAATCCACCTTATATATATATGTGAAAGGATATGAAGGATATGAAATGTAACATTTCAAGCAGTATTAAAATACCAAACTTGAGCCAAAGCTATTCCTGATCTCCAAATTCACAGTGCATAAATTGTCGTTCATGACACTTGATTGTACTTTACAATCGGCAAAATAAAACATAGACATATGGGTCACCCCCGACCAAATCTCTGAAAAGTCTTTTTTAATCCTTATTACGAAGCAAATAATATTTCTTCGCGCTTCCATATTTGAAGTTTGCAATCTCAATTAAGTTGTTCTTGGAACGAAGAAGATTTAATATATTGGGATTAAATTACTCTGATAGAATATTAGGACACTAAAATCCAGACACTATAAGTAGTGAACCGTAGTCTATGGCTTTTTTTTTTTTTTTTTGTATAACTTGTATTCGAATAGTAGTGAGGGCGCGCTCGCCATTGAGGCTCTTTTTTTAAATACTTTTGAGCGACGATAGGACATAAGATTATATTATGCCTAATCAACAGGAAAAGCATCTCTTCAAGTCCAATATTTTAATCCTCCTTAAAACGTTACATTTTAAATCCTTTTTAAAAAGCCCAAATCATATGGATTTGTAATAAATTGAATGAATTTCCTCTATGTTACAGGGAGGAAAATTAGAAAATCTTAAAGAAGAAATGAAACAAAATAATTTAGATTTGGTAGGCGTTTGTGAAGTTAGATGGGGAGGTAATGGGGTATTGAACAGCGAAGAATATAGAATGTTTTATTCAGGTAATGAAAAGGGCGGTCATAATGGCGTAGGAATAATTCTTGGAAAGCGCTTAAAGGAGAAGGTAGTGAAGGTAGAATTTATTGATGATAGAGTTATGATGTTAAGACTTAAAGGAAAAACGAAGGATCTAGTGGTGATACAGACATATGCACCGACGACTTCGCATGCAAATGAAGAAGTAGAGGAAAATTATGAGAAAATAGAAGAAATTATAGATAGGGAGAAGAAAGGTGCATGCATAATTATAATGGGAGATTTCAATGCAGTTGTGGGAGAAAAACAGGAAGGTAGTATCGTACGCAAATATGGTTTAGGCGAAAAAATGAAAGGGGAGAGGGAGTGGTGAATTTCTGGAGACAGAATTCACTAGTAATTGGGAACACTTGGTTCAATCAGCACAAGAGAAGAAGGTATTAATGGAAATCACCAATAGACGGCGGAAGATATCAGATAGACTATGTTATGATTCAGGACAGGTATCGGAATAGCTTAAAGAACGCGAAGACCCTTCCCGGGGCTGATATTTTCTCTGATCATAATCTTGTGCTGGCCGAAGTAGATATTCAACTGAAAAATGTAGGCAGAAGAAAAGTAGGTAACAAAGTGTTGAATACTGAAAAGTTGAAAAACGAGGAAATAAGAAATCTTTTCGTTAAAAAAATTCGAAGAAAAATGTTCAAACGAGGAAAGAATAGATGCAGGTAGTAACGCACGGTGGGAACATATTAAACGTTGCTTACAGCAAGCCGCAGAAGAAGCAGTAGGTTACCGCGAACACAAAACTGCTAAGAAACCATGGGTTACAGAGCAGATGTTACAGAAAATGAGGGAGAGGAAGATGTGGAAACAAGTTGATACAGAAGAGGGCAGAAAGATGTACAGAAAGTTAAATAATGAATTGCAAAGAGAAACAGACAGAGCAAGGGAAGAGTTTTACAAAAGAAAATGCGAGGACATAGAAGAATTAGAAAGAGTTGGGAAATATGAGGAAATGTACAAGGAGGTGAAATCTATGGAATTTCGGAGGAAACAAGGGGGTATTACGATGGCAGTAGAAAATAAGAATGGGAAGGTAGTCAGCGAGAGAAATGAGGTCATAGGAAAGTGGAAAGAATACATTGAAACTGGTTGGGACATTGCCTAAGAAGAGATTGTATCATGAGGGACGTCCTAGAGGGTATGGTGTCGGGAAAGGGAGGAAGGGGGCGAAGGAGACTACAGTTAATGGATGATATAAAAACAGAAAGATCATACGCGAAGACGAAGAAGTTAGCGGAGGACCGTGGAGCATGAAAGCTTCTCAGCTGCGGCAAGTGACCTGCCAATAAAGGCAGAATACCTATAATGATGATGAATGGCATCGAGCTATGCCTAGCACTACCACATGGCCATAAATAACGCACCTACTGGATCTTAGGTATTTTTGCATATAACCAGCAATGGCTGGATTTGACGAACTTGAGCAGAAATTTTAGACTAACAGTAAGTATAGAATTGCTAACCTTCTTTCGTGTCAAATAGTATGGTACTACTACACTGATTCTCAAAATTAACAAAAGTTGTTACACTGGAGGTTACCTTAATATAAATGTGTACGGCTAATTCAGATTACATCCAAATAATTACATATGTAAGACTTTGACAACATTTGGTTTTAGTTTACTTAACATACCTATATATTGCTGGCACAGTAGAGGTAGGATTTCTTCTTATTTCTTCTTTCATTTTGTTCACCAATATTTTCCCTCGTTTCCTTGCAGTATTGGGCTCATGTGCATGCAGACCCGACGTACGCACAACAGAATCTTCCACTAGAACAATAGTAGCCTTACAACCTTCACTGCACTTCCAATAGGTTTTATTACCACCAGGGGCGGACTGGCCCACCCTGCTACCCTGCAAATGCAGGGTGGGCCCCCAAACAGGTGGGCCCCCTCCACCAATTTTAAAAAGATGTGCTCAATTAAACCTATCAGCATCAAAAATAAGGCAGGGTAACTCCCGCAAACTTGTGTTTTGCATAAAAAATGACGTAAAGTTAAACTTTCATGAATAGACCTTATTCTTCTTCACGTTTATCGACTTGAAAAGGTTCCGTCTATGGGACAATCAGGCCCTGAAACATTGCGGGGTTTGTGATACAGCAGCTGTTAAAAACGAGCTCGTTATTTATTACTTTTTTAAATATAAGAAACACAGTAGATTTCAGGCTGTTATATGCAAGTATGATGATATTTTGAAGAACCCTGTTTCAGAGGCGATTATGAAGAGTCAAAACAAAAGATTGCGCCAAGACAAGTGTGGTGAAGGAAGTTCACAAGGAAGAGGCTCACTAGGAACTTTTTTGTCGAAGACATTTGTCGAGAAGTTAGTAACCTATCTTGTTCTTCAGATTCAAACTAATAGTGTTAACAGGCTGGTACATTTAGTGTTGAAGTTGACTGTACCCAGGACATTACTGTTATTGAACAGTTAGCATTGTGTGTTCGGTATGTGCTCCATGGTGAAGTAAGAGTGAAACTTCTGAAACTAATTCCTGTCGACAAAGCTACTGGACTGGGTCTTTACAAACAGATTGAGGATGAACTTAGTAAGCTGAAACTGTCAACGTCGCATATTGTAGGCTGTTCTTTTGATGGTGCACCTAACATGAGTGGCCAGTATAACGCTGTCCAAGCACAGCTCAAAAATACTTAATCCGAATGTTCAGTATGTGCATTGTCTCGCGCATGTTCTAAATTTGGTAATGATAAGTGCAACAGAATGTTGCAAAGTCGCAAAGAACTTTCTTGGGTTACTTCAAATGACAGTTACTTTCATCTGTGATTCATATAAAAGAATGCAAGTGTGGATTAAGTACAATGAAGAAAACTCAAGTGGTAGACAGCTACTTTGCCGATTACAAAAAATAAATCTGACAAGGTGGTGGAGTAAAGATCGAACTCTAAAGAGTATCTTTGATGATTTTTCGATACCTTTGCAAGATCGGAAGAGGTTCATGACGCTGCTTCAATGTCTACTCACTATTGCAAATATGAGTGATTTTCAAGCAGAAGTCACATTTAAAGCCAAGTGTTTGGTTCAGAACTGGTGTAAATTTGAAAACATTCTTGTGGCTTTTGTTTTCAGCCAACTTTTTCACCTATGTACACCTACTTCACAGTATTTGCAAAAATCTGGTTTGGATTATCTAACGACTACAAAAATGATTTGTACGTTACAATCAGACTTAAAGCAAAAACGGAACGTGTTTTGTTCTATTGAAACTAAAGCTATGGAGTTTGCAAAGGACTTGAAAAGACAATTGAAGGATGCAGGATATGATGAAGTTGAAACTGCTCTCCTTGCAAAGAGAATACCAGTAGCAACTCTTCAAGCAGACGAGCTTTCCCATGATGAGGCAAGAATTTTAGATTCTCCATCAAAAGTGTTTCAGATAAACGTTTTCAATGTTATTTTCGATACTGCAATTGAGCAATTATATTCTCGGTTTATCTGCAATGACAGTCTCATGAAGGACATTGCATGGCTGGATCCTACCCGCTTTCATGAGATAAGTACTTTAGAAGAACTACCTGATTCAGCTCTCAATACTCTACCACATTATTGCAAAGTGGAAAGAGAACAAATTCAAGAGGAACTGCTCCAATTTGTTCGTCATTATAGGGACTATAATCCACCAATATGTAAAAATCAGGATATTTTAAGAAATCAGCATGGCAGCGAGCAATATGCTCATAGTGAAAAAGAGGAAAATAAAGAAGAGGAAGATAATGAAACTGAGAGTGAGGAGGAAGATGAATGGAAATGCAAACCTGCAAGACAGTATAAAGTGTGTCTAGTTGTGCACTGCACCTGCTTCACGAATTAAATCTTTATGGTCCATTATATCCATCGTTGTATAAAGCGTATAAGTATGTTCTAACTCTATCGTGTACCCAAGTATCATGTGAAAGAATTTTCTCGATTATGAAAGTGATCAAAAATCGGTTGCGTTCATCGCTTGGACAAGATTTGTTGGAAAACTTTATTCTTTTATACATAGAAAGATCATATACGTTTGATTACGACAAAGTGATTGACGATCTTGTATCTAGCTCCAAAGAATTAGGTAGATATTTGAAATTGTGAGTGTAACTGAGGCATAATGAAGATATTAATATTAGGATACATTTCTGGCATTTATATTAATATTATATTATATTAGGTTACAGTATGCAATTCAGTAGAAAATTTCAACCAATTTGATATTAGAACTGATTTATGAGGAAAGAAACTTACATTATTTCTGTCAGTGCTTTCATTATTTAGTGTTTCAAAGTTGACTTGAGATTAATTTTTACTTATTGCACATGTATATATTTTGGGTTTTCTAAAACATGACACTCATTTGTTTAAATAAATGGTTTGAATTCATTACATAAAAAAAACAATAGCACTATATAAATAACTGAAAACACCAATTCCGGCATTGTGTGTGTTTACAATAAAAATGATAATGCCAATTACACACTGTATGAGTTACTATTAAAATGTTCCTACTTCAGATTTTTTGTAATTAATGTTTTGCTTTTGTATGAATATATGGGATACTATTTATGGGTTCGAAGATGGACTTTTATATGTAATACATATGAAGAATGCCAAGTACATTTTTTACATTTTTATACAGTGGGCCCTCATTTCAGTTTAACAGGGTGGGCCCTATGGTTGCCAGTCCGCCCCTGATTACCACAAACTCTATTAATACGATATATGTACTCTTCATAATACACTAACTTCCCACTGCGTATACTCTCCAAGTAAGTCACAGCCATGTTTAACTACAACAATCTCATAAAGTGTATCTGCTGCTACTTTTATATATATCAGCAGCACAATTCATTAAAAGTATATATTTTTATCCTGTTTCTGATTGGCTCCTGTCAGCCAATCATCTTCCAGTATTCCCAAAACAAGCTAAAAGTGAACTAAATTCACTAAATCGCCTCCCCCCTTGTGCTTTCTTGTTGTGTAGTGTTTATTATATATTTATATTCTAGTTGACAGAGATTCCCAATATTTTATTAATTTATTTAGTCTTATTTTACATGGTGAAACTAAGGCTAATCATGCCTTGTCTACCACTTGACCATGTAATCATCAGAATTAATATAATACGAAGTATTTATAAAATAATATTAATTGAAATGACGAACATTGAAATCACAACAAAAATTACACTCACAATCACACACACATATACATGTCACATTCACACATAGATTATTACAAATAAACATATAATACAAAGTATTTTCAGATATATTTAGGGAAGAAGAGAAAAATAAAGGGTTAGAAGAATTTTAAAAAATCAGCATTTTCGTCAGATCAGTAAGCCTGGAGCAGTGGCAATTGCACACTATTTTGATTTCTCAAGCAGAAATTCAAAGTGCTCTGAATAATTTTAGCAGTGATTTGTTATAACAAAGTTTGCACCAATTTCCAAGCTGTACATTCGTCCATTTCTGCAAGTATTTTGAAACGGGAGTTGTGATCAGAATATCGAGCATGACAAAAGGCAAGAGAACATATTCGAATTTGGACTATTGCTTTATCAGAGTTATGACCGCGAACTTTGATTTGCAATCCAAGCTTACATTCAATATTTTATTTAAAACGTTCAACAAATGGGTCAACTTTCCTGAGTTGATATCACTTATCAAAAACTGTTCGTCAATAATTGTGGATATGCTTACTCCACCATCTTGTGGCACCAATTTTTGAGTCTGCATAGTTTGGTGCTGGCTCTGTTTCTTTTTAGTCTCTTTCTCTCAGACAGTCATTCTCTTGTAACAAGAACTTATAAAAAAGCAGATTCCTCTACTAAGCCAAATAAATTTTCTGTTTGGAGCAAGTTTACTGTAGAAACAGCTACAACCAAATTTAGTACGTGCCCCATGCAATGTAAATTAAATACTGATTCTCCCTTTTGAAATGCGCTTGAAGACCGTTGTAATAGCCGCTCATGTTTCTCGCTCCATCGAAAGAACACGTAATAATATTCGAAATTTTAATGCCACATTCAACTAGCTCTGACTTTATACATTTGCACAAAGCAAGTCCACTTGAATCATCACAACTGTTAAATTTAAGTATTCCATATACCTTTCCTTGGACTATGTAGCGGACACAGATTGCCAACTGGTCCATAAAAGCTATACCTTGTGTACTATCCACTATCAAGTTATCAACAACACTGTCTTGAAGGTCTTTCAAAATAATATTTCATCCAAATGTATTATCTTGATTAACTTTTTGATGAAACTTAAAAAAAAAAAAAAATCCGGAGCGAGCCTCGTCCAGTTTGTCCTTTTGTCGACTTTCCTTCTACTTCCTTTTTTTTCTTCTTTGTTTTCAGTTTGTGTGCATTGGTGTCTTCAATACACTTTGTAACATG
The DNA here is from genome assembly GCF_964235325.1 of Thermobia domestica. Classification (NCBI taxonomy): domain Eukaryota; kingdom Metazoa; phylum Arthropoda; class Insecta; order Zygentoma; family Lepismatidae; genus Thermobia; species Thermobia domestica. The sequence continues at coordinate 103,449,614 of NC_137471.1, forward strand.
ATTTTGCAAAATCACATCATAATTTGCAATGAACATGACTAATTCAAGGAAATTCCCATGGTTTTTGGGAGAATCTAATGAATGCGCCCCTTCTGACTCCCCCTCCGCCCCTCTGTAAAAAAAACCTTATCTTCCTATAAATAACACTATGTCGATTAAACGCTGTATAACCAATCTTCTGGTCTGAATTTCTGCTTCTCTCTTTTTTATCTGATTGGAAGCTAATAATGTTGAAATAACATGTCCGCTTTGGCTTTCGAAAGGGGCCATCGCCACGAGGATGCGAAATCAGTGCAACGACACCCGAAGTCGTTAATGTCTCTTTCTAGACCAGAGTCCGTTACCTCTTAATTGAGATAGCTCTCCAATTGTCCTTACGATGCTGGTCAACACAAATTTTTGAGTGTCCCCATTGGAAATCGAACTCGAGACCATGAGCATCGTACGCACGTGCACTAACCATTTAGCTAAACAATACTAACCCTTTCAACACGGGGAAACACAATTGTGCGGGTTGGTTAAAATCGATATAGAAGTGCCCCCTATTACATTTGTGCTTCGAAACGGCGTGCAGTGATTGTGTAAGTTTCGTTCAACGATTTGCAGTTGCTTTGGTCTGTGATAGGTCACTTTTGGCGCGAACAAGAAGAAAGAAAAGTAGTGTTCTCAACGAAGCCATGACTGTCGCCGTGTTGAAAGTGCCAATCAGCGAAAATATTTTTAATTTCCAACGTCTCTTGTATTTTGACAATTCAAAGGTGGCCCCACAAAACAGAAGAAAATGGTACCAAAAATTGCTAGTAATCTAAAATTTCACAAGAATTCTTTCTCACACATAATAAACGAATAACAATATAAATATTAAGTACGGAATAATAAACGGGTTGAGCGGGGGCCCTTGTGCGTTCCAATGCTTCCACTGTCGCTATTCTTTACTGAGTATCACTAAGTTATATAAGTTTCATATTTTTGGTCTAAATTTCAGCAGCCCACCAGGCTTGCTTTCTTTCAGAATTTCAACCAAATTTGTGTACTGCAAGGTAAGTTTATATTAATGTTTATTACAAACATAAGTTAGTGCGAACGAGGCATAGCCTTACAGCTTTGAAATAATTTTCACACATCCTATGCTTGAATGCGATGGAGTAGTAAACGTTTTTAATACCAACCAAAAATTTATCGTATTGTTCTCGGGGCCCCACATCTCCGGGGCTCTCGGCGATTGGCGACATGCCGACCTGGTCAGACCGCCCCTGATCTGGATCTTCTATGATCTTGGTACATGTGCAGTAGGCCGTTTACCGTTGTTACCACCATTTATAAGTAATGCTTATCAATCTATATAGATATACGATTTACAGTTTATGACAACTTATGAATATATGAAAGTGCAACCAAATATCATCTAACATCTTTTGAAACATCGAAACTACCCAAAACCTTTTTTTTCAAGCTGCATGTATGCTTTTTTTACCTTGCAAGCTGAGATACTTTACGTCGTAAGCATGGTCACTTCTCCTGGCTTCTAACTTGAGAAAACGGACTAATTCGATGACATGAGGATTTTGCTTATTTAGCAGAGTATTTAATCTATTATCCCAATCCTCTGCGGGATTATTTGTTCTATGGCGTTTTTTTGACAGTACCACATGCTAATTAGGACTGTAGAATTTTCTAGCCACTGGTCAATGAAATAATCATAGAACTGCTCAAGCTTAGGGGATGTCTTCTTGAATAGACAGTCAACCACTGTCGACCATTTCTAACGGAAAAGCTAATGACGCAAACATTCGAACCTGAAGTCATTGTTTTTGTAGTCTGTAACCAAGAACAAATCCTGTATCTTAAACCAAAGACTCTGGTTAAAGTGAAAATTTCACCCACTTATGGAAGCTGAAGGGAAAATTGCGCTAAAAGAATTTATTACTGCTTCCTTGAAGTCTACCATTACAACTTCAGGATTCCAATTCAGGACTTTAACCTTTCATATATATACTTTCTCTTGTTCGGGAGAAGGCTAAAAACCACTGGAATCACATTAGTTTCCTCTATTGAACTTTGAATATCTGCATGAATTACAAAAAATTGGGAAGAAAGTTTGTTGTAGCTCTTAAATGTCTACCAATAAAGAAGGTCGTGCTGGCGTGCAAAATGAAACTATTCAGGGGTTCTTATTCGTTGTGGCTGCTACTCGAAACGAAACCTTTAGATTCCACATCCAGCTCTGCTCAAAAACAAACAAAAATTCACAGAAATAGTACCAGCTATTGAACCTGTACGGAAATGGGAATTCTTATCTCGCTTTTAAATCATGACATTTCATTGCATCTGGCACTTGTAAGCAACTGGGAAGGATTTTGACATTTGCGAAAATGGGAACGTACTCAAGTGAGAAGACACCATTTTTTGTTGTTCTTAACAGTATGTATAAAAAAATATGCCTATCAGAACAAAATTCAAAATAATATTTAAAAATACTTTTCTGTATTAGATTCTAATTATAGTTATCTCTTCCAATTATCTTCGCGACCTCCATGAAAGCTTCTTGCAATCCCCAGATTGATAAACTCTGGCCTAGAGAGACCCATGGATGATCTGCTCAACTGACTTCTTGAATAGATTGATTGACTGAGATTGTCGTATGTTGGGTGGAAGATCATTCCATGCACGGACAGTGGATGCAAAGAATGATTTCTAGTAATATTTAGAGGAGTGTAGGAGAAGTGAAAAGAGTTTATTTACACCTGATCTTGTATCGTGATCGTGATGAGCATTTAATGGTTGCAATCGCTGAAATAAGTAAGAGGGTTGTTAAAAGCGAAAAATCTTATAGAAGTGTGAGTCGATACAGATAACGTCTATCGGAAAGTTTCATTAGTCCCAGCTGTTTGATCGTTTAAGATTATAAGTAAACCGTATACAGGCGTTTTGGATACGTTATAAACAGTTCTTCATTTAAGTCTGATAGAGCTACATCATAATATTCGAGGTGAGGAAATATTAGAGATTTTGCAAGGAGTGATTTTGTGTCAATGGTTAGAATTTTCTTTAGTCTGGTGAGTGAATGAAAAGACCAGAACGCTTTCTTACGCACAACATTGAACGGGGTTTCCACTCAAAATATGGATCCATTGTTATCCCGAGATTTGTGATGGTTTCAGAAAATGTAATAATTGTTCCATGCATCTGTACTGCAGACATATTCGAACGGCGAATATTGATTGAAACATCTGGTTAAAATGATTCCTTCTTTAATGGAGAAATTCCCTCTACAGAAATTCCTTCCTTAGTGCAGAAATTCCCTTCTTATATCTTAGGCAAGATGGGAGTAGGCAAGATGGGAACTCCCATCTTGCCTAAAATGGCGGGCATTCTTATTTTGGAGATATCAGCGGCTGATAAATCGTTAGGCGAGATGGGATGGAATCAAAAAGAGAGATGATCTTATTTACGTATACACACACATACGCCGCACAAGTTCGTAAATTTGAGTAGCGGCAAATGTATTGAAGAATTTATCATGTGAAATTTCTGTTTGCTATTATTAAAGACTAACTGAATACCCGTTCTTCGCACGGGGAAAATATGTTTCATTTTGGGTATAAAGGGCACAAAAACTGTCACCGAAGAACTTCTTCTTCTTGTTCACCTCAACCATAGGTTGGTGGGCAACATGGAAATTTTAAAACTTTTCTCTCGCTTGGGAGAGCTGTTTCATAATTTGGTAAGGCTTCTTCTTCGTAACTGTATCTAGATATGCTATCCTTGGTCTTCCTCTTACTCGTTTTCCCACTGCCTTTCCCTCTATCACCACAATGATCCAATTGAAGTGTCCAATAAGATGGCCAAGCATGCTGTTTCTTCTTTTTCCTATTGTCTTCATGATCTGTCGTCCTTCATTAGCTTCCTTTAGTACGTCTTCATTCCTTTGCCTTTCTGTCCATCAGGCCCTTAGCCAGAACTCGAAAGCAGGGGGGGACGAGTGCACTTCTGGGGGGACCCAACCTGACTCCACGTTTTCATATCTATTGTTGCTATTTAACCTTTATACACTTGGCAAGAATTTGAATGAAATCATAGGCTCTCACGCTGGGGACCTAGGGGACACCCTAATTACAAATTCCCCCTTATGTATAGCTCGTTGGAAAGCTTACGGAACACTGATTCCAACGAGGTATCACTTGTGGAATTACTACCCTAATCGGAGAAGAAGAAATGTCATAAAACTTTTTTAAAATACGAAAAAATTAGAACTTGGGGGGCCCTTGACACCCATACAGACACCCAATGCTGACGAAACGATGATAATGTATATGCAATATACTTGTTATAATAGCACTTTAAAAAATGGTAGCAATTGCTGCAATGCAAAGCGAGAGAAAATTTCAGAAAAAAATCTATAAAGTGCCCTGTATATAATTTTCGAAGGGCTGTTACAGAAATTCGCGTTGGCGGCCCTGGTGACCCATCTAATCATGATTGAAACACCGTTGGATATGTTATGGAACACAGATTGCAACGAGGGAACAAGAGTTATGCTTCTAGACCAATTCAGTGAAAAAATATCTCGTCTTATATGGAAGTCGAGAAAATAAATGTAATTTACGCAAAAAAAAAACAAAAAAAAACTTAAAAACTTGTCCCTTTCCTACTTCCCTCATATAAGTAACAAGTACTTTTGCAGGGTATTAGCGTGCAATTTTTATGACTGTACCCCCAATGGAGAATGCCCCCCAAAAAATTAACGAAAAAAACACGAAATTTACCTTTCTCGTCTTCGCCGTGGTACTCCCCACATACATAAAATGCATATCGGCGACAAGCTTCATCTTTCATGAAGACTTTGATACCAAAATTATCTTCCTATAGTGCGTCCAGTAAGAGAACGTCTCTGACAGCTCGCAGTGACATTGCCACTACCCGCGTGTCAAGGTTTTTTTCGGTGCAACTGTAGTGGCAATTTAATTAATGGTATAAGACAGAGTGATCGTGGTTGGTAACACTGGTATGAAAGTAGGGGCTGCAATGTCCCACCGCATGTGGGAAGAAACGTCAGAGACCATCTCTTGTTGGCCGTGCTATAGCTTAATTGGGGGCTGAGTTATTGAGGTTTAAAGTCCAACGCAGTAGATGCGTCCTTTGGCGTTTAAAGGTTAACTTACGATCATTGTATTCCCAAACAAGAATTCAGAGTAGAAATAATCAAAAACTACACAGAAAATAATTAAAGGTCAGTAATGTGAAACATACTGTATAGTGCATTATGTACTGTGTATCAGATGACCAGCTTGCTATTTAAAAATATCCCCATCTATTTTACATTTATAGATCCGTATTTCCAATTACAAGGGGAATAAAGTGAACATTTCAAAATTATCCTGGGGAAATTCAAAATTTATGTGAGACATCCAGCTTAACAGAGAGGAATTTCTCCATCATTCCCCTAGTAATTTGCACACTGCGTATTTCAGAATCTTTTCACTACATATTAAATGCATGTTTTTTTCTAAGACAAACTTGGAGAAAAAGTAACTCTAAGAGTTTGTATAAATTGAATTACATTGAAAACTGAATAAACAATGATATGTAATTGTTTGAAGTAAGATATAAAGCATTCATATGAAGGAATTAATACAGAAATAAAATAGATGAATAAGCTATACTATAGTTACAATTTGGACAATCTGTACTCCTCTATAATTCTGTACTGTGTGTGTAAAAGTTTAAAATTTTAGTTAAATGATCAAAGCCAATAACAAATAATGAATGTATAGCTGATTCATCAATTTATTTTTCTTGTGAATAAAACAATAGGGAGGGAGACAATAGGGCTCAGTGTTAGAGCGTTCACGCTGGTTCAATTCCAGCTCACGCCCAAGGGCGTTATTTGGGGAGGGCAGGGAGGGGCAATTGCCCTCCCCCTGAGTTTAAGATTTATATAGATTTTATCAATGGACTAGTAGTAATCAGTGAAAAACGCGAAATTTTACATATATCAAGAAGTCTTGGCCCCCCAAGCACAATCTGAAATGATGGTACTGCTCACGCCAAGTGAAGTTTGTGGTGGACAAACACCGTGTGCGTGGTTTTCTCGGGTTCTCACGTTTCCTTCCACTTTCTTCATTCCACTAGCTCATTCATTTATTCTCATCATCACCGTCCCCTTTAGCCTATTCGGCATAACCGTGGCCCGTAAGATTCTTAAAAAAAAGAAAAGAAAAGAAAATGCGTCTACTTACTTGACTTAAAAAAGCTACAATCGCCTATTCTTCATTGCGTTGAACTTCTGCAGAACTTTCATGGTGTCTATGTTTGCAGTTCGTTTCTTTTCAAACGCAAGAAACACCAGGTTGGCCAATCGTTTCTGACTCATGGAAAGTCTTTCTGGGCTATTTATGCGGGTCAACACAGAAAACGAAGATTCACATAACGCGGTACTGCATGCAAATGTTCGGATAGAAGCAAGTAGAGCATATGTATCTTCATAAGCCATTTTAACCTTATAGATTTCACTGAAGGCGTCAGAAGAATTACATTTGCTAACATACGCCTTTGCAACAGCAAGTTCTTCTTTAGACGGTATGGTAATTCCTAATGAAGATAAGTAGTCTGTTTTCGGAAGCTCGAGATTTTCTGCTGAAGTAACTGCGTCCAACAAAGCATTGTTACTGTGGAATCGTCTGTTAATTTCTATAAGAACTAAATCAGTCGACTCGTAGAACCCCTGTCGCAAACACTCAACTTCTGTATTCCCTACACCAGTTGTTTCTGCTACAACAAAATCCTGTAGTGACGTACTTATTTTTCCATCCTTGAAGGGCGTTGACAAGCTTCTTCAATGTGGGTATCTTCTATCATGCGTTTTGCTTTACCTACAATATCTCGAAACGTTTCATCATTTCGAATATTGTTCAATGTTTCCACAGCAGCATCGCGCGGTACTTAAACTTGCTTCATGCGACTGGAGAATTTTATCAACAGGATGAAGAATTTCAAGAATTTTTTCATCAATAATAAACAAAATCGGAATTGCAATTTCCCAACAGTCAGAATAAGTCCAGTACTTTTTACTAATTCATCCCCATTAAAATTCCCGTTCTTAACCAACTTTTGAACCTCCAATATTTCCATATAATTCTCGCGAATTATTTGTATTACCCGTAAATGACCTGAACAACGGTGTTCTAAAAGACGAGCAAGATTCCGACCTTCATACAAAGTAGCAATTTTACTTCTTTTAAGGTAAGTATAAAGCATGACACACTGATCAAAATGTTGTTTGACAAGAGGAATATCGTTCACACATTTAATTACTACTAAATACAATCTGTGATTGAAACAATGTGTGTAAGGAATATCATGTCCTAGTCGTTGCTGCATTATTGCTTGCACCCCACCCTTCTTCCCGCTCATCACAGAAGCCCCATCGTAACACTGGCTCAACAGTCTTGTGCAATCTAAACCATAGTCCCGAAGAACATTAAGTGTGAGATCGGCAAAGGAATCGGCACTAAGAGATGGCAGAGTTTCTATGCTTAAAATAGACTCACGAACTTTTCCGTCCTTCACATATCGAATACCGATAGCCACATTTTCTCGATTGTTTTTGTCACGTGTTCCATCCTCCAATAGAGTGAACCATGTTAATGTCATCAGCACTGTTAATGTCATCAACAATATTTTCTCGAACACTATCTGTCATCACTTGAATTATATCATTCTGGATTTCCGGAGATAAATAGGAAGCATTTTGAGGAACTTGTTTGTAACAATCGGCCAGTTTCTCGTCCTTTCTTAGTGTATATTCAAACATAGTTCGGAAGAGGCTCTGTTCCTCGTGTTCTTCAACATTATAAGTCCCTCTCATTGGTAATTCATTCACAGCTAGGAACTGAATAATTTCCGCGATGCTCTTTACATAATACTGATTTTTTTCGAGTACACTTTCATTTACTAAAAGTGACACTGGTTTCTCTACAGCCAGGCCCGTGCTGGCCCACCGGGACACCGGGACGTGTCCCGGTGCGCCCTCCGAAATATCACAGTATACAGTACAAGTTGTTAGTAATAAATTCTTACAGTTTTATTGGTAAAGAACCCGTGAAAGGTACAGTGCGCCCTTTACATTAGGCGCCCCTCCGAGGCCACATCAAAGATGAACGATTTTATTTACTCTTCTGTATAGCACAGTTCTGTGCAATAAATACACACAGTTACTGAGTTGAGTTGATTTTGAGTTTAACGTCCCTTTTCAGCAGCGAGGCTATATGAGACGTAGACCTACTGATTAACGTGGAATCCGAACCACATGAGCTCCCGCCGGGAATCGAACCCGGGTCTCCCGCGCCAACACACAGTTACTGTTGGCGAAGAACCCGTGAAAGGTACCGTGCGCCCTTTACATAAGGTGCCCTACGAAACATCACTTTATAGATAAATGATTTTAGTTATCCTGTATACCAGCTTTGTTTAATAAATTTAAATACTGACTGGTAGTACAGAACCTGTGAAGTATACAAGGCACCCTTTACATAACATGCCCTGCGAAATATAACGTTTTTTTTTTTTTTTATTTTATTCTTCTGTATTTCAGTTTTGTATTATAAATTCATACACTTGCTATTAGCAGAGAACATGTAAACAGTATAATCACTTCCAAAAATATTATACAGTTATATAGCTATAAAATGAAACAATGTGATACATCAAGAATAGCTCGGATAGTCAAACGTACGATGCATTTATGTAATATTACACTGATACTAGTTTCTAATTTACGATGTTTACGGCATCGAAGCTTTCACAGTCTTAATATGCATCCATATATCAGAGCATAGTCCTTGTTCCTGTGTGTTTTAAAGCAGTGTTCAGATAATCAATACCTGTTGTATTTCTGAAATATAGCTGTATTAATTTCCGTAAAATGTGGTCTTCCTGTCACAACAGCACGGCGTGTCCTCAGGTTGTGGATCGAGGAGAAGGCCTCTGGAATATAGAGGTTAGCTGCGAATATACTGAGTAAGCAGTCGCCGACAGACAAGGGGTGATAATCCAGCTTGAGAATTTGGTGGGAGGCTACCAACCTCATCCTGTAAAAAAAAAAAAAAAAAAAAAAAAAAAAGATTGTTCAGATAAGTTTGCAGAATCCTTGGATCACAACTGATAACTTGGCCCGAACTCCGCAAAGTAAAATCGACATGAGATTTGGAACATGAAATATAGGAAGTCTCTATAGGGCAAGCGCGTTAAAATTTGTGAAAAATGAGTTTAGAAATAGAGGTTGTACCTATTGGGATATCAGGAAGTTACATGAGAAGGAAATAGAGGAGACAAGTCGGGAAATTTTACGTCCTTTTACGGGAAAATAATTAAAAATTAACAACTAGAAAGAGGGCTTTCCCTTCACAAACAAATATGTAATATCAGCAATTACATAGGTTGAATCTGTTCATGATAGATTTTCTTTTACTTCTCTTAAGGGTCGGTTGTGTAATATTATTGTTTTAAATGCACATTCCCCAACAGAAAATAAGGATTGCGATTTTAAAAAATACAGTATTTATGAGAGAATAGAACGGGTATTTGATCATCTCCTGCAATACCATATGAAAATTCCGTTAGGCGGTTTCAATGCGAAGGTAGGACCAGAGGGTATTTTCAAACCGATTATAGGGAATAAATGTTTGCATAAGGAAGGTTGTGACAACGGCGTTAGACTCGTGAACTGTGCAATATCCAGAAACCTTATCGTGAAGATTACAAAATTCCAACATCCCGACATTCATAAATATACTTGGACTTCATCAGATGGAAAAACACATATTCAAACTGATCATGTTTTAGTAGACAGAAAAGAACAGTCTAGCACAACTGATGTTCGGTCGTTCAGAGGAGTTGATTGTGATAGTAAGAGAGAGAATATCGAATATCGTTGAATAAAGGGAATATTCAATATCTGAAATGGAGCGGTTTAATTTTTTTTTAAATAGAGGAGAGTCAGGTGAGAGGGGAGCCAGATCGAAGGGTCGAATAGATTCTCGGTTTTAGAAGGTTCAGGTGCACTAGTGTTCAAGATAGTTGGTTGAAATTAGGTATAACATTAAAATTTCCGCAAAAGAAATATTGGAGCACGCCGAAATACGTAGGAACAAACCATGGTTTAACCAGGAATGTACTAAAGTAGCAGAGAAGAGAAAACAGAAGAAACTGCGTTGGCTACAAAATCCGAAGTAACTACATAAAATTTCATTGTCACCTGGCAGAAATCTTCTAAGACTTTTAGAACAAAGAAACGTGACTTTTGAAAGTTAAAATTAATTAAGTTGAAGATAATAGTGAAAACAAAAACATTCGGGACATATATAAATGCAAAGGGCTATCAACTTCGTGCTTATATATTAAAGAAACCAAAAGGAACAGTTCTCACTGATACAGATACCATCTTAAATAGATGAAAAGATTTCTTTGACGATTTGCCTAACACATAGCCAAAAACTAATGCGCGTGTAGAAAGTGAAATGCATGGAGCATAACCATATATTCCAGAACCTAACCAGACAGAAAGAGAAGTCGCTATAAAAAAACTAAACACACATTTCCGGGTGTAGACGAAATTCTGGTTGACTTAATTTTAGCTGGAGGGGGAAAATTGTAGAGCAAGATACACAAACTCATTCCCATTATCTGGAACAAGGAGGAATTACCACAAGAGTGAAGAGAATCAATCATTGTTCCAGTTCAGAAGATAAGCAACAAAACAGATTTAATAATGATCGAGGCATTTCTCTTCTGTCAATATCCAATAAATCCTGTTAAACATTGTATTAGCAAGATTGACTCCATACGCAGATGAAATTATTGGAGATTATCAGAACGGATTTAGGTAAAATCGAACAATTATCGACCAGATATTTACCATTCGACTAATACTTGAAAAGAAATGAGTGATAAAACATCCTGGCACATCAATTATTGACTTTAGACTCTGGTAGGAAAGAAACATTGTAAAACTTGCTTACAGAATTTGCAATACCGAAAAAGGTAGATTAATTAAGATATGTTTACATAAATCCCAAAGTAAGGTTCGGGTAGAGAAATTCCTGTTCAAGAAATTTCACGTTGAGAATGACCTGAAACAAGGAGATGCGTTGTCGTCATTATTATTTACTTTGTTCTGGAGAACACGATAAGGAAAATTAAAGACAGTAATCAGGTCCTAGAGTTGAATTGTATTTGCCAAGTTATGGCGTATGCTGATTATGTAAATTTAATAGGGAATGATAGAATAATAGAAAGGACTGCAGAAATCTTAATTAACGCTTGCAGGGATATAGGCTTAAAAGTAAATGCAGAGAAAACTAAATAAATGGAAGTTTGTCGGGATCGTACTAGTACATTTTATGGATGCGTTAAAATACCAAATAATATTTTCTTTCGACAACGTGGATACTTTCAAATATCTAGGATCAGTTTAACAGACCAAAATCAAAATCAATAAAAAAATTAATAACTGAAACCAGAGATTTCGTGCTAGTATTCAGTTAAAAATCTTTTGTTGTCGCTAATTCTGTTGATGAATTTGTAGCTCAAAATATAAAACGATAATCATGCCTGTTGTGTTGTATGGTTGCGAAACATGGTCACTGACTCTGAGGGAAAATCGCATGCTGAACGTATTTGAAAACAAGATTCTTAAACCAATATTCGAACTCCAAAAGGAACGGGAATGGGGAAAGGCGGAAACTTCATAAGGAGCAACTGCTTCATTTTATATCGTTTACCAAACATCGTTAGGGTCATCAAGTCTAGGAGGCTCAAATGGTCTGGTTATGTAGCCAGAATGGAAGAAATTAGAAACGCTTTCGAAATTGTAACTGTAAATCCAAATAGGAAAATGACCGTTAGGAAGACCGAGGTGCAGATGGGAGGACAATATTAAAATGGTCCTCGCAGAGATTGAAATATAAGGCACAAACTGGGTTCAGTTTTCTAAGGACAGAAACCAATGGAGAGCTTTTGTAAACGCGGCAATGAGCCTCCTGCGTCCATAGGCGTGCTATATTAAGTTGTTGATATATTGAGCTTCTTTTTATTTGACAGAAATGTTATCAGAGGAACTAAAAAGTTTTTCTGTAGTAAAGAGGATTTCGATTCGAGGTTAGCTATTTACGTTAATACTAAAACTAATTTGGTGGTGATTTTGATACAAAATGGCACCCATTCTTTCTTTCAAAGTGTCTCTCTCTCTCTCTCTCTCTCTCTCTCTCTATATATATATATATATATATATATATATATATATATATATATATATATATATATATATATATATATATATATATATATATATTCCCGTTTGTATGGGCGCCCTTTTAGTAGACTTGTCCACCGCCCTCATTAGTATCCCAGCACGGCCTGCCTACAGCTGTGCGCTTTTGTTTCTTTGCTCACATATTCATCGCAACGATATGTGTGGTTGTTGCGGCATGTTTTATTAAACCTGCTTTTGATTTTTCAAGAGCGGCCTTCCAGTTACTAAAACCTTTAGATGTAAAGGCTACTTCTTTACATCCATAAGGTTGAAACTGCCTGCATGCGTAACAAAACGCAGCATCCCAGGTTTGCGAATATTCCAACCACGTAAATCTCTGAAACCATTCCGTCTCTGAAACAAAGCATCGTCCGTCTTTATTCCGAGGATAAGATTCCTGTTTTATTTGTTTAATATTTTCCCCCGGTTTTGAAATATCTTGTGGTATAGTACTGATATTCTTGTTTTTGTCATTCGCTGATGATGGAACGGAAACAACGGGGTCACTAGTGACTTTCGTACGTATTATAAATTTATCCATTTTTACACTGAAATCTTAATTTAAAAAAACTCACTGTGCTTGCAGAAAGAACGCAAAACACATCACGATGCGCACGCAATCAGTTAAAACAGACGCTTGATTACTATAAATAGTAGGGGAGCTTAAGGCAAAAAAATGGCCAAACCCTGCACTTTGTGTTAAAAAGGTGCCACTTGGATATGTTGTTCCCCTGATCCAACTAAGCAGGAATCGAAGTGGCCCCACTCCAACAGGTGGCCAGAATTCAATATGGTGGCTATCAAAGATGGCCGCCTCTGCGAATTCATAGTGTTGGTTTTAGAGGCTTATATCTCCTTAACTAATAGTCCAATCTTCACGATTCAAAAACTAAACGACGTAGAAGGTAACAGGGTCTAACAAATTAGCAAAAGGTTTTACCTAACACTGAAATTAACACCTACAGAAATTATTTAATTTGGAACTTTACATTTCTTATGATGGAGTTTACTTATATTTTTTAAAATAACAAGTAAACGGCTGGGATTATCGAAAAAGATGTCGTATAACTTTTTAAAGAGTGTTAAATTATCTTTCGTTTGGTGTATAGTTCATTCAGATTGGTTAACAAACAACGAAGTTGTGACAATTTAAAGATTCACATTGAGTCGATTGATTTTCCCAAATTCTGAGTTTATTTTCCGTAATAAAACATCACTGATGGATGCTGCATTGTACGAAACGGATTATTCTATTGTGATGTGTTCTAGTCCCATTTTCACCAGAGCAGAAGACAGCCTGACCGAGCCCGATTATATGAATTCAATATGGCGGCCATTAATTATCATCCATAAAGGTGTCTTTTTCGAAATATTTATTGCAGTATCTAGATTTATAAACAAGTACGACAAAGTAATAACAAACATTTTTCTCTCCCCCATCCTTCTACCCCACAGAGTAAGTATGGGAAGGAATGAGCTCCAAATCATGTTTCGAAATACGTCAAAAGAATCGGATAGAACTGAGTGGTTAAAAGACTTGGAGTAATAACAACTGCACTATTCTCGAAGTATTTCCATTGAAAGTAACAGTGGCGTAAATCCGTGTAATGTTTCGGCGGGAATAGTTCGGAATCACACAAAAAGGCAAAGTTTGAGGCGGCTACGCAATTCTTGTGTTACCAAGAAGTCGTCGGTTGAAAATGATCGATCTTCTTAAATTGTACAAAGCACGGTTAAGGACGATTATGATAAGTCTGAATCAGAAGAAATAGAAGTTCATAGTACAAGATTTCGTGAAAGGATTTTTCGTCACAGGCCTGAGCTAACAGCTAATCTGTCTGGCAGAGAATATGTTTTACTTGCAGAATGATCTGACAGAATAAGTGAGCTGGAGAAAGACATTGATGAAGATGCTGTGTCACTAAGTCGTGTTGTTAAGATGCTTCGAAAGGAAATGGCAAACCACAAGAGTCATTTTGCAGGAAAATTTGAGAATCACTGTCACGAAGATTCTGTTTCTCCTTCACTAATAGCTGCTGTTAATATGTTACTTTATGGTTCATTTGTCACCCCTGATAGCAACGTAAGTCAAGCACTTCAGCTATTAGTCAACTTATATTTATAACTTCCATCAGAAAGCAGGCGATATTGAAACAGAAGCAGCAAGGCATGAACGCAATCGCATGCCACCTCTTCCTCTCTATGTTGGGCTGAGCGTGTATGCTAAAACTCGTAAAAAATCTCTCATAAATGAATTGCATTCACTAGGCAATTCGTCTACACGTGTGCAGGAATTATCTTCAAGTCTTTCTCAGTGCTTGATAAATCAAAGTGACGAAATGGGCGTCTCCTTCCACTCTTCGTCGAGGTATTATAACCGTTGCAGCATTAGATAATATTGACTACAATTCTTCTAGCACAACATCAAAGGATTCTTTTCATGGTATGATTCCAGCATCCTTCTAAGGATAACCCTAGCATTCGACGTGACCATGTTTCACTGGATAAGTAAATATAAAAATAAAAACTGCTCCTGCTCTCCCCGATAATTATGCTCTAGTACCTCCTGCTTATATTACTAATAAGGAACTAGTTTTACTTCAACAGAACCCGCAGTTTGTAGAGAAAGTTCTTCCACGAAGTGGATTTTTCACACAAGAAAAAAACTAGGAGTGTTGGCTTGAAGCATGCTTAAAAAATGACACTACTTGCACTTGGTCTGTACACCATGCCTCGAAAACTGAAACTCTGTCAAGTATATGCTGCCTGCTTTCGTTGTTTAAGGAAGACTCTAAATCTGCTGCTATGATACGGCACGAAATGAATATTGTACGAGAACTTACAGACAAACTCAACAAAGGACAAGTTCCGGTTCCGGTTGTAATGGATCAACATGCACTATTCGCCTTGGGGAAACGAATTCAATGGAATTGGCCAGAGTTATATGGCGAAGATCATCAAATTCTGATGCTGAGAGGATTACACATCGAACAATCCTTCCTGCATCTTATAGGCAAGTGGTTAGATGGAAGTGGTTGGGTAGAAATTTTATACAAGTCAGATGTAGCAACACCAGGAACCGCTGACAGTATATTGAAAGTAACTCACATTACAAAAGCTTGCTTTGCTCATCAAATTACTTTGACAGTTTTACATCATTTGCCGTGTGATGCATATCAAAATTCTTCATCAGGCAATTTTTCAATGACTGGTGCACTGAAAAGAAATCTTCGTGTCCAATGTTTAAGTTTTGGATAATATATTACCGTCTCGTGATTTTACTCTTAATTTACATCAGAGCCATACGTCAAGGAAATTTTAAACTCTACGCTGAAACACCAAACCTAATGGCAGAATTGTTTTTCGCAATGGACAACCTTAGTTATGCTTGTTGGCTTCCCGTTCGGATTTTAGATTTGAAGAAGTTGGAAGAAACATATACTGAGATTATGAATGCTTTCGAAATGGGTTACTTTGTGTAAGAAAGACATCAAAACCTTTCTTTGCAATAGTTATAGATCAAGCTAACGAACAGAATAACAAAATTATAAAAGGGGAGGGGCGGGGCGATTGGTCTCTTACGCGACGACAATGCTCTTGTCAAATGGATGACAGCGGGACCAAAAATTAGTAGACTAATTAATGAATTCAAAATATCATATAATGAATATGATCCTGATAATAAGCACCATGAAGATGCAAGAAAGATTTAAATCGTCTGTTGAAAAGATGAAAGAAGTTTTCGTCGAATTGGGGAATCCGTTTGAAGAAAATAATGGACTTGTTAATGTTGCTTCCAGAATCATCTAAAGTTCATTCAGCGAACCTTCTGCTCCTGATGTAAACATTGCAGAATTGTATTACTCCGCCAGTCATCGGATGATTGGCTATCGGTCAACGCTTCTTTTGAGAAGCACGTGCTTGTACCCTGTCGATGTTTTACTTATTCCCCGCATGTGAGCATATTGTTAACTGTGATTCGCGCTAAAGTTTGGTCAAAACTACTTTCAATGCATGCGTATTCTCTTTTATTGCATTAATTCAATTTAGTTCTTAGATAAGGTGTTGTTTCTGTTGTCTAATTCTAAGGAATTCTGGTAATGATCCTTATAAGCCAAGACTATTTTCTTCTGCCGCATGGGTGTTCTAAGGCTCTCTAACCAATAAAATCAAACAATCACCACGTGTATTTGTTTACATGAGGTATTGAACGTTCCTTGAATAAACTTTATAGCGGTGATATAATTGAATCCCTATATTTAGCAGAAGAAAAAGGTTCTAATATGTACAAGGAATTTGTGCAAGAAATATTAGTAGAATGTACCAAGGCATTCTTTTCGCCCATGAAAAAATCTTCTCTAGTGCTTCATTCTTCCCTTCAAAAAAATAAAACAAACAGAAATGAAATAAAATTACTTAAGATGGACGTTGAGCTATTCTGTCGCTTACTACGCGTCAGTCAAACAAGACGACTTGACTTGGATGAATTCTTTCAGCACGAGAGTCAACCAATTCCACAGTCTCTCTGCCATAATTCACAATCCTCAAAATAGTCCGACTTAGTTATGCTTCTTGAGAGTGAAGCCAACATCAAAGAAGAACACTTTCCTAATTCTTGTGATGTTTTATTATTTGATGGTGCAGTTTTGGTTCACATTTTGCAACCAGCATCAGTAGAAATATTTTGTGATTATTTCCAGTGTAATTTCTTCGAATATGTTCAAAGAGAAGCAGACACATTCCATGCAAAGCGAGTGGATCTGATATGGGATAGATACTCTTCAAAGAGCATAAAATCTTCCACAAGAGAAGGACAAAAGTAACACCTACTACACCAATTCCTAGGAAGTGGAACGATTTCCTTCGTAATGACGAAAATAAAGAACTGTTCCTTTTTCTTGGAAATTCTATGTGTGAAAAGGAAGGAATTAACTTTGAGGTAGCAACGTGCAATGGGTATCACATAGAAACTTCAAGAAATCTTCCAACATTTTCAAACAAATCATCAGAAAATCATTTAGAAGAAGGTGATAGTAGGACCATGTTACATTGCTTTGATGCAGCATTAAATGGACACAAGAAGATAGTTATCCGTACAGTAGACACAGATGTTGTAATACTTGCTGTATCGTTTTTCTACGACTTTGAGCGACACGGTTTAGAAGAATTATGGATATCTTTCGGCACCAAGAAACATCATTGATTTCTCCCAGATTATCATATTTCAATAGCATTAGGAAAAGTAAAATCAAGTGCGTTACGAGGCCTCCACGCGTTTACAGGATGTGATACAGTGTCATACTTTCTCGGACATGGCAAATTATAAGAATGGAAAACATGGCTTTTGTATCCAGAGGTGACCACAGCTTTTCTAACAATTTCACACCCTGTAATCAACATAGGGGAAGATTGTTTTAATTCACTGCAACGATATGTTGTCCTATTATATTGAAAAACAAAAAAATTAAAGTTAATGAAGCCCGGCGAGAATTCTTTTTGGAAAAGGGCAGACCTCTTACTGCGCTTCGTCCAACTTGTGATGCCTTGCTTCTTCACACCAAGTGTGCAGCATACCAAGCTGGACAAATCTGGGGCCAGGCAATAAAGAAGACAGCACATATTCCTTCATCAGTAAACTGGGGATGGACTTACAATGGAAGTGAACTTTCTCTAACATGGACTTCCATTCCAGTTGTATACGAAGCATGTAGGGAACTCTTTTTGAAATGTGCCTGCAAGACATGTACCACAAGATATCGTTGTAGAAGTGCAAGCGTTCCGTGCTGCTTTTTTGTTCTATGTGTTGGGGAACATGTGGAAAGGTGATGGAAACTGAAAACGAAGATCTAGACCAATAAAACTTTCATGTAAGTAGCACTCATTATTTTTGAAAATTCAGTTGATCCACAGTGAATTTACACCACGTTGGAAACGTACCAATAAATAGATAAACTTAAATGTATGATTCTTTATAGAATAGCTTGTACACAAAGTAATATTAACTGTTCGTCGAAATCATAAAACTGTTTGTACACATAGAAAATCCAAAAGATATATTGTGAATTTCAAATTATCAAACCAAGTGTTTGTGTTGTATTTCTGTTCTTACAATACGAAAGAAATTATTTACTTTCTAATTTATAACAATATATTGCTTTATGTAATTTCCTTATAATATCGTAAAGGATATAAAGCCAATGTCAATGGTTTAAAGACATTAATTTACTTCTTAGTCTTCCTGTGCAGTTCTCTTTCAATTCAGAAGAAATCATAAAACTTTTCTATCGTGACGCTACGGACGTAATTTCTTAAGATATTCTTAAACTTGATTCATGTGTAAAAGTGAATAGTAATAGAATAGGTGATATTACTTTGTCCGTATTTGTTTAAAAATCTACATACTCGGGTCAATATTTCGAAAGAAACTAATTTTTATGTATCATAATTAATGGCCGCCATATTGGATTCATAACCGGGCTTGATCAGCAGGCCCGTAGCCAGCCCAAAAATGTAGGGGGGGGGGAACAGGCTGATGTTAGTTGGTGGCAGGTGATGGCAGGTGACGGGGGGCCCGATCCAACCATATTATAGTTCATCACCATATTATAGTTCATTTACAAGCCTACCGTGAAAATTTTACGGGGTCAGGAAAAATTTAGGGGGAGCCGGCCCCCTTAACCCCCCTGGATACTGGCCTGTTGGTCAGGCTACTTTGTGCTTCTGGTGAAAGTGGGACTTATGAAGAACACATCACAATAGAATAATCCGTTTCGTACAATGCAGCATCCATCAGTGATGTTTTATTACGGTAAATGAACTCTCGTTCGAAATTTGGGAAAATCAATCGACTCAACGCGAATCTTTAAATTGTCATAACTTCGTTGTTTGTTAACCAATCTGAATGAACTATACACCAAACGAAAGATAATGTAACACTCTTTAAAAAGTTATACGACATCTTTTTCGATAATCCCAGCCGTTTACTTGTTATTTTAAAAAATATAAGTAAACTCCATCATAAGAAATGTAAAGTTCCAAATTAAATAATTTCTGTAGGTGTTAATTTCAGTGTTAGGTAAAACCTTTTGCTAATTTGTTAGACCCTGTTATCTTCTACGTCGTTTAGTTTTTGAATCGTGAAGATTGGACTATTAGTTAAGGAGATATAAGCCTAACGCACGCACACGAACTACGCGTATGAACAAATGTTATCTATTGATGTCGAAAAAAATCTGATGGCTACCGACTGGCACCAAGAGAGGCAGTAGAAGGGACAATAAAACAGCCACTCCGCCTACTATACTGACCCTACATACGAAAGTACTTGTGAATCGTAGAAGATTTACGGTACTGCCATGAAAAATCTATATTTTCAAACCTCTGTTGTACGCCGATGAAAATTGGCGAGATGGGGAAAAAGACAAAACATTTCCTCTCATTCTCTTTTCGTTTGGTGGCTTTTCCCCCCAACTCATTTTACAACAGCAACTCTCCATCCCTAACCTTCCTCCTTGAATTCGAAGATGACTTATTTATGGCACCAGCCACCAGGCCTGACAACGGCGTTCTTTGTATACCAACTGCAATCGGGTTGAAACAGAATAAGAAGACAAAACCATCTGGTTTATTCTGGTTTATTTTTATAAAAATACTGAAGGAGTGTAGTTGGCAAAATAAATGAAATGTTGCTTCCGACAAAGTATTTCTCATAACTTTAGTTTGTGGCCAAAGTCTGAATACGATAAAACAAAAACAATGTTTCCATGCATTGCTCGTTTCTTTATATAGAAGCATTTAAAACACTGGTGAAAGTTTAAGGGGGAGCTGAAGGTAGCCACAGGGGAGGCTCAGCCCCCCTCGCCCCCTCCTAGCTACGGGCCTGCTAATATTGGATATTTTCGATCACTTTTATATATCCACCCCTTCTCCCTCCTCCAAGTTGCGACAATGAATTTGGATTTAAACAGCATCGGAAGTGTTAATGTTCATCCGAGGACCCCAAAAACTATTGATTCGACACTAATGTCGGTCATTTTCGATCATTTTTATATATATTTCTCCTCTCCACCGACCCCTAGTTACGAGGATTAATTTTGATTTAAACGGCATCGGAAGTGTTACTATTCATTTCAGCGACCCCAAAAACTATCGATTCGACACTAATATTGTTCATTTTCGATCATATTTATATATCTCCCCTTCCCCCAAATTGCAGTGCTGAATTTGAATTTAAGCTTTATCGGAAATGTCAGTGTTCATCTCAGCAACTCCGAAAACTATAAGTTCGACACTAAGATCAGTAATTTTCAATATATATACGCACTTCCTTCCTCCAACTT
This sequence comes from Thermobia domestica, assembly GCF_964235325.1. Taxonomy (NCBI): domain Eukaryota; kingdom Metazoa; phylum Arthropoda; class Insecta; order Zygentoma; family Lepismatidae; genus Thermobia; species Thermobia domestica. Next base: position 103,470,263 of record NC_137471.1, read on the forward strand.
GCACTTTCAAAGTGAAATGATAAAATCCATCCTAGGCCCGAACCTCATCTATGTTGAAAATTTTTATCGAGATCAGTGTGGTGATTCAAGAGTTGTTAAGTTACAAATATAGTCACTTTCATAGATAATTTGTCACACTAGAAAACAAATATTTGTTTACATACAAAATTGTGTACATAAAGTTTATATTAAAGTCTGTATTTGAATCTTACATAATAGTAATTATATGTCTTTCACGTTAGTGCATGATAATTAGTGAAATTTGTCTACTGCTCTTTCTTTTACGAAGTAATTTGGTTAAAATTAACAAAATTTCATCAGATCAAAGAGCACATTAAGAACTCAGTTTCATTTAAGAGCCCTATTTGTTGCAACAAAAACGGTTCATGATGGTAAATGTGTATGCAATTGTAAAAGTTCTGTAATTAATAGACAACCAGGAGTAAACGACTAAAAGGCACATCAATGACATAAGTGCAGACTATTAATTTTCACGAATATTTACAACAGTTTTATTTTCGAATGCTTCTTTTTTAAACATTCACAATATTGGAATTTTTAAATTTACATTTTTCACGCGTTCGAAAAAAGATTCAGTTACTAGTAAAACTAACCAAATACAAAGATTTTTGTTCTTTTCCCAATTTTTCCGGAAAGAAACCGGAAGAAACCGGTTTTTTACCAGCCGGTTCAAAATTTCCGGAAATTTTACAACACTATACATAATATCTAACTTCGCCAAAATTGAATAAAATTACAGAAATTATGTATAAAATTAAACACAAAATCTTGAACATTAACTTTCTGAAATTATGTATAAAATTAAACACAAAATCTTGAACATTAACTTTCCATAACCGTATAGTATAAATAGCATAATAATAAATATGTAGTAATTTGATTAATAGAACACATAAAAATGAATACGTATAACTAGAAAGTGTTGCTTTTGCAGTGTCCATGAATTCACTCAAAAAGTCCACGAAGTTTGAGTCTATATTTAATTAATTAGTATTTATACATAATAATGTTTAATCAATAGCTTTACTTTGTTCTTTAAATAAGTTTTAAAATGCTTTTATTCATTTGTACATTCTTAATTATATATGCAAACCCCATCTATTGTCTTGTTCTCTTAACTATGTTGATGACATACAGAGAAAAGAAATGTAATCGTTTAGTTCTTCTCTTCAAACCATTATATCTGCTTAAACCACATAAATATATGAAACACAAAGATAAAGAGACATATATATATAAGCGCATACTTGGGTGTTGGCTTTGGACTTTGATCGTGAACTGGAGATAATTTCCATGCCGTAAACTGATTATTTATCACTAATTATGACAGGGTCTTAAGCTGCACACAAATAACACTGATAATAGTCACTAATGCTTCTATATAGACCAATACTTTTCACTCTTTTTGTAAACACTGTTTTTCCCCTTATCTTTGAAAATTCACTAGTACAAAAACTATAGGATAGTTTCCACACTATAAACTATATATTGGTTCATACAGGATGTTTCTAGATGATATTTCATTTTCCTCAATTCTTTACTTTTTTAAAATTTTCACTTCCACGAAGATGGTAAGTTTGATTGTCTCTTTCCATTGTGGTGAGTCCTGATTCCCTTTGCTTTGATTTTCCTTTTTACTAGCTAATGATACTTGTAACTCACCTAACTTCTTTTCCAACTTAGCTATTTCAGACATACTCACTGGTTCTTGTTTAATTTCTTTATCATTTTTGTGTTTACTCGCTCTCTTACCTAACAATTTCTTTACTTCTACTTCGCTATCTTCGCTGTCTTGATCCTTCAATTTCTTTGTTAAATCTTTAACTGCCACTTTCTTTTCACCTCCTTTTCTTTTCTGTTTTCTTTATATCTTATACTTATTTCTCTCTATCTTCTGCAAATTTTCTAAAAATTCATCTAATTTCGCCATGTATTTGTCCCTAACTTTTCCATATAATATGGTAATAAACCTGATACAATGAAACCTCTTCTCTTTTTGTGTCATCTTATCGTCTAAACGTTCAGCTAGCGTCAAGATATCATATGCGAACTGATTCATCCTCTTTCTATAGTCTGTCCCTAACTCTATCTTCTAAGTCTAGATTAAAATTTGAATTTGTGAATTCATCAATCAACTCTTTTTTTTTTTTTTTTTTTTTTTTAGATCCTTGTAACTAATGGTATCTAAATTCTTCCTTTTGAGAAACAGTTTAACCCATTGTTTACTCGTGCCCTTGAATACCGATGTTGGTAATGTTTTACGCTTTTCCTCGTCGTAGCCTGAAACTTCGCATGCATCATCAAACTCATCAAAGAATGCAACAATGTCATTGTCACTTTTATATCAAAACGCGGAAGTCTACCAATATCCGTAAACACAATTACTGCTACTTTTCTTTCAGAATCCGCCAATTTTCCACTCTTTGTTTTGTTTGTATGGTCTGCCTGCTTCTTATTACATTTAGAAAAATCTACAATTACTGGTGGACTTCCTTCAGAAGTACCTAATTTGAACTTAGGTTGTCCTAATTCTTTTATATTTTTTTTCTAAAGATTTACTAATTTCTTCTATTTGACTATTCAATGTTTCTACCTTCTTATGTTTTCGCACTCTAGGAGCTGTTACAATTTTAAATAAATTATTTATTCCTATATCAATTCCTTCTAATGCTTTCTGTGCCCAAGTTAATACAACTTTCTGTGTCATACCATTTAACCTAAAGTTACCTTTACATCTAACCTCATATTTTACTTGTACCAAGTCTTAGTACTCAACCTAGCGCGGGTGGGTGGGTGGTAAATACTTAATACCATGTCTACCTAATTTATCTCTAGGATCGTTAGAAAAAGGCGTAAGCCTCACAGCATCTGCACCATGTCACCCTGGGTTGTTACTAATTTAGAACCTGAGTGGAGTGTAGCCTTAATTTAGGTAGAGCGAATTTGAGCGAACCCAGATTGGTGACATTAGCCTAAGGTACATTTTAAATTACCTTATCTTGCTAATGTTTTTTTTTAAGAACGCACCTATAACGTGCTTTCAACATAGAGTTTGCGGTTTTTTTTTACCACTGTTTTGAGACGGCAAAACAGAACCGCAGAGTTAAATAAAAAAAGACGGCATGAGATGACATGTATTCGGTTTAGAATTTAGTGTGTGAAGTGTGTGTTTGTGTAGCGAAATATGTTATGTAAATTTAGGTGGGTGATCAATTTTCAATGTATAAGTAGGAAAGGTTAACTGGTTCACACCTGCAACTTGGTGACGTCTGACCTCCAATTTACGAAAGATTCTCTCTGTGTAATGCTGCAGTTTTTGGAGTATTTCGGCCCCAAATCCAGCTTACTAATGGTCAGCGACACGATCGTTAAGTTATTCTTGGAGTTCCAATATCTTGCTAATTGTTAGACAATAACTGTTATCGCCGTTCATATCCTGACTGTTGACTATCAACGAACTCCTCACGTTTCACTTTTTCACTGACTCTTGACCAAAAAGGCTGGATTATTTATACAACCAAAGATGCGTGCGTTACAGCAGATGGCTTTCAAAATTCGGATCAAAAATCATACACGTGCATATGAGATTTCTAAAAGAAATTTGCGTTAACCAATTCCTATTAAAATGGAGCGTTATGTCAGCACTTTGCATTTACATAACTTACATAACGCTGTTCGATGCAATGTGCTGCTGTGAAACATGAAATTACAAGAATGTTTACAATCACATAGACAATTTACATAATTTACATTCGCAGACTATGTTTTCAGACATTACACATACCATAACTAAAACAAATAATCTTTGAGAATTATTACAATTTAAAATTAAAATGAACAATGTTTTAAATTAATAAAACAAATTATTAAGATTCCTTGACACAGGTGTCTGCTTCTATATTCTTATGTATTGCTTGTCCAGTATGATAAGTCTATTCTTCACAATCAATTTGTAAAAAAAAAAATTAACTTTGCCGTGAACAGAATTTGAACCTACCTTCAATAGCTGTATTATTCATAAGGCCATACGTTACCCCTACACTATCGTGCGATTTGAAATAACATGCCTAATATTAATTACTTTAGCCCTGATCTTTAGAACGAACCAAAGTACACAACGAAATTGACTTATTCGACGGCCTAGAGAGAAATTAGTGCCCACTAATAAAGGAAAAACATATAATCGAGGAAAAGATAAAGAAATAAAACATATTTTGCAGTAATTTCGTCGTGCAAGTTCAAAAGTACGTGAATAATAATAATAATAATAATAATAATAATAATAATAATAATAATAATAATAATAATAATAATAATAAATGTTCACATTCATAGTACAGTAGTCTATTATTATTATTATTATTATTATTATTATTATTATTAACATAAATTACCCGCTTCGTTGGGTTAAATTCAGAAAAAAGTAGTTATATTTTCCGTTACTCAGTCACTGTTTAGGATTACTGAAGCGCTCTTTGATATCGGTCATTTTCGATGGGTTTTATATATCCCCTCCTCACCCTATGTTGTGGGGCACGGCATTTGTAGTGTCATTCTTGATCTCAGTGAGCCGGAAAACTATGAATTCGGCACTGATATTGGTTATTTCGATCATATTTATGTCTCCCCCGTCCAAGTTGAGGGGCTGAATTGGGATTTAAACAGCATCAGTTATGTCACTCTTAATTTCAGCGACTCCAAAAATTATAGATTCGTCACTTGCACCGGTAATTTTTCGTTCTTTTTTAAATGCCACTCCCCTTCCCCATCTCTTAAGTTACACTGTCAAAGTGATATGACAGAAACCATCTCAGGATCGAACTTCATCTAGGTTGAAAATTTGATCGAGATTGGTTTCGTGGTTCAAGAGTCACTAAGTTTTATTTAGTTTTATATATCTCCCTCTCCCATTCCCCTCCTCAAGTTCTCCCATGAAAGTGAAATGATAAAAATTATCTCAGGCCCGAGCCTCACCTATGTTAAAAATTTGATCGTGATTGACCCTTTGTTTCACGAGTTATCAAGATTTAGCAGGGAAGCAAGAAAGTTCCATTCCTGCGTCCAGCTTTTTAACCATTCCTGCGTCCATTTGGCTGCTGCGGCGACATCTGTCGCCTTAGCATGAAAGTTTTGACTGTTTGGGAAAGCTTATTCATTGATGCATCAGCTACGGTGAATACCACAACGCATTTGTTAGTGTGGTGTGTAAAAATCGATCGTGATCATGTCAGTGTCAAATGAAGTTCTTAGAGCTTGTTTGCTTTACGAGTTTAAATTGGGGACAAATTGTGCAGAAGCAGCTAGAAAAATATGTGTTACGTTCGGAGAGGGTGTAATAAGTAAACATACAGCACAAAAATTGTTCCAGACCTTTTCAACTGGTGACGAGACCTTGCAAGATAAGCCTCGCTCTGGGAGGCCTAAAACATTGGATATGGACCACCTGAAGGCCGCTATTGAAGATTATTCCAGTCAAACATGTGAGAAACTTGCTCCCCGATTCGAGGTAAGAAGGTAAACCACTCGGGTAAGCCTGCATCAGTTGGGGAAGACCTGAAAACTGGGTCAGTGGATCCCTCACCCAGGCACGTAGCCAGGATTGTCTGAAGGGGGGGTCCGTGATATGAAATACTGTGGTCATCACACCAGTGGTTCGATCATTCTAAAAAATTTTACTGGAACATATATTGTGTTTCGTTTAGCCAGGATTTCGTAACAGGGGGGGGGGACGTGACATAAATTCTGAAGGCCCAGGAGCTCGATCAATCTAAACTATTTTACTATCAACATGTATTGATTTGTGAGGATATGTTCTTAAGTATTTTAATAAACTATGAAGAAATCTTGAGTACAATTTAAAAAAAAATATTGAAAAAGATTATACAACATTTACCTCCTTTCTCTGTTTATTCAAATATAACAATGTTCCTTTCATTATGATCTCAACTATTATAAAAAGATACATATTCACTATTATAAAAATTACATACTCAATAATGTCTTGTAAAATATTTTGCAATATCTACGTTCCCTTTTCTGTTGAATCAAATGTTAACATAACTTTCTTTCCACATATATTTTTGTTTTTATTATTCCGTCAACCTGTCTGTTTCAAATGACTTAAAGGAGCAGTAGAAAATTGTTTTTGAAATAACATGTTTGATATTGCAAGGATACGATTACGAAAAATAACGATAAAAAATGTCCACGCTGTTACACAACGGCACTATGCTTTCGGAACCTTGAAATCTCCCTGACTAGTAGCACAAATTCTGAGAATTCCGCAACTTTTCTAGAAATTTCAAATTCCCCGACTCTTCCAGGATATATCGTTCACCTCGCCACCACGTATTGCAAGTAATACAAAATTCCTCATAAGAAAGAGTAACCAAAAGCTTCCAGTAGTTTATTTTTAACGCTGATCCCTCTTTTTCTCATTTTATTTTGTTTCATTCTTCCTTAATTTTTTTCATTTCTGGTCTCGAAGGGGAGGTCCGGACCCACCGGACCCCCCCCCCCTTGGCTACGTGCTTGCCTCACCAGCTGACCGCTACGAGCCAAGTTCTAAGACTGAATATCTGTTCATCTTTGTTGACGAGACACACAATCTGTCCAATTTTGGTCCGTATATTAACTTCTGACGAGCAGTGGGTCATGTATGACAATAAAAAACGGTCATACCATTGGCTATCACTGAATGATCCGAAGCCTTTGATTGCAAAACCAAACATCCATCAACGCAAGGTTTTGCTCTATGTTTGGTGGACTACAAACGGTATCGTGCACTACGAATTCTCGGAACGTGGTAAGACAATCACCAAAGATTTGTACTCATCACAACTGAGAACGGTAGCCACCAAACTGACCCAGAAACAGCCAGCACTAGTGAACAGAAGAGATGTGCTCTATCACCAGGACACCGCAAAACAGACGCTGGAGGTAATCTCAGAACTTGTTTGAGAGCTTCTACCTCATCTTCCCTACTTCCCAGATGTCGCCCCTATGGATTACCATTTATTCTTGGCCATGGACAACTTTATGCGTGGCAGGCAGTACAAGACTGAACAAGACGTCACAAATGCAGCTGCTGAGTTTTTCGAGTCTCGGGAATAAATATTCTATAAAACTAGTTTTTACAAGCTTGGTATTTATTATTTTTAACTCCTCCCTCCCCTCAACCCCAAGTTATATCATCAAAGTAAATAGATAAATACCATCTTAGGTCCGAACTTCATCTATGTTGAAAATTTAATCGAGATCGGTCGGGTGGTTCAAGAGTGATGAAGTCACAAAGAGAGTCACTTTCATTTTCTTTTTTGTTCTTTTTTTTTTTTTTTTTTTTTACATATATTTCCCTCTCTCTGGCCCCTACGTTGCACCGTCAAACTGAAATGATAAAAGTCGTCCCAGATCCGAACCTTCTCTATGTTGAAAGTTTGATAGAGATCGGTGGTTCAAGAGTTATTACGTTTTATTCATTTTTATACATCAACCCTCTTCCCCTCCTCCTGCCCCTAAGTTTTACCGTTAAAATGAAATGATAAAAAAGCTTCCCAGGCCCGAAACTTATCAATGTTGAAAATTTGATCGAGATCGGTCAGGTGATTCAAGAGATTAGGAGTCACAAACGTAGTTACTTTCAATATTATAATATGGGTTATTATTATTATTATTATTATTATTATTATTATTATTATTATTATTATTATTATTATTATTTGCGTACTTTTAAATTTGAAGGGAGAAATTACTCCAAAATATGTTTTATTTCTCTATCTTTTCCTCGATTGTATGTCTTTCCTTTATCAGTGGACAATAATTTCTCTTTAAGCCGTCGAACCAATCAATTTCGTTGTGCACCTCGGTGCAAATAACGTTACAGAAAGAAGAAGGTTCCTTCCAAAGATCAGGGCTAAAGTAACTAATATTTGGCTTGTAATTTCAGATAGCACGATAGTGTAGTGGTAACGTAATGGCCTTATGGATAATACAGCGATCAAACGTACGTTCAAATTCTGTTCACGCCAAAGTTAATTTTCTTACAAAGTGATTGAGAAGAATCGACTTATCATACTTGACAAGCAATACATAAGAATGTGGAAGCAAACCCCTGTATCATGATAGAGATGATTTACGAATGCTGGTTGGGAAATTGCAAGGGAATTACCAGGACATTCCAAAGACATCATTGATCTTCAGTATACACTTTACGTGTTATCGTTCTCAGAAAGAAGCACTACACCATTTGTTAAACAAAGTTTGTCTAAAGCAATTCGAAAGAGATGAAATCAATGCTGGATGTTCGGAACAGATAAATCTTCGGAAAAGACTAGAAAATGGTAATCTCTTTGATTATTTGAAAACAAAATTTTATTTATACTAGTTCGACACAAAATGTGTTCCCACCCTATAATTCAATGTGTCTTTTTCACGTTGAAATTTGAAACATGCTGCATCTATGAGGAACAAAAACTTTCTCTTTTCAACATTAGTAACTTTTCATTACGATACACTTTGAACTTTTAATATAGGGTATTTCTAATAGAAATTTAGCAGTAAAATAGAACTCTTCTCTTTTCTCTTTCCTTTTCTTTTCGTTTCGTTTGTTTTTGTCTTTTTTGTTCAGTTTGCATTAGTAGTCTGAAATGGAGGATATGACCAACGCTATCTACTGAGTTTATTAGAATGTATTTTGGAACTAATGAACACTACTGAATTTGCAATCGAACCACGCGGAAACAAAGCATGCGTGTTAAACATTTGACAGTGTCCAAGATGTGTCTCGATCTACATTTCTACTTGAAATTGAGTATGCTATCCATTATGAAACGGACATAATGAATGTTTAAAGCATCCTCTATATATTCGAATAGTTTTGAAAAATATGTAAAAACAAACGTTATTTCTATATTACTGTTGGATTTCTGGAAACGTAATGTTTGGTTCTTTTTTTTAACTACGTTTGAATTCCACAGTTTTATCTGTTCTCCCTTTTCTTTTTCTTTTTCTCTCCTCCTCTCTCTCTCTGCCTCATTTCAGAATCTCTGTGTAATAGACATCCATTACTTTCAATTCTTCATTCAATTCAGTTTATCCCTACATCAACCCATAAATCTTGTTTCGTCTCGGTTTTGTTATTTCATTTTATCGAAACTAATACATGTGTAGGTTGAAATAAGAATTGCGCTCATCTTGTTAGCTAATTTTAATATAGAAGAAAGGAGGAGAGAGAGGGGTTCTCTTTACTTGACACGATTATGGGATAAGATGTATATTGGGTGGCCTAACTGCACGGCGTTAGCTGTCGCAATTTTTTCGATGCGGAGTGTACAAGTACATAATGATACAAGGTATTCAGTATGTCAAATAAAAGCTTTCAGAGATAAACAAAACAATATGCAAGAAACGTTTTATAAGCTTTCATGTACAATGGAATAAGAAATATAAAAGAAATGTTCATAATCTTTCGGTCGTATCGGTACCATAGATTACCATCATATACAGCAAAGTTTTTGTGTTTTCAGATCGGATTTCAGCAGTTCATCTATAGCATAAAATAAACTGAAAACTATCATGCTTAGTCAAGATGGTTTATGTATTGATATTTTCCATAAGTTAAATGATTGTAGTTGTTCAAATATAGCACATTTTTAAATGATAAAAGTTATTTATATAATAGTATATCTTTAAAAAATTGCAGCTCTTAATAGTGGTTATGGACAGTTGCGCGATGCACAAAATGATATCCAAAATCGTTCAGTCTTGTTTAATTAGCGTGCTACATATCTTACTATCTGATACACAGTTCAACAGTATATGCTTTGGAAATAATGCTGTACATTTACAGTAGGAGTTCGTCTATAAATTCATTGCATTTTACTTCCTCTTCAACTTAATATATCCCTATTTGTTATGGCTTGCGTGGCATTATTCGGTGCTGCTTAACTTAAGAAGGTTTAATCCTTTTGACTGTGAATACAGCATTTTTAAAATAATATTCAATTCTAACATTCTAAGAAAAGTCTTATGCATCTTTGGTAGTATGCTACTCACGAATTGCCTACAAATTTACAATAACCGTGCAAATATATATCATTAAACTATAAGTGCGCAAAACGTACCATCTTGTTTAGACGGTCACAACAAGCAAGAGTTCTATATATTTGGGTTGAGAGCAGGACGAAGCTGATACTCTCGAAGGTTGCGTCCATAGGAAGCAGACGCTAAGTAACTATGCACATAAACTAAAATTTCCTTACAAACTGCAGTCACTGCAATAAAAGTTCTTCCCCTTCGCAATAATTTCAGGTAGCTCTTAACTTTCGCTTAGTTTATTTTGGTATATGTAGATGATGTCTCTCATTTCACCCATTATTCACAATTCCACTATGTACAATAAGTTCGATAGAATGGTATGCTAGTAATCTAAATATGTGGGAAACTTACAAGAGAGATGCATAATTGTGGAGAAACACAGGAGAGAAAATGAGATGAGTTAACCATGGAATCATGTATCAGGAAATTATTATACATGGTATATGAAAGCTCTGTGTTAACTCATGATTTTAACCATAGGAATTTCTGTATTGTAGACAATAGAATTGTGAGTAATGATGAGCTGACGAAAATCTAGAAATACCGAAATAAAATTGAAGTGAAAGTTAGAGCTACCTGAAATTTGTTCGTAAGAGGACAGAATATAACTGTCTGTCTGTCTTTAGTTTATAGAACATAATTCATGGATGAAAAATAATTACTTTCTTTTATTTTCTTTAAATTATTTTATTTTAAGTTACTCCTAAAATAAATCATAGTACGTCTGCATGAAACACAGTATTCAAGAAATGAATCTCCATAATGTGCCTTCATTGGTTCAATTCTCATTATTTTATAATACTTAACGATAATTTCTACTTACCATCGTTTCTTTTTTCTTAACATTGTAAAATTTACAAATGTTACTTTCAGGAAATAAAATGAATTCAGAAGGATTTTGGTATGATCAGAATCTACTAGAGGAAGGCGATTGCGTTGCATTACGTCAACGCAGAAATTATAAATGGACATTTCGTGATTGTTCCAATGTAAATTCATGGATTTGTCAGACAGGTGAGGAATAGCAACTACTCGTAAGCAGTGCTGATTTAAAAAGATTTTTCCACGGGGGAGGAACTTTCAATGCACAAGGGGGCAAAGCAATATTGGCAAAATACTGATAACTTAAGTTGGGCAAGACTCTTCAGCCCGGGGCAAATCCTTGAAATAATACTGCTGATAACACACAGATAGCAGCGATTACAATTCTCACTTGTAATTCTATCATTATAATTTCAAGTATTTTACAGTTACTTTGGTATTATAATGAAAATTATACAGGAATTTGTATTTAGATATTATTTCTAGGATCATTACTAATTACGAGAGTTTCGCAAACTTTTGTATAATATTGAAAACAACAGCTACAGTAAAAGTTCTTGTTTCAAAATATATATTTATCTTTATCCATAAAAGAATAAGTTCTGAGTGAGTGAGTGACTGATCACCGCCCAGGCCAAACCACTTGTGCTAGATGCTTGAAATTTTATCAGTGAGTAGGATTTGTAACATAATGTACCACTGAGAAAAGATGAATAGAAAATCAATGTGGAAGGGGGAAATTGGGGTGAAAATTCTTGTAACAAAATGTCCATACTTCTGAATCTCTGAAGGGTGGAGACATGAAATTTGGAGTTACCTCTTAAAATAATTAGACACCTTTCAGCCTTTCTTGATATTTTTCCAGGAAGAGAAGTGAAAGACGTGGGAAGAAAAGGGTGAGGCTATAATTGTTGTAATAGGAGATCATATCTACAGTCTTTTAAGGTTAGAGACGTGTAATTTGGTATTTAGACTTTTCATTTGAACTAATTAAAGACCTGTTATAATGTTTCTTAATATTTTCCTTACAGAAGAAATAGGTGGGAAAAGAAAAAGGAGAGTTTCAATTGTTGTAATAAGGTGGTTATATAACAGTCAATATACAAAATCCCTTTAGTTGCCCGGTGCGGACACTCGGTCGAAAATATGTAAAAGCTTTTCTCAGCCCAGCCATCCTGAGTGAGGTTTTCTATGGTTTCCCTCATTCGTACTAATCAAATGTCAGAATGGTAACTAACATAATGTTCTCAAGCTGCTTCCTTCTTTCCTCATTTCATTTCTCATCCCAGGTTCCCCGGGTAATTTGATCGCTGACGGACGTTATCCCTCATACATGACAGGTTAACATGGCCATAGATGGGGAAAGCCAAGAAATATAATTCCTAATCCAAATTCTAATCGAAATCCCTTAAGTTTAGAAATACGAAACTTGGTGTATAAACACTATTGAATATAAGTGGGTATATGTCACAGTGTTTTCGGAAATTCCGCCAGGGTGTTTCCCGAAATTCAGCTTTTAATAACAGGAATGGGACAGTTTCGAATCTTTGTCAATATTTGAAAGTGATTTCGAGGTTATCTGTCTCATCACCCGGGAAAAATTGTCTCTGTATGTGTGTCAACTATTTGAAATTAATTTTATAACACAGTTAGCACTTGGGCCGACATGGTTTTCTATCGTTTCACTGTGATTGAATTGCGTATTCTAAAGAGGAAAGAGACTGAAAGTTTTGTCAAAAAATAATACTAGAAACGTATTCTTGCTGTGTGAAGAACGGAAGCAAAGGCTGAAATATGAGGTGCGAAGCCATAGAACGAGCAAATTGGAGAGTTTGGTTCCAAATCCAGAGCTAGTCTCTAAAGAGAACACTACTCTCTGTCCCACCCTAGGAAGATTATAAAACGGAAATGACGTTCAACTAGCACGATGTTGCCACTTATTATGAGTAGGAGGAAGTCGATTTGAGAAAATAAAAAAGAACACAAACCAAACTGCGCAGCGGTAAGCGACTCAATAATAATAATAATAATAATAATAATAATAATAATAATAATAATAATAATAATAATAATAATAATAATAATAATAATAATAGAAGAAGAGGAATTGTAATTACTTACCTCACGTAATCTATTCCTGGAGGCAAGAAGCACCCAAATCTTTACTCCACACAAGTTCAGTGGGAGGGAGTTCGCAATGATAAGGGGGAGACGAAGAACTTAATGCCTTCTATTCTGTAGGAGACTTCTGTGTTAGAAGCAACTTTATTTAACATTTGTATTACTTCAAATTTGTTGCAGCTTGAATCACATTCAACACTTTTCTTTTTAACCACTCTACAATTTCTTTTTTGGAACATGATTTCGTAAGGATTTTTTCGTCTTTTATTGAGTATGTGCGGTCATTATCTATAACAATCACGGAATTTGGTGGTACATTCGGAAAGAGTATTTCTTGGAAATATTCATATTCTGCTGCTCAAATTCTTTGTGATAATCAGCTGTTTTTGTGCCGCGAAAAACGATGTCAGCTACAGGAATTTACCCACTCTCAGTCATGGTATGAATTACACTATTACTCCCCCCCCCCTTTTTTTTCTTTCAGAGATGCCTTGACGCCTAAGGACAAACCCTCTCTCCAGCTTCACTGCCTGGTTTCGAAAATATGAATAAACGTTTAATAACATGATTTTTTCACCAGTAGAAAGAGGTTTTCCTTCTTTCTTTGCTTCTTATAACAATGTGGGAATTTTTAGCCACTGTCTCCAAAAATACCACTATAGCAGTTAAACACAAAATTAACTACTAACAGCACTAATAATAACACAGATAACACGGAATAACTATAACAAGAAAATAACAAAATAAAACAAAACAGAAGAAATTTGCACAACAAAATTCACTGAACTATCACAGAACACAATGAATCAAAACTGTCATCCCGCTTCCGCCGACGTGGCAACAACTGAGCTCATGTTGCCAAACTTACCTTATCGTAAGAAGTTTAACTGATAAAGAATGAGTTTGCATACCTCTATTATTATTCTAACAGTCAGTCTTACTTTCTTCGTGTATCTACTGCAAAAGTAGCTCTATTTTAAAAAAGTTTTTCGATACACTAATATTTGAGTGAGAGTAAATCTGACAATCTTACTTGTGTCATGCTTCTGCTGTTGTTGTCGGCTACCGTTAGGGTTGCAAGCACTTATATTAATATGCTAGATGAACTTACCAGCTACGCTGGACACACGAACAATTATAACTGCCGCGCAAGTCAACTCTGAAGTTTAATTTGTTTTTACCACAATCTTCAAAAACATTTTAAATTCTGTCACTAACCGAATTCACCAAAACTGTTTTTGGTCTTAAACCGGCTCGTTTTTCTACTAAAAAACGGTTCGGTTTTCTATTAAAATCGGCATCAGTTACAAACGCAACAGTTTTTAAATTCGAAAGAATTTTCTCTGAAAATCGGAATTTTCATAATCTTGCCAGTTTTTGAAAAAATCTGTCGGTTCTTTTAAAAACCGTTATTTCTTTACGCACCAGTAGTATGGAATACCACACAGGATAGTGGGTGGTCCGGAACCCTCCCCCGCAAAAGTTGTTTTAGGCTTCATTTTTTACAAATTTATATTCCCCCACCGCTTCAATGACTTGTTCAAGCGAATTTAGTTTTGCTTAAATACTTTCAATAGAGAAAGGGCAAGCGCATTTAAACAGGTTCTACATCGTAAATAACAATAAAATACATAAAAAATACAGTGCACTGAAAATAAGAATAGCATAGGCTATTAACTTTGACAGTTTTAAAATTGGCTACCTATAACTTTGACAAAAATAATAATGCAGGAATAAAAAAAAAACTTTTAGGGGTGTATAGCCCCGGATCGTCCTCCCTGGCCACACTACTGCTACAAAAGTTAACATAGTTTAAATTTTTGTTACCTTTCGTAAACCTTTCGTGATGAGGAGGGAATCTCATAATTTGTGGATGAAATTAAGAAAACTCAGGGCATAAATAAATTTACAAAACAATCCGAATAAATTTTGAGATAAGACGAGAACTAATCCTTCGATAATTGACACGAGAAGTAAGTCTTCCATGATCGAGACGAGACGAGAAAACCTAACACTATTTGCACAAATTGGAGATTGTCACTATTCATCTAGCGACCACGAAAACTATGAGTTCTACACTAATCTTAATGAGTTTGGAATTTTTAATTTTCATCCCCACCATGTGGATGGGGCTAAGCTTAGACTTGAACATCTTCGGGAGAGTTACTATTTATGTCAGTGACCCCTAAACTATGAATTCGACACTAATATCAATCGTTTCCGATTATTTTTACATATCAACCCACTACCAACTCGTAATATACTAAAAGCGCGACCTCCCACTAAAAAGGGAGTCAATACGTACGCCAGGAACTTTTTCTTACAGGGATGTTCAAAATAAAAGGTGTATTCACAAAGCAATATATTCTGTAACTCAACTATTAGTGATAACTGGTTTAATGGTCTCTTCCCTTTCAACCTTCATTTATACGTATCAATTTTCCTTTTTTTTTTTAAAAAAAAAAAAAAGCTTAATTATTTCTCGGAAGGAACTGCGGCGCCCAAAAGAGAAGGATTAAGCATGTCTATTTTGTTGATTGTCTTGATCGAAACTCCGAAACAATGAAATCATGTGCTTTACAAAACCAGACATGAGCATGTGTTTACTTCATATTTTGAAAGGAAAGAAATTAGCAAACCTTTTTTTTTTTTAATTGATACTATAAACATACAACACTGATTGATGGAATTGGATTTGAAGAAAGAATTGGATTCCTTTTCTATCCAGGGGGGGGGGGTGTAAAAAAATTGAATGTTAGAAGGGTTTAGAATCTGAAGGGAATTCTCAAAAACGCTAAAATTCCTGGGCTGTCTGCTTATTTTTAAAAAAATGTCAAATTTCAGCTTTCTAAGTTGAGCGGCTAGTGAGATACTTAATTTTTTTTGCAAAAATTCGGATTCCTCCCCACTCCTTCTTGGTATGCTATTATAATTAATGTGATATGATAACATCTTAATTGGGATTGGGGTCTAATATAAACCGAAAATCTTTTCATTCTGCTTTGCCGTTTGGCCATACATAAAATTGGATTACACACGCTATTAAGTTATTTTAAGTAAAGATATAAATAACTACATAAAGTGACTTGTGTTGTTCACTTCCCACTTGTTCTACGAATAGAGGCAACCGTAAGGTCTGTAACCTTGTTGTATGAGACTATATGCACATGTATAAAGGGACAATAGTCTTTCATCCTTTCTGACAGAAAAGTGCACTTAGGGCTGTGCGATATCGAAATTTCGATATCGACATTCGATATTTTTCTGATATCGATATCGAATAAATATATCGATATCGACAATATCGATATCGATATCGACAATATCGAATATCGATATCGAATATCGATATCGACAATATCGGATATCGATATCGAATATCGATATCGACAATATCGGATATCGATATCGACAATATCGGATATCGATATCGAATATCGATATCGACAATATCGATATCGGATATCGACAATATCGAATATCGATATCGACAATATCGATATCGAATATCGACAATATCGAATATCGATATCGACAACATTTAATATTGATATCGAGAACATCAAATATGGATATTCAACATATTGATTGGTCTTGAATATTCCTGTTGATATATACAATCTGGTCTCAAAACGTTTCAATGGGGGATATCTCAGAATACTTGTTAGTCACAGAAAACAGACTTGTGTTCCTTCTAATCCACCAGTCTTTCCTCAGAAAAAAGTTAATAAAAATAGTCATTTAATTTCTTTCTCAGCTATCATATTGGTCATCATTGCGGAAGTAATGAGAGTGAAACAGGGTGACATAGAATATGCGTGTTTTATTTGTGTGTAGGTGTTTATTTTATGTATGTGCGATTGTGAATGTGCACGTGTGGCGGTATGCGTTTCAGAGAGAGAGAGAAGTTCTGTCTATAGCATAACACGTGCGTGCGTTGTATTTTAAGCTCACGCACAAACAATACTTGATCCAGATATGGACGATAGGGTCCGTGGTGGCTCAGTGGTAGAGCGTTCACCTCTGGTGCATGAGGTCCCCGGTTCAAACCCTGCTCTTGCCAAGTGAACTTTGTGGTGGACAAACACCATTGCGTGGGTTTCCTCGGGGTTCTCCCGTTTCCTCCCACTTTCTTCATTTCATCATTTTCATTCATTTCTCATTATCACTGTCTCCTTTAGCCTAACCGGCATAATCATTGGACGTAAAACTCAAAAATTTCATTTCATTTCAGATATGGACGAATGACACCCGATCAACAAAAGCAAAATCGGGGAATCCCCGTTTCTCTTTTGTGCTAATCATTTGATGCCTCACTGCAACAGGAAATCGATGCATATCTTTCAGTGCCATCTACAGACAGTGGTGCTATTCAGCCGGTTCGCACCGATTCGTTAATATATTTCGAGTTTGATAAACCATTTGTTATACCCAGGCATAACAGTAAATTTTATCCAGTTATACCCAAGAACGAGCAAGTTTCAGTTTATTTTGCTTTGTTCTTAGAAATTCTTACAGCTACAGGGTTAGATATATGATCTCTCAGAATAAGGAATAAGCGATTTTTTCTTAATTTCAAATGGGCTGGTTAGATATCAAGAATGCAAACTGGGATCACATGAGTGCAGTGGTGAGTGTTATTTACATTTGAAACGCATACATACCATTATCAATAATTGTTGATCCATTGCTGGGTTAAGGTGTTTCCAATTCTTCTTGACAAACATCTATTTTGGATAATTCGTTTCCAAGATATTCGCAGTGCTACCTAATTTCGTCACAACACCTTATATTAGGTTGATGTGTAGGTCTCTACTTGTCACTTGTGGTATCCAGTGAAAAATTTGCCTTTGTCTATCTTGCATGATTTGCTTCCTAAGAGAGAGGGAGAGAGACAGGGGCGTAAATAAGGGCCCCTCAGACCCCGCATTGCGGGGGGTCCAGGCCATCACGAGGCCCCCAAATTGTGATATAGGACATAGAAAAGGGGCCCCATTCCACGTTGTCTGCGGGATGGCCCCCTAGCCCTTAGTTACGCCACTGGAGAGATATATCTTTCTATGTATCCATCTACTATCTCTCTCTCATATATATATATACATATATATATATATATATATATATATATATATATATATATATATATATATATATATATATAACCAGTCACCAAAAATTAGAATAGCACCACTGCCTACAGATATGGAGAAAACCTCCTTCACTGGAGGAAATCTCATGACAGTGAATTTCCAAAATTAGCTCTTCTGGCTCGTAAGTATTTGTGTAGGTACCAGCGTTCTATCGGAAAGAGTATTTAGTTGTGGATGCAATATCGTAACTGATGCTCATACTTCACTTACAGTTAGTGCAGAACATGCGAAACAACTGATTTTCTTTCCATGAACAAAAGAGCTCGTTCCTAAATAGCAGTGTCATGAACTTCTATGCATCATACATTTCTAGTTGAAAACTCAGTGTTAATAGGCATATTTCTAATCAAGACAGTTATTGTTCATTTTTCTCTGTATGTGTGATGTGTCTGTTTGTGTTCTTCTAAGTTAATCCGTTAGTTTTGCAAATTTAACACTTGGACTTATTATTTTGTAGTATTCTATTTTAATATCCAATTAAAAAAAAGCACGCGATCAATAGAGATATCTTTCATGTTATTATTAAATTGATAATCTTTTTGTATTAAAGAGCTTTACGCAAAGACGTGAACATGAACTTAAGAGGTTTCTTGTTATTGGTTTTGTGCAAACTCATACCTAAAAGTGTTCATGTTTTTATTAAATTTAGGCTAAACCTTACGTCCTATATCATTATTCAGTTCTGCTTGTGAAATTAATTTAGAGAGGTTTTAAGTCATTCCTAATAACAGTGCACCTAATAATGCATATTCTAATACTTAAGCAAATCCAAAGAAATAGGGAAGTGTTAATACTACCTAAACAGAATATGTAGGTCTGTGTAGTGAAATAACAGAATGGAGGCTTTTGTTTGTTTTAGTGGGTTGAGTTATGTGGCTCAACTTACATCTAGTAACCACATACAAATAAACGGAAAATTACTACTTTGCACAAAAAAACTAGTTAATTCTTGTTTCCCTGTCTGTTTAGATTTAAGCAAATTTTAACACAGGCATTTGATTTTTCACTCGCAATGGTTTAATACTACCTAAACAGAATATGTAGGTCTGTGTAGTGAAATAACAGAATGGAGGCTTTTGTTTGTTTTAGTGGGCTGAGTTATGTGGCTCAACTTACATCTAGTAACCACATACAAATAAACGGAAAATTACTACTTTGCACAAAAAAACTAGTTAATTCTTGTTTCCCTGTCTGTTTAGATTTAAGCAAATTTTAGCACAGGCATTTGATTTTTCACTCGCAATGGCAATACAGCACAAACATTAATTGTAGTGAGGATATCAAGTTGACTCGATTAAGGAATGCAGCCATGTTAATGATGAGAAATATTTTGGAAGGCATAGCTCCCCGTGTCTGCACTGGTTTTGGCTTTATCTTCGAAAGGAACATCATTTCTGCCCAATACAATTTTTGCACAAAGTTTGGTTTGATTCGGTGAAGAAGTGTAGCCGATAATATAAGTTAAATACACAATATTTAGGTGGATTAAGTAGACGTAGAAACATCCCTACCCCACCACCGCCGATTTGGACTATCTTCAAAAGGAACCAAATTTTTAACCAATACTAATCCTCTGTAAATTTGGCTTCATTCTGTTAAGAAATGAAGTCAAAAGAGAAAACTAAATATTAACATGGAATGTTGGGAAGCATAGTCCCCAAGTCCTACATTAATTTGACTCATGAAACGGGGCGTTTTCCTGCCTCATACGAGTATCGTGTAGTTTGGTTTCATTCGGTTAAGAAATGCAAATGCAGCTACTATCGCGAGCCAAAAAGCGTTATATATATATAAAGCAAAACCTGCCGCAATTTTTTCGAGGAAGTGTGAAACACCAATATTGACGATATCGGATATCGACAATATCGGATATCGACAATATCGGATATCGATATCGCATATCGACAATATCAGATATCGATATCGAATATCGACGATATCGGATATCGATATCGAATATCGACAATATCGGATATCGATATCGAAAATATCGGATATCGATATCGATATCGAAAATATCGGATATCGATATCGAATATCGACGATATCGGATATCGATATCGAATATCGACAATATCGGATATCGATATCGAATATCGACGATATCGATATATCGACGTCGATATTTTTGCGATATCGATGATCGATATAAGATGATATCGATATCGACGATATCGATATATCGACATATCGCACAGCCCTAAGTGCACTTTTTGCTACTGGCTACACTGGTTTGACGCGTTTGACGTATTTCCGTTTTATATTCTTCCTAGGGTGAAACAAAGATTAGTCTCTAAATATAAAAGAAGTCCTGAGGTATGAGTGACTGACTGATTGATTAACTGATCAACGCGCAGAAGAAAACGCCTGAGCTAGAAAATTAAAATTTTTACAGTGAATAGAATTTGTGACGTAAAGCACCATTAGCGAAAGATTTGTGGAAATTCAACGCGGAATGGGTGGCAACGGTAGTAGCAGAAATGTGAGAGTTCTGGTATAAACTTCTCTAAACTTCTTTTTTCAGTGAATTCATGTAAAAAAAATAGTACATAAACGTATTTTACGAAAAAATACATAATATACATACTACTTTAAATAAATATTATATGTACTCCTCTTCGATTTTATAATGACCCCATTGCAAGGAGCTTATACCTTCATTCAAAATCCATCTATTATAATGCACAGAGAGTTTATTCACCTCCACACTATGTAATTTACATTTGCAGCTTCTAAATAAATTCCTCTTCTTATAATATTCCTTTTGATTGAAAGGATAGTTTATAATTTCATTAAATGTGAGCTCCATATATATTACATTTTTTCATAACATCCTCTGCTGTTGACAGCATTCTTCTTTATCGAATTTACTTTTAAAATCTTTATCTGTTAGTTAGACCAATCTGTGGTGCTTTAATTCAGTACATTTTTATCTTAACCTGACAAATTCTTCTATAATTGTTCCCTTAACTTCACCCTTCAGTTTAACAAGTATTTTGTTGCTTATTTGGAGTAGATCGTTTCTATTATTCTGCGGATAGTGACTTATAACACTTAGTCCATCCATATAAATTATTCACGTCTAAATACATTATATAAGAAATGTTACACTAGTCGACAAAAACATACTTTTTCTCTGGCACACGGAAGAAAATACCTGTTTCTAGTAGAACTTTTCACGCAGAATTCGAATCTGCAACCAGTTTTTCTACATCACCGTCAGTTTCCCCGTGACAGAGGGATTTTCGGGAAATTTCTCCTCAAATTTCCCGTGTTTTACAAATTTTGTACCTGTAGCTCGGGTACCCTTAGGTATATAAACACACAAATTGTATTATATGTTAGCCTGATTTATACTTAGTAAGCGCTCTAAGTTTCATAAGAATCGCCTTATATAAAAATATGCTATGTGTACTGTTCATTTTACCATATTCATTAGTGCAGATAAAATCACATATAACTTCCACGAAATTTACAACATAAGCACGGTTTATACCTCATTGGATTTGAAATGAAACATATTTTCAGTGATGTATACACCATGTCACCATTTTTTGTATGAGGGAATTTCTAGAGGGATTTTGTGGGAAATTCCCTCCAAAAAAGTAGCTTATAAGATTTTTTGTCTTTACTTGCTATTTGTATATAGTGATGCAGAAACCGGAACTGCGCTAAAACGTAATTTTATGTCTACTTAATAAAAAATACAACAGAAATGAGTGGTATCTTCTTAATAAATGAACACTTACTTATCTTAACTAAAATGTTTTAGTTGTCGACTTTCTTCTGTGTTTGGCTTCTGGAACATCTCTTTTGAGTGTCCAACAGTAATCAGCTAGCATTTGTGAACTCCACTGTCCCTGGTATCTCTTCTCCATGGAGGAAATGTCCTTATGAAAACGTTCCCTATGCTCACCACTAACAGCACCAAGGTTTTCAGGAAAGAAATCCAGGTAGTAGTCAAGAAAGTGAACTTTAAGGGACATCTTGCAACCCTTTCCTTGAATGATTGCAGGAAATCACTCACAGTTTCACGGTAATTTGGGTCTTTCTGGTTTCCTAACAAAAATCTCTGCTAAACATTTAAATGAACACCAAGCTGCTTTCTCAACCGGAGTTAAGAGATCCTCAAATTTTTGGTCACGAATCAAACATCTTATTTGGGGGCCTACAAAAATCTCTTTCTTGATTTTAGCGTCACTAACCTGAGGAAATTTTTCCTTGAGGTAACAAAATCCTGTATTACTTTTGACCATTGCCTTAACAAAGTTTTTGAAGAGCCCCAACTTTATGTGAAGAGGAAGTATAATTATCTTATCAGGGCTCACCAGTGAGGAATAAACAACATTCTTCTATCCAGGAGTTAATACAAGCCATTCCTTCTTGATTTAATGTTCCGCTTCGTTCCTGCTGTCCCATTCGCAGAGGAAAGAACAATATTTCGTATAACCTAGCTGCAAACCCATTAACAAAGAAATAACTTTTAAATCACAGTAAACGGTCCACTTGTTTTTCTCATACTGAATTCTTTCTAACACTATTTTGATGTTTTTATAGGTTTCCTTCATATTAGTTGCATAAGTCAAAGGCACTGAAGGAAATTCGTTGCCATTGTGCAAAAGGACAGCCTTCAAACTAGTTTTGGAAGAGTCAATAAACAATCTCCACTCTGTACTTATATGTGCATGTCCGAGTGTATCCATCACAGTACAGACATTATTACAATAAACTAAATCATTTTCTTGAGAATAGTAGTTTTGAAACTCTGTATGATGGTTTCAAAAAATACACACTTTAGTGTCACGATGGAGCAGATTCCAGCCTTTAAGTATAGAAGCAAGAAGTTCTGTCCGTATTCTGGAGAGTTTTAAACCCCGTAGGAGGTCACTTAGATTACCCCGAGTGATCAGATGGGGATCCAGTGTAGGTGTGCTTCCTAAATAAGTAGGATCATCTTCTTCATTTGGAACTTCAGTAGTTGCCTCAAGTACGTAATCCTCATTTACCGTAAGATGAGGAGGAGGTACTGGTACAGGTAATTCTGCACTGTCTGGAACTGGCCTAATTGCTGATGGCAAATTAGGGTGCTTAGATTTACTGGTTATTCCTTTTATCTGTGTCATACAAAAGTAGCAGTCTGAAGAATGATCTTTTGGTTCCCTCCAGATCATCGGTACTGCGAAGTTCATGTTTCGTTCACCATTTGCCCACCAGTCAGACGTTTCACGCAGGTACAACAAATATAGTGAGGAGTCCAATTCTTATCTTGGTCTCCTACACAGCAACCAAAATGTAACTGATAACACTTCCTCACAAATGGAGTAAAACATCGACGTTGCGATTTAAATGTCAGCTCCCCGCATACATAACAGAAATTGTCCGGGTGATTTACACACTTCCTCTGCATCTTATATCCTGTAAGGTATTACATATACACACACGAATCTACACTCCATCAATCATGAAGCAACACAAATGTTATCTAACTCAGTGCATCACCACACAACACAATCTATTCGAACTCCACAATGCGCAAATACTTCAACTTACACGCGGCCACATCTGAAACATGTCCAGCTTGGACCGTCACTCACGCTAGCAACAGTCATCAGGCTACATGAGTCATCAATTTTTTATGCATTGTTTTCAGATCAAAATATTAAAAAGTGACTTTTTTTCACAGAAAGCATGCGTGTATTTGCGCTTGTATTTGAGTGTCCATCTATGTGCCGACAATAATACGTGAACGTTACGTTTTTGTGTTTGGTAAAAGTCTTGCATAGTATATTCTTTATTACCTATAAATAGACATAATAGTTTGTATCTCTAGATAGAATAATGCTATTCACATGAAATTAACATTATTTATTAAGTAGACATAAAACTGTTTTAGTGCAGTTCCTGTTTTTTTTATCACTATATACAAATAGCAAGTTGAGACAAAAAAATCTTATAAACTACTTTTCGGAGGGAATTTCCAACAAAATCCCTCTACAAATTCTCTCATACAAAAATGGCGACATGGTGTACACATCATTGAAAATATGTTTTATTGGAAGTCCAATGAGGTATAAACCGTCTTTTATTGTAATTTTCGTGGAAGTTATATGTGATTTATCTGCACTAATGAATATTCTAAAATGAACAGTACACATAGCATATATAAATATGTTAATTTCTCTAGAAAGAATAATGCGATTCGTATGAAACTTAGAGGGCTTACTAAGTATAAATCAGGCTAACATACAATATAATTGGTGTGTTTATATACCTAAGGGTACCCGAGCTACAAGTACAAAAATTGTAAAACACGGGAAATTTGAGGAGAAATTTCCCGAAAATCCCTCTGTCACGGGGAAACTGAGGGTGATGGAGAAAAACTGATTGTAGATTCGAATTCTACGTTAAAAGTTCTACTAGAATCAGGTATTTTCATTTCTGTGCCAGAATCTTGTTGACTAGTGTTATCATTTTTGTTATAATCTTTAATATATTTATTATTTGAATTTACATATTGTATTTTGGAACACTGAATAAGCCCTCCTCTTATATCTTTCTCTATCATTAAAACACTATAAGCATTTAACTTTTCTAATTCTTTATTTCTGATCTTTAAGATGCATTCAAAACAAAATCTGAAGCTATCATATTAAGTAGAATGAAGTCCAAAAGTTTTAATAGTTTCTCTAAAATTTTCAAACACATTTGGAGTAAATAACACATTTAAGTACAAGTCATGATATTGTTCACGATTTTTGATCTTAAATTTATTCCAAAGAGTCTTTGAATATTCATAATCTTTATTACTAATTTGTCCTATTGAGCTTGTGGAAATGCTTCTTTTGGTGGTAACTTTTATTTCTAAACATTCCAATCGTTAACATAATCATATAGTTAAATACCTTTTCTTATAAGTTCTTCAACAAAATGGAAGTCTTGTGTATAAAGCATTTGCTTTCTTGTTAATTTAGCTATTTGATAGTTTCTATATTCTTACTGAATGATGTATATCATTCTTTATTATTAGATATGAAGACTTTTTCCTTTGCTACATCCAAACACTTTTAAACACACGTGTCAATCATATTCTATGAAGTTATGGGACTGTAACTTTTAAATTACAACTAGCTGAACCTGTGCTCTCTACACAGCGCACCATTTACATATGAGGATGAATTTCCTTGTCATTCCTCACAACATCTGTACATATCCCTTTACAGACACAGGTGAAAGACGTCTTTATAAAAATCGGCAAGGGGTACCATAAAGGGGGAGATGTTTTCGATGTGTCGCACCGTTTGCATGATTGAGTCTACTTCTAGGTTGGAGTTTCTAATTCATGTATGATCAGTGTTTTCTTTCTTCTTGCATGTAGTATGTAATAAGCAAATACATTACATACACAATTAATCATAATGTTAGTGATATATGGTGTTCGTTGGGCAAAACACTCCAAACAATAAAGATTTATCTTAGCCTGGAAAAGGTTATCCTTCGTTTCTCATTATCATTTGTCCACGAAACAAACTCTGGAGAGATATACAACTCCTGCATACAACTATGTTGTGTTGGAATATATAACTCATAGGATAGGATTTTTTTACAATTTCAACACTTCCAGTATACCCCTAAAAATGCAATAAAGAAATAACATCCACGTTTTTTAACTATTCAATTAGAACTGGACAATCTACTCACAATTTGGAATCGACCAGCGAAAACGGCACGTTTCTACTACTCGTGGTTTTCGAGATCTCATTGTCGAAAGGATTGGAGACAAACGTATAAACTTTTCTTTGGAGAAAAACATAAGCCTTTTAATCATCTTTTTTAATATATAGATTATTACCAAGAAAAGTAACAAATGATAATGACGTTTATCTTTATGATTTTTTAGTATATCTTTCGTTGCTATAAGAATAACATGTCTATTCATTGAACCGTTTCTTTTGATTCTGTTAAAGCTAATTAATCATTTTCTATATATTTCTCTCTCTCTCTCTCTATATATATATATATATATAGCGGTGGTTGGAAACTCCAACGAAAAACTTCGAAGGTTATTCCTCCCATCAAAATATACTTGTTATATGAAAACGATATATTTTAATTTATCCCATAACTAATCCTGTAACTGGACATAAAGACATTACCTAGAATATACTAATCGGTGATCTCTTAGTAGATAGATAAACGATCACTACAGTGTTATTTAATTGTGTTTCAATTTGTACACATAAATATATTTTCCTATGATGGATATCGTATATAAATTTTCATTATTTATTTTATTGAGTTACAACCAGGCCCGTGCTGGCCCATCGGGACACCAGGACTTAATCCGGTGCACCCTCCGAAACATATTATAAATAAATGTACAAGCTTTTTGTAATAAATTCTAAAGAATCCGTGATAAGTACAGTGCGCTGTTTACATAAGGCGCCTTGCGAAACCACATAAAAGATAAACGGTTTTATTTACTCTTGTGTATGGCACAGTTCTGTAGAATGAATACACACTGTCGCTGTTGGTAAAGAACCCGTGAAGTACAGTGCGCCCTTTACGTAAGGCGCCCTTGCATCTGCATAGTACAGTTCTGTACAATATATACATACTGTTGCTGTTGATAAAGAATACGTAAAGGTATAGTGCTCCATGCGCATAGAGCGCCCTACGAAACGTCACATTATAGATATGTGGTTTTAGTTGTTCTTCTGCATACCAGTTCCGTATAGTAAATTTATATCGTGTCTGTTGGTAAAGAACCTGTGAAAGGTACAGTGCGCCCTTATAAAAGACAGCCGTCTATTTGATAAAATAATACAGGAGTTTCTTGCTGCTACCCATTTATTGGTATAAAAAAATTCAGAAGCTAAGCGCAATCAATATAGCGTAGCATAAACAATTCAACCTTTTAGGCTGTTTATTTACAAATTTGATTGCTCCTGTGCGTTTTAAGCAGTGTTCGAAGTATAGCTGCATTTCTAAAGGAAAGCTATATTGATTTATTTGTATATATTTAGCTTCATTATGCTTGACAAAAAAATTATTACAGGAACTAAAAAGTGTTTCTCTAGTAAAGACGTTTTCACAATTACAGTTGTGCTATGTACGTTGCTAACTAAATTTGCTGGTTTTAATACATAAGATGACACCCGTATACAGAGGGTGTAACTTAATGTAGTAAACGTCGGGAGGTGATTCCTGACATCGAGATAAAACGAAAAGTATACACCAACCTGGGTGTAAAAATGCCTCCTTCCGGCGCCTTGATCACAAAAAAATTTATCGGAGAAATGTAAGAATAGCCATAGCCATAACAGACATATACATGTCTGATTGATCTATTTTCTCAGTACAGAATAAACCATCAGAAGAAGAATTTAAACGAAACGAAGTCTTTAACATATCACTGTTATATCTTCTAGGCTACCAGTGATGGATGATAAATAAACGGCTTCCTATCCGGCAGACCTACCTAAATGAAATATTCCCAGATCGTTGGATTAGAAGAGAAGGACCTGTGGTATGACCACCTCGTTCATCGGAAGTTACGCCTCTTGATTTCTTTTTCGGGTTATGAAACGCCTTTGGTGTGCAACACCAGCCACGACCGTCGAAGATCTTGTTCCTCGAGTTAATATAGCTGCGACAGTCATCTCCATAACTTCAGGTGTGTTTGATCGCACACGGAAAAATTTCGATCGCCAATGTCATCTTTGCAATGCGATCAACGGTCGACTATGTCAAACTGTGAACTATCATTCTTCACAGCTGTCTCGTGTATGCATACTAAATTGCACAAATACTATGCAGGGTACCTCCGAGTATTTAACAGTTATCCTATTTTGTACGAAACAGAATAAATCGGTAGTTTCAAGCTGTATTTCTTTGTATCACTGTGTAACATGCTCAACATCTAGTGTTTCCTCGAGTTTCATTGCTTCCCTGCTCGAAATTATTATCTTCCACAAAATTACGTATTAGGAGGACGGAATCTTTAATGCAACTTCCCCATGCCGTAAACGTCGCCAATACCTAGTGGCCCACTTGCTCGTAAATGTCGATCGTCGCTATAGCGACGCATTGAAGGATTGCCGCTAGTGTGCCACTGGCGGCAGGAATTTCGTCGAGTCGAAAGAGATATCTAAAGCCGGGGTATTGAAGTTACCACCGCGTAACAGCGAAGACTTTATTTTGGTACGCATTCCTTCGATTCGTCGCGGAGAATGGCGAAGGGACCAACACGACCTATCGCCAATCATGTGCATGCTGTTATTATTATATACTAGCTGAATATACCCATTCTTCGCATGGGGCGAGTATTTGGAAGTCAATGCCTGCGGAAGTATCACCATTCATTTCAGCGACCGCGAAAAGTAAGGATTTGACACTAATATCGGTCATTTTGCTGTCTTTTTACTTGTCTCGGTATCCTCCCACCGTTGCCCCCCAACCGACATACAATGGTAGACGAATTTGCTAGTCATCGCTAATGGAAGTGTCACTATTGATCTCAACGACAGCGAAAATTATGGATTTGACACTTAATATCCACCATTTTGGATTACTTTTACATGTCCGGCCCGCAACCGAATAGATGAATTTGGAAGTTAATGCGATTGGAGTTTCCCCATTGATTTCAGCGACCGCGAAAATTATGAATCCGACAACAATATCGGTCATTTTCTATCATTTTTACATGTTCCGGTAAACGTCCCTCCTGAGACCCCCTGGTTCGAATTTTAACAACAGTGGTTCGCCTTGGTCTGGGACCTGGACCAAGATATCCGTGTCCAAAATATGATAGCTCTCGGTCAACTTGGATAGTTTCCAGGCCTGTCCCGGTAAACGCCTACCTCCCCTGAGACCCCCTGGTTCGAAATGTAAAAAAAAAAAGGTTTCGTCTTGATCTGGAGTCTCGACCAAGATACTTGTGACCACATTTTGATAACTGTCGGTACACTCATCTGGGCTCCAGGTGGCACACAGACAGACAAACAAACAAACATTTATTTATATTAGATTATTTTTTCCTCACGAATTATTCCTAAAGTTAGCTCCAGGGCTCAGGAATAACTCCTGCTGATACATCATGAAGTGAAAAATCTTGAGATGAGTGCGTATAATTTTTTGAATTTTTTTAATTTTTTGAATTCGGATGACAACTGTCACCGATCATTTGAAAGTAAATATGGGAAAACCATGAAATAAAGTAAATAGACGTATGTCATTTTGTTGTAAAATTACATTTCGAGCAGATTTTATCTGATCCCAAACTGTTATCGTCGAATATACACAGTTAAAGGAGCAGTATGATTAGCGAAATTCAAAAGACCTCAACGATTTATCCCTCTACAAGCAACGTTCTCTTCATCGTCTCGGTGGCCAGTTTCGCGTTGAGACACGGGGCGCATAACATCGCCTCTCTGTCCGTACCTGTGTTAACGTCGAGTGTGAACAATATGTTTTAAAGTTAACTATTGACCAAGTGTTAAGTATAGAACTCGACTTTGTTCTTAAACTTTTATACATCAATCTAGTTAGTAAAGTGCTATGTGAACGTATTCTTGCCGGTACCAAAGGCACCATGACTTATATACCAATACTAATGGAGATTATGTGTTACCCATTGATTTGGTAGAAAACTCTGTTGTTGTTGTAAAAGTATCTTTATGTCTAATGGAACTTAGTGACACGGAGTTAAGCCGTGTACTCTCCCAGTATGGGGATATTCAGAATATTGCTGATGAACAGTACTCTACTGATCATATTTATCTTATCCGCACGGGTCGCAAACTAGTCAAATTGACAGTTAAACGTAATATTCCATCCTTTGTTACTGTTTGTGGTTTATGTATTTTTGTCAGTTACGTCGGTCAAATCCAGACCTCCACGGTTTGCAACTCTCAGGACCATTTTGTACAGGATTGTCCTAAGAAGAGAACTCCACCTTTGACCAGGTCTACTTCTGTGTCCGCTTGCCGTGCAACTTTCCAGTGGAAACATCAGCTCCCGATACCGGTTGTTACAGAGCATTTCCTGTTCTACAAAAGGATACCCGCACCGTTCCCGATTTTGACACTTGAAAGTGCTGCATCTAGTGCTCCCGACATTCGTCCCGTCCACCTTTCCATTGCTGACAGCTCACGTAGTATGGAAGTGACCTACTCCCGATGCTGACGAGACAAGTGTTCCATCTCCAGTTCCTGTGACTGATCAACCACTTCTGCTAAACTCTGAGGTAGGTGATAGTAACATAATAGAGAGGTACGGTGCTACCCCTTCAAGCGGTCCTCTCGAAGTTGCTTCCATTGACACCACTGGTTTTGAAGATGCTACTAGTGATACCATAAGTGATTCCGATCTCAGCGTAGCGTCCTGTGAAAAACGCAAGTTAATTCAACTTCAATTTAACTGTAGTACAGTGTCTAAAAATTCTAAAGGTAACCGAAGTGCTGAAACGACAGGTGGTAACAATGTTAGGAAAACACGAGCTTCGACCAAAAAGTTGAAATCTGATGTTCAATCAGACGGCGAATAGTACTTTGCCCACCGTTGGTATCAATAATTTACATTGTTTATATCTTTCTTTCTTGTTTACACTTTACACATGTTGTTCTTGTTCTCGCATTGCTTTACGTTCTTGTATTTACTTATTGTTTGTAATGTTTAGTTTTCGTCTGGCCACAGTCAATTTAAATCGTCTTACTTCTCCGGTCAAATTACATGCACTACGAGATTTTATATATCAGGAAGAAGTTGATATTCTGTTTGCTCAAGAGATGGTAGTATCCGATTTTCTAGACATTCCTAATTATTCATGTGTTTCACGCTTTACTGAAAATGGTTTAGGAACTGCTATTCTATACCGCAGTGATATAGACTTTCAAGAGGTTCTCCAAATGCCTACTGAACGAATCACCTTAGGAACACTGGAAAATATACGCCTGTGCACAGCCTATGCTCCGAACTGTTTCAATCATGCACGAGAGCTTGCTCAGTTTCTTTAATACTGAGCTTGCTCAAACGTTACATAATGGTTCTTCTTGTATATTAGCCGGAAACTTTAATGCTGTTTTGGGACCAATAGCTATGAACCCAAATAATACCTTCTCAGTCAGTCTGTTGAATTTAATTACCACCTATGATCCAGTTTACGTGTGGTGACACTCACTTCCAACTACGCCTGTCCATACTTTCTTTACAGGGACGAGTTCCTCAAGATTGGATAAATTCTACATCACTCGCGCTCTTATACATCAGGTTCAACACATAGTTGTGGTCCCAGTCTGTTTTAATGATCATCATGCTGTACTCACGACCATCAAATACCAGTGCACAAATTTCTCAAACGTAGCCCATTGTGGTACCTTAATACGTCAATTTTTATGAAGCTCTGATACATGCTGAATCGGAAGGCATCCTTCATATGAAACAACGCTACAAAAGTTCTCATTCAATTTTGGGAAAACCGTGTTAAACGAACTCTGCTCTGTGACCAAACAATATTGTCGAACTCGAAACGCCGATCATTATTAGCAATATGAGTATTATACTGGTCAATAGAGGGATTACATGACAGAACAACAACGCGGTAGTCAAGTACTACCTCAAATTCATCAGACCAAAGCTCATTTATTAACGCTGCATAAATGACGTAAGCAACGTTTTATGATTCGTATCAAAACACGTCAATATGATGACACTGAACAGGCTAGTACCCTCCAAATACGCAAGGAGCGCACACGAGGCAGACAAAAATTGATTTCTAAAATTAAGGGTGAAGATGACTGTATATATGAGGGTGAAAACGTCATGACAATTATATGCTCAACGTCCTACTTGTTGTACTGATTCTTCTATACTAGAGTATATTCCCTCTGTTTTAACTAATGATGATCTAGAGTGTCTATCAGGTCCGTTCACAATAGAAGAGGTCAAACAGTCCATACGATTATGCAAACTAGGAAAATCCACAGCTATTGATTCTCTACCACTAGAATTCTATGTTACATTTATGGATATTTTAGTTCCCTTTCTCACCGACCTTTTTAATGAATACCGCACATATTTTTTTTTATGCCAGTCCCTCACAACGGGCATTGCAGTTTTTGTCCCCAAACATTCATCAGCAGCTTGTGTTACAAATTTCAGGCCAATAAGTCCTTTGTTCACGGACCTAAAACTACTAACTCGTTGTCTGACGATCAGAATGACAACGTATCTTCAGACGCTGTTAAGTCCTTGCCATTATAGTCTTGGCCACAATAACCCTATTTATAACGCCTTATCAAATCTCAGAGATTTTATTTCCTTTCATGAGTCTGTCGATCCTTCTTCGGTAGCAACTTTATCCATAGATTATTACAAGCCCTTTGACAGAATTAATCACAATTATCTCTTCCAAGTTATAGCTAAATATTGATTTGGTGACATTTTCACTTCTCTTATAAAAAGAATATATACGAAACGAATTACAAGGTTAAAGATAAATGGAGGTTTAAGTGCTCCAATCTCTGTTTGTAATGGTACTCTACAAGCGGACACAATGTCTAGTATTTTATTTAGTTTATCTTTAGCACCTCTTGTATATGCGGCACAAGGCCTACTCCCTGGTGTTTCTGAGTATAACAACAGTCTAGCCGTGCAAACATACATTGATGATACGCACTACATAGTAAGCCTATATCAACACGCTTCAGGCGTGCAACTTTTAAAAAAACAAAAACAAATATATTGTATATGAAAAATATCAATCTCTGTATAGTAGAACATTTGAAACTGTTCCGTTAATCAAAATACTTGGTATTCTATGGTATCCTACTTTACAACAGACTATCACGAAAACATATGAAGTCATAGCCTCTAAGATCCGAAGTCTTTTAACAACACATAAATCACGTAATCTTAGTCTTTTCAGTAGAAATTTGTTTCTTATGACTACTGTATTTAGCTTAATATCGCATTATGCACAAATTTTCCCGTTACCAAAGCCTATCTATAAGTCTTTAAACAGTCAGGCGTTGTTTTTTCTCTGGCATAATAAAGCATTAAGAGTAGCTCAAACACAACTACATTTGCCTGCAGTAAAAGAAGGAATAGAGTTTAGAGTTTATGGATATTGGAATTCAGTCACGTGCTCTGCTTATGCATGGAAGTTGTCATATGGTTTTTTCCTATCCCAATTTGATCACTGCTACAGTTTTCAATGTCTATTTTCAGTGTCTTCACCTTGTGCTTCCGATTCCTATCTTTCCTTGGGCGATTAAATTCCCTCACCTTCGCGATGTAGTACTTGATATGCTGTATGCAATAGCCACTTGACAGCAGATCGAAATTAGGTCAGTCAGAGAAATATACTGGCACTATCAGATCACGTGCGTGCCTGTTGCGCCACACGTAATGATTCATGTGCCATGCAAAAACTGGAGTAATATTTGGAAAAACATAACTGCCAAGTTTCTAACTCACAAACAGAAAGAAATGTGGTATTCTTTGCTAATAATGTATATGAAACGTCTGATAGGCTCTTTAATCTAGGAATCACATCTACAAATGTATGCTATTATTGTAATCAGACACTCTTGAACACCGAACTTTTTAGACATACCATCCATTTGGCAGTGTTTTAGCACTATACATAGAAGAATATGTTGTATTTCACTCAATGTTTTTAGTGTACATAATGTAATATTATTTCCAGATTTTCATTACTTTCCTAGCTATAAACATAATGCTGTGATCTGGTTTACTGTACAAACTATCATGTTTATTCCTGTAACAGCACGACCATTGTGTATTCAAATGTATGAACTGTATTTAACATACCAGGTTATGAAGCTCTCTTCTGCATGTAAACGAAAGTATTTTGCCAACTACTTATCTGCAATAGCCCACACACTTTCTTGTGACGTAACCAACAAACAAAAATGAACTGAACCTGGGAGTTTTTCTTGAATACTGTTTTACACTTTCAGTGACACTGTGAATTGTAAATATCCTTGTAACTTTCTCTGTATTTCAATGTCAATAGTTTTTTTTTTTAAAAAGGTGGCCAAGTTGGAAGAGCATTCGCCTAATAATCAAACAGTTGGTGGTTCGCGCCCACCCCAGAATGCTTTTTTTCACGTTTTAAAAGTGTTTCTTAGACTTACCTTAATATAAACAAATTACGCACTTAGGCGATTTAAGATATTTTGGAGAGTAATTTTTGTGGTTCATTCGCGGTTCATCGCATATCTGCCGTTTTCAAAATAGAAATGGGTCCACGCTGGATCGTCGCTCAAGGGCCGCCAATATTATTCAGCTGTTGCTAGTTGCCTATCGGTGGTCCACAGACGCTTACGGCATGCGGTTACTTTAGCCCAAATTGTATTCACATACTTTGCAGGAATCACTGTTGTCATGTGAAGAATCCCTTGTACTCTCGTTCATCATAATGACATTTGCCTCCTGACTGTCTTATGCAGAGTCGTTATAAACCTAATCTGGACAAAGTTATTTTTTCCATTTTCACACACTCATCACTTGGATAGCAAGCCGTTCATTTATTATCCTTTACGATTAGCCTAGATTTCTAGTAGATATAACTGTAATACTTTTAAGAATTCTCTCTTTCTTTCGAATTCCAAAACGTTCTAATTTGAAAGATGTACTATTGCTTTTGGTTGTTAAAAATCTTGTACTTGATAGTTATTTATTTTTCTCATTCAACGTTAGATGAAGTACTCGAAATAATACTTCAGTTTCTTTGGGAGTCACTATTGCACCAACACTGCACTACATCCGTTTCTACACTAATGGACTCTACGGATTAACAAAATGGAAATTCCATTTTGCCCGATTTCGATCCGACATTTTGTTCTGGAGTATGGCTGATTTTACATAGCTCCGGTGTATCTTTTTTGTTTTATCTCGGGGAATCACCTCCCGACGTTTACTACATTAACTAAGTTTCGCCCTATATATATATTGGGTGGTCCTTATTTATATAGGGAAAAATAAATTTAAAAATTTCCTTGGACGAACCCCCTAAAATCGTTCCCTACGGGACAAAATTAAGCCATGAAAAAACTTAGATCCATTGAACAATTTTAAATGGTGCCTCAAACGACCTAAATTTTGAACGCGTTTACAATACATAGTATATAGTAGACCAGTCGTTACAAGTGGTCAACAATAGGCCCGTAGGTCATCTAATTAAACTGGTAATCTAACCACTTTCTTGTCTGTGGGTGCAGGTGTGGTCTGCCAGGTCATTAGGAGGGAAAGATTTATTACCCTGACCGTTAGCTGGTCAGATTGGTTCCTGGAAAAGGTTGACTGTTAGCAGGGATGCTGTAGTTTCTGGAAAAGGTTGAATGACCTGTATCACGTGTTTTTATAGGGGTTGTTTCTATAGGAAACTCAACATATGTGCTGGTTCGTATGGTAAAGAATACCCTGTAAAACAGCTATGCTGTCATCAAATTAATTATTTTATTTAATTACATAATATTATTTTATTTCATTTGATTGTATGTTATACATACTTCATAGAATGGCTAAAATGTGATCATATGAATTATTTTAATTGCCTCGTATGCTCAAGCATACTCTCTAGAATAGGTATGATATGATCATATTACTGGATTTAATTGGTTCGTATGCTAAAGCATACCCTGTAGAACAGAGATGCTGTGATCAAATTAATTATATTATTTAATTACATAATATTACTTTATTTCATTATATTGTATTATACATACTTCATACATACTTCATCACTATGCTGTGATCAAATTAATTATTTCATTTAATTACATAATATTATTACATTTCATTTGATTGTATGTTATACATACTTCATAGAACGGTTCTGCTGTGATCATATTCATTATTTTAATTTGCTCGTATGCTAAAGCATACTCTGTAGAACAACTATGATGTGATTATATTAATTAACGGAATTGGTTCGTATTATATTATTTTACTGGATCATTTGCATAGCAAATTCAGAACAATCACTGATTGTGATCATATTTAAAATGGGGAGGGAATAAACTTTATTCACGAGGGACACATTGTAGATTTTCCCCCTGAAAGACGTCGTATACTGAGTACGTATACAGAGCATGGTTCTCGTACATCTTTCGCTGGTGTACTCAAGAAACGAACTGAGCTCTTCGCGCGGTTTTTGGAAACCTGTTGAGCGAGAGTGAAAGATGGCCTTGTCGGCTAACGACTTTACAGGTACATGTTAAAACATGAAGACAAATACAAAACAAAATCGACGCCGTGTCGGGTAGACATCAGAGAGTCCAAACAGAGTAATGAAAGCAAGTTTGGCCGTAGTAGGTGAACACAAGACCCATTGTCGGTGAATATAAAAGAAGATTAAGGTCGCGGTACATAATCATCACAGAATGCCGACAGAGTAATAAAAACAAGTTTGGTGCCGTGGTAGGTGAACACGAGATATTGACGGCGGAGAATACAAACGATCATGGCCTTGTCGGCTAATGACCTTACAGGTACGTGTTAAAAGATGAAAACAAATACAAAAGAAACCCGACGCCGTGTTGGGTAGACAACACGCAGTGCCGACAGAGTAATAAAAACAAGTTTGGTGGCGGTAGATAAACATCACGGAATGCCGACAGACTAATAAAAGCAAGTTTAATGGCATGGTAGATGAAAATAAGGCAATGTCAGCGGAGAATACAAAAGTTTCACACCACGAATGGTGGAACATGAGGCGACACTGAACACGAATAAAAAAGAATTGTTGATTTTGTTGAAACATGAAGCGGTACTGAATGCCAATACAATAGAAGATGGTCACATTCATTTGATACTGAATGCAAATACAAAAGAAGTTTTGTAGTATGAAGTGTGTTGGCCCTTTTATTTTACGTAGATCATATGTGATTGCTTGGTAGATGTTCTCTTTACGCGAACACCAACAATAATAGATGTAAATTACCTCACGAATAACAGATTTTCTTTTAAAAACATGTAAACAATTTATTTGCACATGGACCATGTAAATCTTTTCTTTGCATGTCGATGACAAGTAATTGATTAGTACAGGATATGAATAACATTATTGAAGGAATACCGTTGTAAGATGTGAATGATCGTGACAATGTAAATAACAATAATGATGTTTCAAAAGAAAGTTTAAGTCAAGTGAATGATATTAGAGAACATAAATCAAATGTAAGTACATGCTTTCTCCACCCCTATACCTATAAAAATTTTGTAGAGAATTCGGAAAGTGCATGTGAAAATATTTTAATTGTTGTAGGGGGAGAGTTTGAACAATTGTTCTAAAGTACCACGTGATATGACGTCGTAAGTAGTTTCCTTATATATGGGGTATTAAGAGAAAACTGGCATAGTATCATCATTGAGTCGTTTGGCAGTTTAGTACAGCGAGAAATCGAGCTCTGCAACGAAGTAGATTGGGATTCTTGGTTTGAGTTTGTTGAATCTCCCAAGAAAAACTTTAAATCCAATAGATAATATCCGGACTTGTTTATTGAGGGGGAAACTTGTTATTTCCCCCCGGCTTCTCCACATGTTATTATAGAGGAAGAAATTATTGATTTGAGAGACCCAATAATAATTCCAACTTCACCTGTTGGATCAAGAACACCTTCACCAGTACCAGCAGCAAGAACATTGGAACAAAAGTTTCAAGTTCCAACAATAAGGTGGAGAAATGTTGAAGATGAAGAAGAAAGACACACATCTCCTAATTTATTTAATGAGGAAGACGGAGAAGAAGTTCGTAAATCACTCGGTGAGATATATGAATGTAAACCGGACATACCATCACTAAGTGTTTCGCTGATAAATTTTCCAATTTCACGGCAAACAGTTCCATTATATTTGCGTGTGCAAACGAAAAAGTGCCCGTGTAGTAGTAACTTTGTGAGTGAATTTTGTGTTAAAGACAGTATTATAAAGTGGAAATCGAAGAGAGTTTTACTTTGTGAGGCGTGTAGCCTAAATTATTTTAACCAGTTTGGCCATAGGTGTCTTCATGTCAACATATTAACACTTGAAGCAGAAGCGTGGAAATTATGGCCAGCAAAAATGTGAGACAAGGTGTATGCTAATTATGTGAAAACACATTTTAATAGTAAAAGAAATAAACACTTGTTTGATGAAAAATATAACAACTTATTAAGAAATCCAAAATATATTGTAATATTAGTGGACATTTTATTAGAAAAAGATAGAAACGCTCCAATGTGATTTCTTTTTCTATAGATGAATATATTATCTCTATATATTATTTTTCTATAGTTATGTGTGTGTGTATGTTATTGTGTTTGTATATATATAACTTTTCTATAGTAATGTGACAGTTATATGTATTATTATGTTTGTATGCCTCTACATATCTTAATATTCAAATAAATATATACAATACAAGATGAAACTTATTTATATATTCTATCGTTTCCTTTTGGAAACTCGTTTAAAATTGATTTTTGATGAATGTTTTTATTTTTCCGGATTTTTACTATTACTTTAAAAGTTTGGTTTATATCAGTTTACTTTAAAAGAAACTGATATAATAATTAATTTTAAAATCTCTGTAATGTTATGCTGTGATTTTTTATACTTACCTTACATAATGCAAAAAGTTTTTACATGCATGCAATATAAATGCATAAAGTTTTTTCATATAAAATGTAGAACCTCTTTTACGTGCGCGAATCATACGCACAAAATTTTCACACTTTATAAAAACGCGCAAACTGTTTTACATACGTGA
This sequence comes from Thermobia domestica, assembly GCF_964235325.1. Classification (NCBI taxonomy): domain Eukaryota; kingdom Metazoa; phylum Arthropoda; class Insecta; order Zygentoma; family Lepismatidae; genus Thermobia; species Thermobia domestica. Next base: position 103,509,245 of record NC_137471.1, read on the forward strand.
ATCATAACATTCAGAAAGTTTTTCATATGGACGCAATATATGTGTTGAAAATGTTTCATATAACATACAGAAACTGTCTTTACATACACGCGGAGAAAGTTTTTGACATACATGTAATATAGAATGCAGAAAAGTGTGTTCAAAAACAAAATGCAGAAACGTAAACTAAAAATGTAGGAAGGAAAGCGAAAATGTAATTTTCAAAATTAAAAAATGCAACTTGCTAAATTGAAAATGTAACTTTCAAAATTAAAAATACAAGTTTAAAAACAAAAATGCAATTTTCAAAAACAAAATGAGGAAACGTAAACTAAAAATGTAAGAGTAAAAGTGAAAATGTAATTTTCAAATTTAAAAAACGCAACTTCTCAAAATGAAAATGTAATTTTCAAAAATAAAAAATACAAGTTTAAAAAATGCAATTTTTAAAAAATGCAGAAACTGATTTTACGTACGCGAATCATAAAATGCAGCAAGTTTTTTACGTTATAAAAATGCAGTGTTTTTACATGCACGCATTTTAAAATGCAGAAAGTTTTTTACGTTATAAAATGCGCAAACTGATTTTAGGTATGCAAATCATAACACGCAGAAAGCTTTTCATTTGCACATGTTAAACATTTGTTTGCAGGAAGTAATTTTTGACAGTCTTTTAACTACGATAATGTAAAACGTATTTACAGAAGAAAAATATTGGAAACATATATGTAAGGAAATAATAATAAAAACAAATAATATAAAGTGATAAAAATTTTTTTACAAATTTCAGTAAGATATATTTTACCTAAAAATACATTTGTGATTTTAAAATGTTAACATTCCTTGAAATATTGTTTAATACAATCAATATTTATATTAGTATATGTACAAGTACATGTTGGCCAATTTAATGCTGAATATTTTATTTTCCTTTATTACTGTTTTACAACTTTAAAATTGCATATCATATGGTAAATCTCTTTGTAAGAATAACTCTGCAATTAACTGAATATTGTCTTTGTTTAACAATATGTTATATAATGCGTACGTAAATGTCTAATCATCAATTTCAATATTACTATGCACTGATACAAATTCTTCATATAAGTGATCAAAAGTTTGCATATTAACCATAGCATTATAGCACCTCATGCATTATAGCATATCATATCATAGTCTAAAATAATAATCTCATGTTCATCTAAAATACTACGAGTTCCAAACAGCCGTAACACGAAAGTTTACGCTGTGGTTTCCGTCGTGCAATACACAGTAACACACACTGTTCGTTCACAGAAAAAGAACACTGATATTCGAAATGGTCTTACACATTTAGGAAAACACACCGATACACTGACGATTGTTGAATCACATTCTTATCCTGTTCAAGATAAGCATATCTTAAATCAGAAATATGATAATCATTAAATGTAATCTCCTGATATGTATAGTTAAATTTGTTTATAAGGTGTGGAACAAGTTTTGCATCAATATATTTCACATGAATTTTTAGATACTGTTTTAATATTTCTTTACGTGTCGATTTCTTAATTAGGAAATTTCACACAATAGTATTTAATTCTTCATCACTCTCATTTACACGTTTATGCACAGTTTTTCTTCCTTACTACGAATTGCACAACTTTCACAAAGCAATGGTTCAGAAAGTTGATATTTTTCTAGTAATATTTTTACGCAAACTTCATTTGCATCATTAGGAGTACAACCACGCTTCACATCATTGAATATCAGAATGTCATTAGAAATTGTTGTCATTAGTAGTAGAATGCTTGAACTACTACTACTTCCTCTTCAAAAGGTATTTCATTTGGTTATCTGAACTCTCGTCTATATACACCACCACGTATTATATCTTGCGTGGGAAAAATAATCTTGTATGCTTCAGCTTCTTCTTCAGGAATGTGATGATCATTTGGATGTACAAAAATTATTTTATTTTATTTTTCAAGTTCAAAACGTTTTTCACGCGGAGAAATATATTTAGACTTTAAGTGTTTACTTTCCGATAAGGAAAGGTTGGTTTCAATTTCAACTTTCCTTTTGTTATTATGAAAAGAATGTTTTTCATGTTTAACATTATGCAAGTCTTTATTATTTATTTATTTTTGACTGTACATCTTAACACCCTATCACACACTTTAATTGTGCTAGCACAAGTACACGCATGCGCCGGATTCATAGTCCGAGAGTAGGTGCTGCGCTAAAACAAATGCACAGAAAATAAGTATGAATATATTAAAAGTTTTTCCATTGGAATACTTCTCTACGTATTGAATTACATTCCTTGTATTTTAAATAACAAAAATATTTAATTCGAAGCGTCAGAATAAATTCACTTTTATTTTTGATTCTGATCGAATGTAATAGTTTAAGAATCACATTAATTATATACGTGATCACATAAAAATATACTTTGGGAAAACATGAATTTTTATTCACACAATTGTAATGGCTGAAATTCAGTATTTGGATGTCACAGCACTATATCCATGAGTAACGTTTCATAACACAATACATATACACAAGTAAAGGAATATACATGTAACAGTCATGTACGTGTTATGATGTGGCTGAAAGTAATAATAACAAATGGAGACATTGTGATATCATCACTAACACTTACTGTATGCTAAACCTTTTTCGCATTCCGACAACAAACGATATATTAATAAATAATTTGAGGTATCACAGAAAATGAAAATGTCGAAGATGGGAATTCGAGCTTGTAGGTTCGCAGGATTGTAACGGGCGCAGTTTGTTCCGTGACTATGAACAGGAATCTAGGATTTTCTACATGTCAAACTACAGAAGACAAAGAAAAATACATAGCAGATTATTATGCACATGAAGGCATACAATTGAATTACAATAACATTAGGACGAACCCACGTATGAAACATGTTGCAAAAACATTGTACAATTTAATATTAGGACCAACACACGCATGAAACATGTTGCAAAAAACGTTCTACAATTTAATGATATTAGGACGAACCCACGCATGAAACATATTGCAAAAATACATTCTACAATTTAATGTAGGGAAAATGATCATAACGATCAGACATAATACAGACAAAAATTTTGACTTACGTACTGTTAACGCAATAAAACATGTAAACAGTGTCACACTTTGGTGAACGCCATCTCATCATTCCAAAAATAAACATCGAGAAGGAAAATATAACGTATTGACAACAGTGGTACTTAATGTAATATTACACGGACAATATTATATTTGTGCAAAGTTTAAACTTACAATTGTGTTTTACTTAGGAGAACTAACTAGTGAAATTCAAGTAGGGTGAAATGTTATCGTTTGATTACAAAAATGTAATTTTGTTATTACAAGTTTTATGCATGGAATTGGTCAAAGAATTTGATGAGCTTATTGATTTCCTTCATCGATTTCGTTATGATGCTCCAGAGGTGATATATTATACCTGAAAACACTTGATGGATACATATCATTCCAAGGGGATATGTATACCTAACGAAAAATATCAACATTTGTTGATCGAAATATAAACACATTTTAAAGGTAGACAGGATAATATTCTTTTAGCAGAATGTAAATTAGTATTTGATATTACTCATCTTTATCGTGATGTTGGTGAACTTGTAAAAAGAAAATTTTCAATAAATTGATATTGCTAGGTAAATCCTATGAACTTGACAAGATCAGGACACATCAAATACAATATATGGTACCATAATTTGAAATAGTAAAAGACAACATTTTGTAATTATACGTACAGTGTGCTAAAGGAAAAAGGAACAAGTATTTAGCGTGCAAGGGAAAATGAAATTTAAAAACATCCTGAATCCTATATCCAGGCATTATTTGATTTTGTAATAGATAAGATGTACAAAGACAATGGTAAGAACACTGTTGTAGGAATAACAATTGAGAGCTCAACTTCATAGCTGAACAAGTCTCTATACGTATGTCTCATGGACAGGCAAATCGGAATTGAACTTGGAACTCCTCTTTTCCGTAGTAGAAAACACCCTCAACAATATTGAAAAGTTCCTAATCGGAGATAGTGTAACTTTTAAGACGCACCAATGTACATCTCTGAAAGGCAAGAGGATTATGTTTGTCATTTGGAAAAGTGTACCATCCAAATGGAAAGAAATATCTATTGTCTTTCCAATGTTACTATCCTTGGAATGGGTAGGGCTGATTATCGTCGAAACTACGTGTATGAATTAAAAAGAATCCGGAGCGATTTTTGAAGCAGGGTAAGGATTTGTTTGATGATGATGATGTTACCATTGAATATAAAATTTGTTGTACTATTGTTGATCTGAAAAAGTTTCAAAGCAAACTAAGCTCTGAATACCACATGGATATCTATGAGAAGGACACAATGAGTTGAGAGTATAATATAATATACTCGGGAATTAAATTTCGTAAACCAAAATATACATCTTGTATGAGGACAAGTATTACCAATTGATAACTAACATAGGTAAGGTTTAGGGAACCGATTATTTCTTTTTTGTGATCATTGTTTGTAGGATCTGAAATTTATTATTATTTTTAGTGAACAACTTACTTCACTTATTTAGTAAAATTGTTCTTTCATTCTTACATTATGAAACTTATAAACAACTCCTCAAGATTTATAAACACTTATTTGCTATAATAATAATAATTGTACCAAGGGAGTATATTTGAATATTTTAAATTGGTTTGTACGTAGTTTTAATTCAATAATGGTGTTAATCAGTTCTTGTTTTGCAACATTTACCACTTCTTTAGCCTCATTATCAAAAGATAATTTTAGTATTATTATTGCACTGCACTGCACTGCACAGTAGCTATTTTCAACTTTCTTAGACAATTACAACAGTAAGATTTATTTGTTGTCAGTTTTCACGAGCACAGAAAAAAATCAAGTCATACCATTCCTTTTTACACTTTGTATGTAATACAGCTAGATAACACTGACAACATTATTCAATGAAAAACAGTTCTATCATTCACGAACACAATTTAAAGTTTTTCTATTCACAAACAATGATCTTAACTTAAATTTTTTGCAAGAATATTTTCATCAGCTGTTTAAGAAATGTCATTATGAACTGTTTCATAAAGTACCGTCATGCATCTTCTGAAACTGATGCACAATTTCATCTTGTATGTTTATATCCCTAATAATACTTAACCCATTTGTCTTCAATACATTTTATCTAACATAATGCAATCTTGGTTTATTTTGACCTCCTGTACATCCACTGCAAAGAAACAAACTTCTTTTAGATTCCCACACTTGAAACGCGTTTGTTAAACATTGAATGCTTATGTGAATGTTATTGTAGTAAGAGAGGCACACATCTTCACTACCAATTTCATTAGCCAGTTTGACTTCTAATCTTCAGTACCGACAAAAAAGAAATAGGAGATCCCTCTATTCAAACACTTTTTGAAAATGTCTTTTTATATAAAAGAGTACGAAGAGAGATGACCATAGTGCATGAAATACAGTCACACATATATTTATCCTTTCTTAACTATGGTATTTATTTAGTTTAGTGACATCATTGTAGAACTTTCACTTGATCTTTTATTGTTTTATTTGGAAGACCTAGTTAAAACTGGTTTGAACAAGTATGACCCTTAAACTCTCAGTTTTTATTTTGTATTACCAATAGGCTACATTCTTTCATGATTACGTTCACTTTAAAATTACTTTTCTAAGTTCAATGAAATATTTTTGCAACAGAATACTCACGTTTGAGCTTTCACAGGTTTCAAAACTGTTCACTGTATTCAACTAATTATTTTTTCTATGTATATGTGTTCACAGGTTGAATTCATATTACATGGTGAACCAGCAATATTATATTTTAACTTGTTTTCGTTTCAATAAAGATTATCCCACACATAGTGTAATATAAAACATTTAAAAGTTAAAGGAGATGTTTTAACATTATCTTTTTATTAGATTCTCCTATACTTAGATCTTTGCATTTGTCATTGTCCAACATTGATTATCCTAAGCTGCACCTACTTATCATTTTCTTAGTTTTGACCATACTTAGGTCTCTCTAATGCCAAGTTTCCTACTTTGTCCACAGTCATTCCATCCTAATAATCATTTTTTCTACTTTGAGCATCTTACATTTAAGCCTTAGCGGTTTGCTCCCTTTTTGTTTGCTTTTGGCATTGCTTGCAATACAATATATATTCACACACTATTTCCAACGTTGTCAGCAGGAGGCGATAGTTGTTCTACTATTGCAGAAAAGTATGTATACAGATAACTACAAGAAACAATATCAGAAAATAATACTGTTCAAAGGCAATGAACAAGATCAAATGCTAACAATAACTCGTTTAAGGAGAACGGTAATGTCGGCATTTCATGGTGTAGGTTGAAAATATATATATATGTTAGTCAAACAATCTAATTTGCCTTTGCAAATGTAAAGGCCCATGTTCACTTGATAAATCTCCGAATGCTAATATTGATCACAGCACAGCACACTTTTTATCGATATATAGATACTTAGACATTCATAGCTAACATATCCTTAAATGCTGATAAGCCAAAGAAAGAAAAATCTAATTCCTAACAATATTTATAGTAAACTGTGCAAATTTTAAAGTTTCCAACATCACCCTCTACCCCCGTCCTTCTCACGTTAGAATAATTGTTTCATGAAATTGTAATTTATTTTTACGGATAAAGTGTGGTATATTTTTTTATTTATCTGTTTTCTGGAACATATATGTTGTACATTCAAAGAACAAGTACTTATTCAAATAGCTTTATATGTAATAGGATACATATCCCTGATTTGATGGTTTCTGATTCGATCTCTAACACTCAAGTCTTCCTTCATTTTATTCATCCGCTTGTCTTAAGAGGAGTTCTTTATACCTGTTAGAAACAAATTGCAGTTCAAGCATACTTTCTGATTTCAAGATCTTGAGACCATTTATCTTGTTGGTATTTAATAGCTTTAGCTATATGATGTGGAATGTACGTCAGGTGTAACTTTTGGAGTGCTTACTTATCACTTATTTAGTGCTCAAAACAGAAAAGATAGTCAACATTTAGAATTGATCCTCATAGTTTTTCAAAGAATTGTTGACAAATCTATCACCAGGTTAGCGATAGCTCCGTATTGCTTTTGAGGAATTCAATTCCAATTGAATCTGAAGACCAACATGTTGGGAAGAAATAAGTGATGTGAACTATCAAATTGTTGTAGAGAAAGATAGGAACATATTTCGCAAAACTACGAAGTTTATGGAATTTATACTTGTAGACTGCAATGTTTCAGTGGTAAAGTGTACATCTCTTATCCATTTTGTTTTGATTGTCATTCATTTTCAGCGTTATCCATTTCTCTTAGCTAACAGAACATAGGCAGTAGAACGTTAAAGTGAATGACCCATAAAAGTTAAATGATAAAGCAGGCAGGATAATTGCAAACACTATAGCTAAACGATTAGCGCACGTGTTTTTAGCATAACAAACCTAGCTCAGTTTCCTACAGGAGCTTAGATTTCACTTTAGGGCCACGTCTCATATAGACTCGCTACTAAAAGTAATGATAATAATATCTTTCTTGTTCTTTAATGTCAAGCTTGCCTATGAGACGAGACGAAATGAAAGAGTTACGCCATGGTTACGCGATTAGAGCTCTGGCCTTTCCTACTTAATTTGTACACTACATTTTCTAATAACGTTTTCCATTTATTTAACAAATAATTAACCGCGAGTAATAATATGGTTCGATTGTCGTTGGAAGCTTTTTCTTAAAAAAAAAATTGAGTCTAACAGTTTACTGTATAAGGATTACAAAAAATAACCTTGATGATGAACAGGACGCTAAACTCCAAAACAAATCCATCAATAACAATGACTATCTTAGCTGAAGTTTTCCTTAATCCTTCCACGCAAATGCAATTTCAAATAGATATCTAGTATTTTAAATAAATGACATCGTTTTGACCATACGTGTGAGTGGTCACAAACTCAAAACAAGTGACGTTTTCACCAATTAAATGTTAGAATGAGCCTTAACATACAACTTAGAGCCTGCTTTTCTGTCCTCCGTTTTGACGAATACATATTTCAAAATAGTTCCTTAAACACACTTCACCTTAGATGGTTGGGATCCTGGGTTCGATCCCAACCATCTAAGGTGAAGTAGTCAGATATTTTCCGTGTAAATAAGACGCAACCTTATTCAAAAAGTATCATATGAACTTTTAGGTTTTCACATATTCCTAGTTATAATAATAATAAGAGCTTCATCCTTCAATCTTTCCTGGTTAAGTTGTCCACAAAACGCAACAAACACATACTGTTCAAACAATATAAAGTTTGAACCTGCCATATGACAATACGAAACTAAGACATATAGTTCAAACAATAATTTGCTTACCCGTGAAACAATTCATGAACAAATAAATATTCAGAACATTCATGGTGTCCCCGCGTGTCTGGTACCACCACCAACTAATCTTTTCAAAAGCAAATGTTTCACGTTTGTGGGGAACCCCGCTCGTTCAGAGGTAGTTTCCCCCGGTTTAAAACATAATGGCTCAGTGGTAGAGTTTTATCCGGTGGTGGGAGTTCTTGCTTCCTTTCATTGGTTCGTTTCATAATAAAGAAGATGTGTCTCAATTTTCTAGGGGTTCCCGCTTCGACCCTTGTGCAAATAAGGTTGTGGCGGACAAACAAATTTATGTAAATTTCTTGGGGGTTCCCTCCACTCTTAATACAAATATATCAAAATAATAATAATAATAATAATATAAGACTTACTTGGATTTGATATCTTCAGATGTACACAAAAAGCAGAAGGAAAACACGCAAGATGTTTTAGACTACGAGAAATACCCGCTAGTTAAACCTGTCGCAAGACCGAACGTAGTTTAGAAATTGTCAGAATATATACATCTGCCAATGAATATGACACCAAACCCTATTCGAAGCTTTCTTGCACCCACTGGAAAACGTGAAGTATACTAATATTTATTTGCATATATTGTTATTGTAGACTGTTCCCATAATGCCCACCAACTTCGATTTTACAAAATTTGAGAAATAAATGTCACTTTTTATTTTGTGGTCAATTTGAAGGCATTTTGCTATATTAACATTGAGAAACCCATATACATCATATTACGAATCAATCATTATGGAACAATTTCATGTGTTTGGCGCAGCAGTGGTACCAATCTTTGAAAGTTTCATTTACAACTTTTTCTTTTTCTTTTTTAATTGATTTTATGAGTAATAGTGCATTCAGTATAACGGTACAACAAGATTTTTTTTTTCTCTCTCTCTCTCTCTCTCTGTCTGTGTGTGTGTGTTTCTAGTTTCCGGCGTAAGCGTGTGGATACTACCAGGTATACTTTCGTGTGTACGTATGCTAGTTTGTGTGTGTGGCGCGGATATATGAAGTTTTAATTGGGATCACGTAGTGGAACTTATTGATATTAGTAAGTACATAAGAGCGGCCGTTACTTCACACGATAACTTTGGACGAATGCGAATTTTTTAATTCTCCTTTTTGCAATAAATAAGTAGAGTGATTCCTCTTGAGGGAGTTCCTTAACGAAGGTGATTCGCCAACTGGAAGTGGTAGAAATGGGTAATTTCCGATTTTAACGTTGATAACTATAAAGCGTACAAAATTTTTTACGATTACTGTGTTTGGATTTCATCATAATCTTTGAGTCTACGTCTCACATATCCTCAATCCGGAAAGGGAGTCCTAAACTTAAATAATTAAAAATAAATGAAATGCAATCTTTGAGTTTTACGTCCTACGGTTATGCCGGTGAGGCTAAAGGAGACGGTGATGATGAGTGATGAATGAAATAGTGGAATTAAGAAAGTGGGAGGAAACGGGAGAACCCGAAACCCACGCACACGGTGTTTGTCCATCACAAAGTTCACTTGGCGGGGGCTGGGATCAAACCCGGGACCCTAAGCACCAGAGGTGAATGCTCTACCACTGAGCCACCGCGGCCCTTAAATAATTAACTAACTCGAAACCGATGAGAGTACAAAACTCAAAGTTTCGGCAGAGAACTAGCACAAAAATTTGGAATAGAAAAAGTATCAAGTATCCAGTTGGAGGGGGAGGGAAAGAATGGGAACATGGACATAAGGCCATAAAACACATTATTGAAATGGCAGTCAGTGATGATTATAGAGGTGGCTTTTGAGCTTAGAGCTTCGGAATTCCCTCTGTGTCATTTCCCGAGCGTGCACAATCTGAGTTAAAAGAACTATAATTTTCACAGCACTAAATTCAGACATCGTTTACTCAATTACCCCGCTCTTCAAAATCTGAAATGAACATTGCCTCTTATGGTGCTCAATACAAATTATATGTATTTTTGCAGTACTGCCATTCACGTCCATTTTGACACCCCCTTCCATTCAAGACTCAATCGGAAATGGTCTCAATCGTTTGTACATCGTTTGTACAGAAATGTGCAGGCGAAATTTTCGTTTGTACACAATTAGGGGCGCCGCCAGAACAAAAACTAAGTGGGGGCTGTCCAAATGGTAGCTCCCCAACCATGTCAAATTCAACCACGAATTGTCGCGACCGCTTGTACATCGTTTTTGCAGAAATCCGCAGGCAAAATTTTCGTTTGTACACACTTAGGGGCGCCGCCAGAACGAAAAAAAGTAAAAGCTGTCCAAATGGTAGCCCCCCACCATATAAAATTCAATCACAAATCGTCGAAATCGTTTGTACATCGTTTGTACAGAAAGGTCCAGGTGAAATTTTCGTTTGTACAAGTTTAAGGGCGCCGCCAGGACGCAAACAAAATGGGGTTGCGGTCTAAATGGTGGCCTCCCCACCTTGTCCAGTTCAACCACAAATCGTCGAAATCGTTTCTACATCGTTTGTACAGAAATGTGCAGGCGAAATTTTCCTTTATACATAATTAGGGGCGCCGCCAAAAAGAAAAAAGTGGGTGGGCTGTCCAGATGATAGCCCCCCACCATGTCCAATTCAATCACAAATTGTCACAATCGTTTGTACATCGTTTGCACAGAAATGTACGAGCGAAATTTTTCTTTGTACACATTTTGGGGCGCCGCCAGAACGAAAAGAAAGTGGGAAGGACTGTCTGAATGGAAGACCTCACCGCCACGTCCAATTCAATCACAAATTGTCGCAATCGTTTGTACGTCGCTTGTACAGAAATTTGAAGCAAAATTTTCGTTTGTACACAATTAGGAGCGCTGCTAGAACGAAAACAAAGTGGGGGCTGTCTAAGTGGTAGCACCCTACCATGTCGAATTCAAGCACAAATTGTCGCAATCGTTTGTACGTCTAAATGGTGGCCCCCACTATGACCAATTTAATCACAAATTGTAGCATTCATTTGTATACACGACTCCAAAAGTACATTACCACCTGCAATTCTCCGTTTCCTGCAATAGCAGGCAACCCAAAAAGCTCAGCGCTTGGGTTGGTTGCACATTCGAAAGGCGTTGGACCAAACCTCAATTTTGTTACAAATATATCAGTGTGGCAAACTGCAAATAAGAGAATAAAATAAATTGTTAAGACTTACCATTTTATTATCGTGATGGCAATGGATGACATAAAAGTTACAAAATCATCTTACCTAAGCAGTTCAAACAAGGTGAATGGTAAGAAACACACATAAGAAGAAAGCAGTTTCTTTCCTTTTCCAAAAGAAAATCTCGTAAAAAAGAAAAAGATCATATAATGTAAAGGTTTAATATAAAAGGCTAACACCCCAAAACAAACATCCACACGACACAGAAAGAGAGAGAAACACAGAATAAGGAACACCAATGGCTTAGCTGACTAGCGGGCGTCTCATACAAGATAAAGAGATGGGACCTTAGTTGTAAACCTAATTGTTATAATAATAATAATAATAATAATAATAATAATAATAATAATAATAATAATAATAATAATAATAATTATTATTATTATTATTATTATTATTATTATTATTATTATTAAAAATCGTCTACTTTCCCAATCTCTGACCTACCTAAGAGCATGTCTGTATATAGCGGTCATGTGAGTACCTTTTGTCAATGAGTGGCCCTAAAGGTAAAAGGGATGCAAATATCTGAGAGAGAGGAACAAAAAACTTTCTTATGATAAATTCTAGGGGAAAGTTCGAGGAATTGCTTTTGACGGGTGCTTTCTTGTTTTTCGGGGACAGAAAATTGTATCGGCTAAGAAATTACAGTATATAATATTGCAAATTTGCAAGTGCATTTATTTACAATGCAATTTGAGGTAATAAAGAAATTGAGGACTTCGGGACAAACGACTTGTCAAGTCCAAATAGTGAAACTATAAAGGAGATAGCTTCACAAGGATTTCTATTCATCTGATTTTCTTCAAACTTGGCACATATATACTAGACCGAAAATAAATGCACACATGTTTTTTTTTTTGTTTCTTTCGGAGAACAGGTTAAAGGAGGCAAAGGGTCCCTTTTTAAAAAGGGTACCTTTGATTTAAAAGGACCAAATTAAAGAAACGATACTCTACCGATGCAAAGATGACTTCAAAGTACAAAATACGGGTTTTGAAGTTTTTCACAGAGAAATTTTGCAGAGGCAATGCTCCTTCGAAATGAGAAAGGACCCCGAACAATCTTTATGGAAATTGGATTTCGGTGGAATTGCTTGGAACCGTGTTATGTTGTAGATATTATGTTCCTGAGAAAATGTCTCAATGGACACAACCAAAAATCGTTGGCCGTTTGGCCACCATGAAGCCACTTTCTTACAAAAAAGCCAAAGAAAACGACATTCGAGATTTTGGACAAAAATACTAAAACCGTGATGTTGTAGATATTGTGATTCCGAAAAGGTCCTAATGGCCATAACCATCAAACACTGATATTTGGCCACTACACGGCTACTTTTTTTAAAACAGCCAAACATAGTGATATTTTGGATTTCAATGAAAATCAGTAAAACTGTGATGTGTTGTAGATGTTGTGATCCTGAGAAAAAGTCTCAATAAGCACAACCACCAATCACTGACCGTTTGGCCACTACGAGGCCACTGTTTTGAAAGTAACCGAAGGTGGCGATGTTCTTGATTTCGGTAAAAATGACTAAAACTGTGATATGTTGTAGATATTGAGATTCTGAGAAAAGTTCTTAATGGGCAAAAACACTAATCAATGACCGTTTGGCCACAACGAGGCCACTTTCTTGAAAGTAACCGAAGATGGCCATGTTCTGGATTTCGGTAAAATCACTGAAACTGTGATATTTTGTAGATATTGTGATTCTGAGAAAAGGTCTTAATGAGCACAACCACGAATCACTGATCGTTTGGCCACCACGAGGCCACAATTTTGAAAGTAACCGAAGATAGCCACTTTCTGGATTTCGGTAAAATGACTGAAACTGTGATATGTTGTAGATGTGGTAATTCTGAGAAAAGGTCTTAATGGGCACAAACACTAATCAATGACCGTTTGGCCACAACCGAAGATGGTGATGTTCTGGATATAACTGAAACTGTGATATGTTGTAGAGCTTGAGATTCTGAGAAAATGTCCTAATGGGCACAACCAATAAATATTGAGCGTTTGGCCATTACCGGGCCACTTTCTTGAAAGCAACGGAACATGGTGATGTTCTGGATTTCGGTAAAAATGACTGAAACTGTGATATGTTGTAGATCTTGTGATTCTGAGAAAAGGACACAACTACTAATCACTGACCGTTTGGCCACTACAGGGCCACTTTTTGGAAAGTAATCCAAAATATTGATTTTCTGGATTTCCATAGAAATGACTGAAACTGTGATATGTTGTAGATATTGTGATTCTGAGAAAATGTTCTAATGGTCACAACCAATAATTACTGACCATTTGGCCACTACCGGGCCACTTTCTTGAAATAACGGAACATAGTGATGTTCTGGATTTCGATAGAAATGACTGAAACTGTGATATGTTGTAGATCTGATTCCGAGAGAAGGTCTCAATGGTCACACATACTACTCAGTTTCCGTTTGGCCATTGCAGGCCACTATATTGAAAGTAACCGAAAATGTTGATGTCCTGGATTTCGGTAAAAATGACTAAAACTCTGATATGTTGTAGATTGCTGATTCTGAGGGAAGGTCCTAATAGGCACAACCAATAATCGCTGACCATTGGCCAGAAGCAGGCCGCTTTCTTGAAAGAACCGAAAATATTGATGGCCTGGATTTCGGTAAAAATGACTGAAACTGTGATACGTTGTAGATATTGTGATTCTGAGAAAAAGTCTTAATGGGTACAGCCAATAATCACTGGCCGTTTGGACACTACGAGACCACATTTTTGAAAGTAAGCTAAAATGGTGATGTTCTGGAATTAAGTAAAATGACTAAAACTGTGACATGTTGTAGATATTGTGATTATGAGAAAATGTCCTAATGGGAATAACCAAAAAATTACTGACCGTTTAGCCACAACCAGGCCAATTGAAAGTAACCAAAGATGGTGACATTCTAGATTTCGGTAAAAATGACTGAAACTGTGATATGTTGTAGAAATTGTGATTCTGAGAAAAGGATTTAATAGGCACAACCACTACTCACTGACCGTTTGGCCACTACAGGGCCAATTTTGGAAAGTAATCGCAAATGTTGATTTTCTGGATTTCGGTAAAAATGACTGAAACTGTGATATGTTGTAGATATTGTGATCCTGAGAAAAGGATTTAATAGGCAGAACCACTAATCACTGATCGTTTCGATACTACAGGGCCACTTTTTTTGAAAGTAACGGAACATGGTGATGTTCTGGATTTCTTAAAAAAATAACTGAAACTGTGATATGTTGTAGATCTTGAGATTCCGAGAAAAGGTCTCAATGGGCACACCCACTAATCACTGACCGTTTGGCCACAACCAGGCCACTTTCTTGAAAGTAATCGAAGATGATGTTCTGGATTTCGAAAAAATAAAACTGTGATATGTTGTAGATCTTGTGATTCTGAGAAAAGGGCACAACCACTAATCACTCAACGTTTGGCCACTACAGGGCCACTTTTTGGAAAGTAATCGAATATGTTGATTTTCTGGATTTCGCTAGAAATGACTGAAACTGTGATATGTTGTAGATATTGTGATTCTGAGAAAATGTCCTAATGGGCACAACTAATAATTACTGCCCGTTTGGCCACTACCGGGCCACTTTCTTGAAAGTAACGGAACATGGTGATGTTCTGGATTTCGACAGAAGTGACTGAAACTGTGATATGTTGTAAATCTTGTGATTCCGATAAAAGGACTTAATGGGCACACACACTAATCAATTTCCGTTTGGCCATTACAGGCCACTTTCTTGAAAGTAACCGAAAATGTTGATGTCCTGGATTTCAGTAAAAATGACTGAAACTGTGATATGTTGTAGATATTGTGATTCTGAGAGAAAGTCTTAATGGGCACAGCCAATAATCAGTGGCCGTTTGGACACTACGAGATGACTTTTTGGATAGTAATCGAAAATGGTGATGTTCTGGATTTCGGTAAAAATGACTGAAACTGTGATATGTTGTAGATATTGTGATTCTGAGAAAATGTTCTAATGGGTACAACCAATAATTACTGACCGTTTGGCCACAACCAGGCCACTGGAAAGTAACCAATGATGGTGATATTCTGGATTTCGGTAAAAATGACTGAAACTGTGATATGTTGTAGATATTGTGATTCTGAGAAAAGAATTTAATAGGCACAACCACTACTCACTGACCGTTTCGCCACTACAGGGCCAATTTTGGAAAGTAATCGAAAATGTTGATGTTTGGATTTCGGTAAAAATGACTGAAATATTGGAGTGTCAGTGGGTCAATTGGATTAAGATTTTTAAGTGGGTTGTGGGTCAACAGGATATGACTCACTGCAACACACAACCCACCGTGACCCACTTTGACCAAACAATCCGTTCTGACCCACGCTGACCCACCGAACTACTATGACTCACCAACCCATTCTGCTCAGTGCATTGTAAACAGCTTCTTCTGAGCACTGGTGAATTTGTCTACGTTTTACTTTCAAGGCCTTCTTTTTCTTCTTTTTCATTTGTTTCTATTGAAGAAAGAACTTCAGGCACTCTTGCAGAACTTTAGGAAATTGATCATATTTGCAATTGTAATAATAGCAATAGGACTTACTTCTTGACTTTGCAGACACAGCCTAAGAGTTTTTAGAGGAGCTAACTACTTGTTTTATTTTGAATCACCTATAATGTATGAATTATTATATAAAAATGTAATATAACTATGTATGTGTGATCAACATCAAAGTCAACTGAAATGACATTTGGCATATACATAGTTAGGCCCTAATCTCAATATCATTTTTTAAAACTCCCTTTTGTTGGGGGGGGGGCATTTTCTATATATAGGATTGATTTCTAAAAATAATCGAAAACGATCGATATTAGTTGACTGCCTAATATTGATATTAGGCAGTCCTTGATATGAACCACCGTGACTGCCATGATATAAATTTAACTTCAACTGCTTCTTCAATGTTCTTCTTCTTTTTAGTTTTTACTTTCTATAGTTAGAGTCGAGGGTGAAAAAAAATATGCTGTTCAGAAAATGCTGTTTACAATGCAGTGAGCAGAGTGGGTCATGGTGGGTGATGGGTCCCAGTGGGTCACGGTGGGTGGTGGGTCACATGCTGTTGACCCACGTCCCACTCAGAAAACTCGACCCACTGACCCACTCACCCACTCCAACTCTGGTTAACGTTTCGGCGTCTGGAGTAAACAAGTTCTGCCAGAGGAACTTTTTTCTTTCAAAATATATTTTTATATGTTCATATTTATTATTATTATTAATTACTTTCTTGTATTTTTTCCTACATTATCTTAGATTAGTGACCGCGGTTTAGGATAGATTATGTAAAGTCAAATACGGTTATGTATGTTTACATTTTCGTTTCTTTCTTTCAAAATGCACTCCTATCTGTTCACGTAGTCCAAACGTAGGCATACACCTCTGTATTGATCAACTATAACATTCTAGTGTATGAGTTTATTTGCTTCGGCTCTTCTGAGCTTAAGATGTATAAATAAGTAAAAACATATTAAGAACAAATAATAAAGAAACTAAGTTTACCTGATGGATAAAAATAAGAAATTATATAAAATGCAATGAGCTGATCAGTACGGTACTGTATACGTACTTTTGGGCCACCCTGTATATTATTAATAATTTATTTCTTGCATTTAATAATAACTAGCTGAAAATAACCACTTTTCGCATGGGTCAGATAAAATATCTATGTAAACAAACTGAACAACGAAACGAAAATATATCGGTAATTTTCTACTACTTTTACATATCGCGGGAACGCCCCTTGAGACCCCCTGGTTCAAAATTTAAAAAGAACGCCTCTGGCTCCCAAGCGATGGGAGCTGTATTTAGAATTCAACGCCTTTGGAAGAATCACCATTCATCTCAGCGACCGTGAAAACTAAGAATTTGATACTAATATAGGTCATTTTGGATTATTTTTACGTGTTTCTGTACATCTCCCCCCTCCCGGTGACCCCGGCCCGCACGCGATGGTAGCTGATTTTGAAAGTCATCGCTAATTGAAGTGTCACCATTGATCTCAGTGACCGTGAAAACTATGAATTCGACACAAATATCGGCAATTTCCTAATATTATTACATGTCTCGGTAAACGTCCCCCTCTCCTGAGACCCCTGGTTCGATTTTTTAAAAATAAAAACCACTTGGTCCTGGTCTGGGGCCTGGACAAAAGTATTTTATTAAAATTTAGTAACTTTTTGTCAACTCGTCTGATCCCCAGGTCGCACACAGACAGACACACAAGCAAACTCGAACAGATAGAACAAACAGCGTTCTTTCGCATAGAATGTTGTTGCTTCCACCCAGCCTAAGTGCCGGAGGGCTTCTTTTATACGTAAACACGTCTATTGAATCTGCCTCTTCTATCGAAGTAATGGGTCGCGTGTAGTGCTAGTATTAGCTATTTTGTTGTTATTGACCTTGAAGAACTAACAAATGGTATCACATCAAGTCACAAGTCGCTTTGGTCCATGAAGTTGATATACAGTAGAAATGACCTATGCCTTACTCACCCGTTGTGAAATAGAAATATTATGTTGGTTTTATCTGAACACCCACAAATCTGTTATAGCAAGAGGCCTTTCTACAACTACTTCCAACCTAGATTAAATTTCACGGCTAACTTTTTGAATCATACACAAGAGTATCGTTGATATCCTAGTGTTAATAATATTTATGGAACCAAAGACAGGTTTTAAACTACCAAATTGTGCTGTGCATAAAGTCGGAAATCTTATAGAGTGATTTAATCCGTGTGTCTGTTGACAGATACCAAAGCAAAGACAGAAAGTGATATAGAGACAGGGGCAGATCCAGGGGGGGCGATCGGGGCGATCTCCCCCCCAGAAAAGGAAACTTTCTTATTTTTATATATATAAATAAAATCCATCCCAGAGTTTGGAACCCTTAAAAGTAGCATTATGACAACCCACCGCCCCCCCCCCAGAAGTCGGTCCTGGATCCGCCTCTGTATAGAGAAATGGTTTTCTGCTATTGATTCTTCATCCAATGAATAGAATAGGTTCCATCTCATCCGTTAACTTTATATTGAACCCAGAAGTGGTTCAAATTAGCAATTTCCGGTTCTAACATTCAACCCATAGATGAAAACGGTAACATACATGAAAACTTTTTTTTTTGTAAACGATTGCGCGTGTATAGGCAACATATCATGGTCATTCACAATCTCCACCAAAATTGAAAATGGTTTAAATTTATTATTACTTCCGGTTTCAACAACAGTTTCAACTTTCATCGTCATAGCATAAAAAGGTAACATAGCGAGAACTGATTTTTGAAAACGAGTTACCATCTAGAGTCAACATCATGGGTACACAAAATATTCTACCGAAATTATAAATGGTTGAAATTTACTATTACTTCCGGTTTCAATTTCCAATTTCCGCCTAATAGAAATAGTAAATGCTTCAAGATGTGGTCTTTTGCAATTAATTCAGTATCCAAAGAATATATTTTATTTCCTCCGTTAACCTTCTACTCAAACCGGAATTGCTTCAAATTAGCCATTTTCGATTTCAACGTTTGTCGATATATAAAGATAATGATAACGGATAGTGAGAAGTGGTTTCTGCAAACGATTTAGAGTCTGAAGACAAATATCTACAATACTAAATTCGGCTGTAGTTAGCATTTATAATAACTTCTGGTTTCAATAACGGTTTCAACGTTTATCGCTATAGAATGAAAACGGCAGCAGATAGCTAGAAACAGTTTTAAGCAAACGATTCAGCCTCTCAACAAACATATCGTTACTATCCATATAACTCTACTAAAACTGGAAATTGTTCAAATTTACTAGTACTTCCTGTTCCAATACTGATTTCCGTAGAGCAAAAATGGTAAAAGATATTAAAAAGTGGCTTTTTGCAATCGATTCATCGTCTTCAGAATAGCCTCCTCCATCTCCGTGGCAGCTTTGCTCAAAGCAGAATTTGTTAAAATTAGCCATATTATGTTTGAACGTTCCTCGCCATAGAGCAAAAACAGTAACAGATAGAACATTTTTGTCCAAACGATTTACCGTCTCTAGGCAACATACCATAATTATTGTCAACACCCTACTGGAACAGGAAGTGGTTCAAATTGACTATTACTTCCTATTTCAATTCTTTTTTCCATAGATCAAGACAATAGGAGATATCAGGGTACGGCTTTTTTTACGATCAACAGGAAGTGGTTCCAATTAACTATCATTTCCTATTTCAATTCTTGTTTCCAGGAATCAAAACAATAGATATCAAGATGCGGCTTTTTTAAATATATCAGAGTCGTAAGGAAATGTTCCTCCAAGAATTCAGCATCACAAGAATACTTTCCACCAATCCCTACTCAAAAAAGAAGTAGCTGAAGTTAGTCAAGCTCGGTTTCAACGTGTATTGCTACATTTTTAATCTATGACTAAGAGTTTCAACTTGTTGCATATATTAGAGGAGTTACCAGTACCAATACCAAACTAAAAGAAGTGAGTATCGTTTCACAGTATGAAACGAAGATTTCCAAACAATATGAATTCAATAGTGAAACTTGAAGTAGTGTTATCATCTGTCACAAAAGAAAATGTACGTTTTTCGCGGGAGAGTATGCTTCTATCACCTCTCGATTTAATTAAATGTTTTAAAGGACCAATCCCTAACCATAAATCGATAAATGTATTACCTCTCGTTTTGCAGCTCAGACAAGATACGATAGAAATATCGTAAACCTTAATAGAAAGACAAAACAGCTACGTTCTTTTACAAGCTTGAAACTTACGAATATTAGCAGTATATATTTACAGAGTAGGGAGTTTCTGCTACGTTATTCTGTAGTCATTGGATCCGTACAGAACTACCACCCAGATGCTATGTGAGCTTTGTGGTGGACAAATACCGTGTGCGTGGGAGTTTCCGGGGTGGTTCCGCTTCCTCCCACTGTTTCCATTCCACCAATTCATCCCATCATCATCCATACAGCCTGAGCCGTAGTTACCTGAAAAACGTATGACGAAGTCAAGTACTTGACCTACTAAGTAGAATTAGGTACGCTACCTTTAGACCACGGAGGCCTAAACCGTGAACTGGCGTGCTCATAATATCAGTGCAATTTGTAGTTCAGTAGTATCAGTGCATGTTCAATTAGCAAGCCAAATACCAAATGATGTTACATGTTCCTGTATTCTTTATATCATAGTATGATACTACAAATATAACAAAATATTATGATAAAATAAATCACCAAGACGCCAGGGCGGATTAGGTGTTCCTGGAACGGTGGCTCAGTGATTGAGCGTTCACCACTGGTGGATGGGGTCCCTGGTTCGATCCCAGGTCTCGCCAAATGAAATGTGTGGTGGACAAACACCGTGTGTGGGGTTTCTCGACGTTCTCCCGTTTCCTCCCACTTTATTAATTCCACCATTTCATTTCATTTATTCCACCATCATCATCGTCTCCTTTAGCCTAGCCGGCATAACTGTGGGACGTAAAACTCAAAGATTTCATTTGTATTGTTTTGTTTTCGTATTACTAGTAATAGCAGTAGTGGTATTCGCTGTCGTATTAGTATAGTAATAAGTAGTAGCAGTAGTTGTAATAGTAACAGTAGTAGCATTGGCGGCAATAGTGGAATTAGCACTAGCATTCGTAATCGCAATAGTAATAATAGTATTAGCAGTAGTAGTTGCAGTATTAGTATCACATACGGTGTAGAAGTTTTACATATCTCCTCTGTTACTTGTAATGCATTAATGAGTGTAGTATAAGACTTTTACGTCCATGAGCTGTATTATTGTATAATAAACATGGCCGGACAGAGCAAGCACAAATAACAAATAGACAGACTAGAAAACAAACCTTGGGTAACTTTTCACACGATTTTCCTATTTGAGAAGGACAAATAGACAGTGCAATATTATGACGACATATTTCTCATTTTCCATTACATATTGAAGGATTGACTTGATTTATCAACTTGGTTGTTCTCAGGCCGGTTACGCCCGGCCCGTTTAGAGCCCGGCTCCTTTGTGCCCGGCCAGTTTAGAGTCCGGCCCATTCTCTGCCCGGCTCGAGATTCGGGCCGGATCGGATCGAGACGGACACAGAATACAGATCCATCCGGGTCGTCTTCGGGCCTGGCTTTGCAGGGCTCTGGTCTACAGACACACGGATAAAACCGTTTTATAAGACTTCCAGCATTTATGCACAGCATAGGTTTGAAGGTCATTTCTATATTAACTTCATGAATTAAAGGGAACTTGTATTCCTCGAAAGGCATTTGTTGGTCCTTCAAGGTCAATCGAACAATGAAAAAAATGATACTAGGAGTATTTTAACACGCCACTCACTACAACGATATAACAGAATGCTGCCTCCGGCTGTTAATAAAAGGCTTAACTAGCTGGAACTCGCTAGTACAGGAGCAACGTTATATGCCAAACAACGTTGTACTGTGTAAGAAATGCTAGGGGTTGTTCTGTCTATGTGCGCCGCCTCCTTGGTGTTCCCTGGTTAAAGCACTCACACAAATAATCTTGTCAGGGCGCTGCAGGCAAGATTTTTAGTTTCGAAACATAATAAACATAATAAAATAAATATTTCTCGCTTGACACTATTAAAAAATAAACAATTAAAACATAGAGATGGGAGTTAAAATTTCTAACGTCTAAAACATAATTGATTGTTTTTGCAAAGGCAACCAAGGAACACACTAAATTAGTCACTTTATACTTTATGTCCACAACAAAATCCTTGCAGGGGTCGCGGTGGCTCAGTGGTAGAATATTCACCTCTGGTGCTTGGGGTCCCGGGTTCGATCACAGTCCCCGCCAAGTGAATCTTGTGGTGGACAAACATCGTGCTCGTGGGTTTTCTCGGGGCACTCCCGTTTCCTACCACTTTCTTCATTCCACCATTTCATTCATCTCTCATATCACCGTCTCCTTTAGCCTAACCGGCATGAACGTGGGACGCAAGACTCAAAGATTTCATTTTTAAAATCCTTGCAAGTTCTTTTTGCAATACCATTAAAATTATTTTCTTTTATGATGATATTTTCATTTTAATTTGTATGAATGTAGTATTTTCTTTTAGTAACGTTTGATAATATCACTGCCTCTTGCACTCATTGTGCATCATGTAAGTTGTTGAAAATATACACTAAATACCACGATTATATATGTTGGGAATATGCATTACAGGAATTAAACTTGAACCCGGGTTTCAACCTGTTTCTTTACGTTTAAGTCAGCCGTGTTACCGACTGAGCTAGGACAGTCCCAACTTATATTACCGGTATATTTTACTTTATCACAGCACAGCCCTTTATGACAGTGTTCATAAAAGATTTTAACTAAAAAGAAATCAATCAAAAAAAAAATCGAGACTCCCCTGAAAACATATAACTCGTCCCGCCATTTATAAGCACCTACATACATTTTGGAAAGTCGGCGCCGTTGGTTCTATCTGTTGTGTTTGAAATCAGTGTTTCTTTCAGAAGCTATGTTCCTGGGCAGGGGGGCACACTTCGTATTCCGGGGGCACTATCGATAACTTTCTATTTTTTATTATATTATAGATGTATTATTTTGGTCTTTTCCGGGGGGCACTCTCAGAGCTCCGGGCGGGCAGTACCCCTAAAAACACTTCTGGAATAAGCACTGTTTGAAATACACCTAATCTAATATAAATAAAATAAAAAGTGTTTGTGTGTCTGTCTGTCTGTATGTATGTATCTGTGTGCTGCCTGGAGACCAGACAAGAGGACCGAGAGTTACCAAATTTTGATCTTGGGTACCTGGGCCCAGGTTCCGGATCAAGACGAAGCTTTTTTTTAAATCGAACCAGGAAGTCTCAGGAGACGTTTACAGGGACATGTGAAAGTATTAGAAGATATCCGATATTAGTGTCGAATTCAAAGTTTTGGCGGTCGCTGAGATCAATGGTGATACTATAGAGGCGTTGACTTCCAAATACAGCCACCATGCGAATAATGGGTTTTTCTGATAGTTATTAATAAATGCAAGAAATAAATTATTAATAATAAATGGGAACAGATAGGAATGCATTTTGAAAGAAAGAAACGAAAGTGTAAACATACATAACCATGTCTGACTTTACATAATCTATCCTAAACCACGATCACTAATCTAACAAGAAGAAAGTAGACTTTGGTAAATTAACTTCGGGGTCATTTTTCGCGAGGTAGTATTGCACATTTAAAATATGAATATTTAGGGATGCGCACGAGTCGAGACATGTCTCCAATCTGGACTGAAATTCGAGTTGACACACTTTGTAAAATTCGAGACGAGTCAAAACAAATTTATTTCTCGACTCTAATTTTCGAGCCGAGACACAGTCGAGTCGAGACTTTTCGTAAAAATCTCGACTCGACTCGAATGTGTCGAAAATCTTTCTATAATTTTTAATATTATTTTGAAGAAAGTATTCAATCAGAAACAGCCTTGAAACCAATTCCAGTATTTATTACTTTAGAAA
This sequence comes from Thermobia domestica, assembly GCF_964235325.1. Classification (NCBI taxonomy): domain Eukaryota; kingdom Metazoa; phylum Arthropoda; class Insecta; order Zygentoma; family Lepismatidae; genus Thermobia; species Thermobia domestica. The sequence goes on from NC_137471.1 coordinate 103,533,354, forward strand.
GGTACCGAACGCAGAAACTTAATGGTTAATCTTTCGAAATCAAGATTTAATTTTCAGCTCAATTCCGTTAATTAAACTAATAATTAATGTCGTGATATTTGATTGTACATCAAATATAATAATAATAATAATAATAATAATAATAATAATAATAATAATAATAATAATAATAATAATAATAATAATAATAATAATGCTCTGGGGGACATACACGTTAGCATGTATCTAGCATAGCTCGAGCAAGGCACAATGACGGCCGACGCGTATCGCACACTGCTTGCAGACTACGTACACCCCTTGATGACGACCATGTTTCCCAACGGTAGTGGCATTTTTCGACAAAATAATGCACCATGTCACAAGGCCAGGAGTGTGATGAAGTGGTTCAAGAAATGTTCAACAATGTTCTATATCTTTTGACGATGTGCGAATTACAAGGGGGATGAGGGAAATCCCCATTGGTAATACTATATCTTCCTATAGCCAAAGGAGATTTCCCTCCATGTCAAAGAACTATGTGCTGTGTAATTAAAATGTATGAGTTGTTTTATCTGTTGTGTGTATGAAATGAATTATTAAAAAATGCAACAAATAAATTATTGACAATACATGTGATCAGATAGGAATGTATTTTGAAAAAAAGAAAAGAAACGGTAAACATACGTAACCGTATTTAACTATACATAATGTGACTAAACTAACCGATGGTAACTAATCTAGAATAATGTAGGAAAGATGCAAGAAAGCAATTATTAATTATAAATATCAATATATAGAAATATATTTTGAAAGAACAATATTTCCAGAAGTAACTTTGTAAATTTAGGATTTAGGATTTAGATTTCTGGGCTTTCGGCATCTGAGACCATTTAACCCGTCACGTTCGAGGGATGACATCTCTAGTCGAACACACTTTCCGGGGAAAGGGAAGGAAGAAAGGATTGGGGAAGAAAGGAAGTGATCTGAAACCTAAGGTATCACCCTGGCATCTTCCTGGTGTGAATCTGGAAAACCAAGGAAAATCTCATTCAAGGTGACTGGCCTGAAAAACTTTTAAATTATTCGACCGAGTGCCCCACCAGGAATCGAACACGGGACCGCCTTCATGTAACCATATAAACGTATGTTTGTCTATTCAATTACATTGCGAATAGGCGAAATTGAAACAATGTTGCATCGGAGTCAGTCAATTAGTTCGAATAAAATATGTTATTCATAGCACAATCCCTTCGAGGACATTTCCAAGATCGAGGCAGTAACCCACATGGTCGAAAGTAGTGTTTCCACGAGATGAGGCGAGAGAAGACTTTAAGCTGTCTAGTCTCGTGAGACGAGACACGAGAAATGTCTCGTCTCGTGGCAACACTAGAGCGGATGAGGCCCACAAAAAGGAGCTGTTATACAAAGTGGTTAAAATTACAGCTTTTAACCACTTTTGTTTGGTTATCAGCACAACACACAACACGACTACAATCTTCCAATCAGTGTTTCTTTCAGAAAAAATGTTCCTGGGAGGGTATATTTAGGATTCCGGGGGTACTGCTGGTATTATTCTATTATAGATATATTATTTTGGTCTCCCCGTAGGGGGTACTCTTAGAGTTCCAGGGGGCAGCACCCCAAAAACATGTCTGGAAGAAACACTGCTTAAAACAACCACTACTTAGTTTCGACCACTGGCGCTTGAAGGGAGGGGGAAGGGGCCCGGCCGCCCTTGCTCACGAAAATATATGTGTAATATAGCAAACTACGTATATTAAATATCAGACGTAATATAGCAATCAAGGAGATGAGCCCCTTAAAAATTATTCGGGCGCCAATGGTTTCCAGTAATGAATTATTACGACAGGAATATTTGTAAATATCGTCGGTACAGTCGAAAGGCAAGCCTTCCCCACTTATTCTGAAATCCTTTTTTCAAAACCTCTGGCGCCACTTCAAAATTTAAGAAGGCCCATGTGACTTTCTGATTTCAAAAATGACTTTGGTTCGAATAACGTCATAAAACAAAAAAAAAACGAAACTAAATTTTATTGTCAAACCAACATCCTTTCAAACTCAGTACAGGAAAAGGCCTACACGTTTCTGTCTTTGTTCGGAACGAGAAAACTCATGAACAATGGCTAGTTGCTGATGAAACTGGCATTAAGAGAACTTGTATTTCTATAAAGGATTTTTATACATAGATATAACCACCAGCCCTCGGAATGAAATATTCTGAAACACTGATCTCAATGAATGGTTTAACATTTTACTTGAATCTGGAACAGTATCACTAAATATTTAAACTTGAATCGGTTGGAAAATAGAAATGAAAGCTGTTTGTAAGAATCATTTAAAAAATAACTTTAGGTCTTCCTTGTTCTTTTAGGATAGTCCTCATTTGAAATAATAAACGCTGATATACTTTCGAAGGCAATAATTTATTCCGAGTTAATAAATTTTTAAACAATTTCAAAAACTGTCTTTTCATTTTTGAGACATGAGACGATACGAGGCATTTCAAGAGACGTCTCGTCTCGTCTGGGAAACGAGACGGGACAAGTAGTCTGTCTCGTCTCGTGTCTCGTATCAAAGGTTTCTGTCTGGTCTTGTGGCAACACTAGTTGAAAGAAAGAAACTAATGAAATCTTTGTGTTTTACGTCCCACGATTTGCCGGTTAGGCTAAAGGAAACGGTGATGATGAGTAATGAATGAAATGGTGGAATGAACAAAGCGGGAGAACCCCGAGAAAACCCACGCACACGGTGTTTGTCCACCACAAAGTTCACTTGTCGGTGACTGGCATCGAACCTGGACACCAAACACCAAAGTTGAACGCTCTACCACTGAGCCGCCGCGGCCCCAAGAAAAAAACAAATATGTAAAGATACATATATGAGTACACACACACGGATAATAGTCATAATGTATTTTAATCTTCTGACTACTTAACCCCGACTAATTTAAGATTGCGAGAAAGTAATTATGAAGAAGAAATATATACATATAGAAACGTATTTTGAAAGGGAAAAAAAGCAAACCGTACCAGCCGTGATATGAATCTGGGTTGCCCACTCAACAAGCAGACACCTTACCGAATTATCTGCGGCAGAACTTGCAATTTCTGGTTTTCAAGCTTTATTTATACTGTGTGTGTTACGTAATGACGCTACGGGATGTCATTACTAGTACGACCACATCATTCAAGACCCTTTTTGTAAATTGTTTGAGGAAAAAAGAGTGATTTCGTAAATCAACAAAACGGATCTTGTATATAGAGGGTGTAACTAAAAGGTACGACAAAACTTCATGGGTGTATTCCTTATTGGTAGACAAGCAAAAACGTTCCGATGACCATATGTCGGGAAATGCATCGTTCCAGAATTACGGCCTTTGAGCTGACTACTAGTGTGAAATAGTCACATTCTGGTCGCTCCTAATGTGTCTCAATTTAAACCTCAATACATCAAACTCTGATTAAGATAGGAAGGTAATTTTAGTAGCAACGTGTTCTGCAAAAATTAAGCTTTCCGCTGATATGCATTTTATGAGTGTATCCCCAAGGAATGCCATCTCCAAAATGCTGATGCAAAAATCAAACAAAAAACAAGTAATTACCCTCCCATGTCCACCGTGGTACTCCCACACATACATAAAATATACAGGGTGAGTCAAAAGTCCTTGGACACCTGCATAAGTGAAAATCGACGGGAAAAGTAAAAAGTAATGATGGGAACAGAGGTTTGATGAGGGGTCGCAACTTTTGAAGTGTATGTCATCTTGAAATCCGCCATTTTGGATTCACGTCATTTTTTTAAAATGGGAAGAGGGTGTATGGCCCATCAAATAACACTAGCTTGAGCTCAGGAATTTAGTGGTGTAATTTGTTTTTCCTATCTAGTACAGTTTAGAAGTTATTAATGTTCAAAGGTGGGAAATTACCTTGATACTGAATGCTACAACACATGTTCTACGTGTTGTCCATTTCGTGCAATGCACAACTGTAGTCCCTGCAACCACTCTGACTGGAGTCTGACACGGAGGAGATGTCTCTTGAAGTTTGGTCACAGGCTTGTTGGATGCGTTCCTCCAGATGTCTCAAATCACGGATTGTCTCAGCATACACTATCTGCTTAAGATGTCCTCATAGATAAAAATCAAGGGGCGTTAAGTCAGGGGATCTGGGCAGCCACTCCACGGGAACACAGCGACCAATTCACTTCCGTGGCAGTTGTTCATCCAACCATTGACGGACACCAAGTCTATAGTGTGGAGGGGTCCATCGTGCTGAAAATAACATGGGAAAATGCCGTCAGCGTTCAGTGTGGCAGGGAACACAAAGTCCTGCAACAGCATCAGATACTGTGGTGCAGTTAAGGTGTTGTAACTGAAAAATGGCCCAATGATGTGGGTGTCCAATATGCCACACCAAACCACCACCTTCGCTGGACTATGTTCTCGACTCGGGTGAACCCAGATCGGATTTGCGTCACACCAGTGTCGACAATTATGTCAATTAACCTCCCCGTTCAAAGTGAGATACGCCTCGTCACTGAACAGTGTGCCCTTGACAAACGCAGGATCCAGTTCGTGTTGTTCAGTAGCCCACATGCAGAACTCCAACCGGCGATCAGGGTCATCCTCGTTCAGTTTATGTTGCATGTGCAGCTTTTAAGGATGCCACTGATTGGTGTGCAATATCCGGATAACGGAGGATTGGTTTATTGGACATGCTAGGGACACACGACGGGTACTTCGTGTAGGACTTTTCACAAACGACGCAACAACCGCCGTTGCAGTTTCCTCATTGGTGGCAGTCTTTGGTCGCCCACTACGTGCCCTATCTTGAACAGAGCCCGTCTCTCGGAATTTGGTGATCACGTGAGCCACCGTGCTGTGCGATACCGGTTCTCTGTCTGAGTGCCGTCGGTTGTAGTCAGCTGCTATTGTTCGGTAGCTGCGTTCCACTGATATAAGGATGATTTCGATCTTCTGTTCACGTGTCAGACCTATTTTAGATCCCCTGGAACAGAGAGAACTGGGTCAGTATCAAGATAATTTCCCAGTTTTGAACATTAATAACTTCTAAACTGTACAAGATAGAAAAAACAAATTACACCACTAAATTTCTGAGCTCAAGCTAGTGTCATTTGATGTGACATACACTTTCCCATTTAAAAAAAGACTTGAATGCAAAATGGCGGGTTCCGAGAGGGCGGCCATGAATGACATACACTCCAAAAGTTGCAGCCCCTCATCAAACCTCTTTTCCCATCATCACTTTTTACTTTTCCCGTCGATTTTAAAACTTATGCAGGTGTCCAAGACTTTTGACCTACCCTATATATGTAGGCGGAAAGGATCGTCCTTTAGAAATACATAGATATCAAAAATATCTTCCTAATTTAATTAGGGTCTTAGTTATTGAGGTTTAAATTGAGTCACATTAAGGAGCGACCAGAATATGACTATTTCCACCATTAGGCGGCTCAATGGCCGTAACTCTGTAATGATACATTTCCCGACATATGGTCATATGAACGATTTTGCTTGTCTACCCATAAGGAATCCATCTCTGAAATTTTGCCGTACCTTTTTGTTACACCCTGTATATATGTGTGTTGGTGCAACAATAAGTTCCCAAGAATATAGATTAATTCATTTTTGATTTTAATCTACACAACAAATGCTTTTTATGAAAGCAAGGAGCCTGCGAGTTAAAGATGGTTAAAGACCGTAAATAAAATTGAAGATCTGAATTGCAGAACATCCGAAGTCCACCGGAGTACTTTTTTTGTTTTTTAGAAGAAAGACAAGAAGATTATACTTGGAATGCTATTCTGTTTAGCTGAAATTATTTTGATTTCTTTTTTTAAAGTTTTGACTTGGACTTACGTATTATGCAAGTGAATAGCCCTGAAACATAGATGCTAACATAAAAAACAGAAAACGAAAAATACGAAGAAGAAGAGTGGTCTTGGGATGTTTTGTAATTCAGGTTTTTAATTCAAACTTCAAATGGAACTGGGGTAACTCGCAGACAATGGCTGACTTAACACTTTGATAATAGCGGGTGTAATGGCTGGTTTGAGAACACAATTGATATGGCCTCTGTAGCTAAGTAGACTCCCACCCTTCCCCCTAAACATTGGATACGGAAATGAAAAACTTATTTAGAATTTGATTGTTGATTCCGGTATATTTTAAGCATCACTTCTCGGAATCTGGGCCTGTGATATGTCGATATATCGCTAGCATCGATATCTATATTATCATATATCAACATTCGATATCGCAAATATATGGACATGAATATAATCATTCTAAATTTTCGATATCGATATTCGGGGAGTGGGGATGCGAGGTATAAAGGTCCCCTAAGACTTGCGATGGATGAAGAAATTAAACTTACTTTTTGCAAGATTGTTTTCTAATCATAATATCTTTATTACCAAACATTGCAATGTAAATACATCCACTTGCAAATTTGCAATATTATATGATGTAATTTCTTAGGCGCTAGAACTTTTTTGTTCCCTGAAGAAAGAAACAAAAAATCACGTGGAAAAGCAAGTACTTCGAACTTTGAACTAGAATTTACCGTAAGAAAGTTTTTTCGCTTATCTTCCTTGGAGATTTCCATCCCTTTTGGCCTTTGGGACTGCTAATTGACAAAAGGTGCACACATGATCGCTATATGCATTTATGCTCAGAGATTTAGAAAAGGAAACGACTTTTTAATAATAATAATAATAATAATAATAATAATAATAATAATAATTATTATTATTATTATTATTATTATTATTATTATTATTATTATTATTATTATAATGGGGTTTACAACTAGGGTCTTGTCTCTTTATCTTGCATGGGAAGCCCGCAAGTCTGCTACGCCACTGGTGTCCCCTATTCTGTGTTTGTCTTTTTCGTTTCGTGTAGATATTTGTTTTTGTGCTGTTAGGCTTTTATATGAAACTTTTATATTATGTAACTTTTTCTTTTTATGAGTTTCTTTTTTGGGTGGGGTGGGGGGAAAGAGAGAAATGCTTTCTTCTGATATCTGTTTCTTACCATTCATCTTGTTTGAACTGCTTAGGTAAGTCATTTTGTAACTTTTGATGTCATCCTATTCCATCACAATAATAAAATTGTCATTCTTAACAGTTTTATTCCCTTATTTGCAGTTTGCCACACTGATATATTTGTGACAAAATTGAGGTTTTGTCCAACGCCTTTCGAATTAGCAACCAACCCAACCGCCGAGCTTTTTGGGTTGCCTGCTATTGCAGGAAAAGGAGAATTGCAGGTGGTAATGCACTTTTGGAGTCGTGTATACATCGTTTGTACAGAAGTGTGCAGGCAAAATTTTCGTTTGTACACAATTAAGGGCGCCGCCAGAACGAAAACAAAGTGGGGGCTGTCTAAGTGGTAGCCCCCACCATGTCGAATTGAAGCACAAATTGTCGAAATCATTTGTACATCGTTTGAACAGAAATCTACAGTCGAAATTTTCTTTTGTACAAAATTAGGGGCACCGCCAGAACAAAAACAGAGTGGGGGCTGCTAACTGAAAATTTCCACAGTGTCACATACTATGGATATTTTTCTAACAAGACTTTGTACACACTATTGTGTCGATTGGAATGTTCACACTATTGTGTCCAATTAAATCACAAATTGTCGCAATCGTGTGTACGTCATTTGTACAGAAATGTGTACGCGAAATTTTCGTTTGTAAATAATTAGGGGCGCCGCCAGAACGAAAACAAAGTGGGGTCTGTCTAAGTGGTAGCCCCCTACCATGTCCAATTCAAGCACAAATTGTCGCAATCGTTAGTACATCCTTTGTGCAGAAATGTGCAGGCGAAATTTTCGCTTGTACGTAATTAGGGGCGCCGCCAGAACGAAAACAAAGTGGAGTCTGTCTAAGTGGTAGCCCCCCACCATGTCCAATTAAATCACAAATTGTCGCATCGTTTGTACGTCGTTTGTACAGAAATGTGTACGCGAAATTTTCGTTTGTAAATAATTAGGGGCGCCGCCAGAACGAAAACAAAGTGAGGGGTTGTCTAAGTGGTAGCTTCCACCATGTCCAATTCAATCACAAATTGTCGCAAACGTTTTTACATCGTTTGTACAGAAATGTGCAGGCCAAATTTTCGTTTGTACACAATTAGGAGTGCCGATAGAACGTAAACAATGTGGGGGACTGTCTAAATGGTAGAAACATTAAAAACAGTGTCACATACTATGGATATTTTTCTAACAAGACTTTGTACACACTATTGTGTCGATTGGAATGTTCACACTTTCGTGTGATTCACTACATTCGTCTTATTCTAACGATGATGAAATTAATTTTTTGATTTTATATTTATATTTTTTCTTACAATCATTATTAGTTAGTTTATCAATCCCCTTCTCTTATTATTAAATTTATTCATTATTTCTTTCGTGAGCTGAGTCCTTATGAGAAAAATGCAGTTTGTTTCTTTCTAACTTGCGCAGAAACCGTTATTCTTATCTCGTACAGGAAATTGATAAGTTGAAGATATAACAAATTGACAAAGTAGACTGTTAAAGGGAAAATTATAACACGGTGTCTTGCTTTATTTGAACCTCTTCATGAAACTCATTTTGCAGAATCTATAGAATGCATGGTGAAGTATTTTGTTGCATCCAGCATTCTGATTTACGAGTAGGGTTGCTAACTGGCCGGTATTTCACCGGCCTCGCCGGGAATATTGCTGTGATTTTGATTAAGGCCGGTGACCGGTACAAACTTTTTATTAGCTCCCTTCTGACTAGTATTTTGGAATCTGCAATCCAGAATATAACATTGAACATCGAAATTTTTCAACAGTGCCTTTACAAACACATATTTCCGTTGGATTATATCATATCGATATTGTTTTTAATCTATGGCAGTTTTTCTTATTTATTTAACATAAGAAATTTGATAACACTTAGATTCTATTGTAAAAGAATTTTATACATTTATTGATAGTAGAAAATGACTTTTTAAAGCAATTTCCTTTGTTTGAAGTGTAAGTTTACAGGGTAAATTTGATTTTATGAATCAACAATTGTTACGTAAAGATTAAAATCCAGTATTATTCATCTGTTTCGATAATTTTAAAGAAGTGGCAATTGCTGGTAAGTACAATAACGATCAATACAGTCTTCAGTTTCTCATTTGTACAGAGAATTTTGAGGGTGTGTCGGTAATTTTGTTTTCCTGAGTTAACAACCTATTTACGAGATTTTGTTTCAACTCTGCTACGTAGTGGCTCCGTACTGACACTCCGTATGCAAATAAGTATGTAAGACTACGATACGTCCCGGTTTCTTAAAATTTGTCCCGGTGTGAAGAAATTTTTCTTCTTCTCCTGTTTTTTTTTTTTTTTTTTTTTTAATTAATGACATCAAAAGTTCTGAAAAGATAATAAAATTGACTTATTCCTTTTACTCTCGATTCTGACAATACTATAGGAACAATTTCATTCTAATCTTTATTATTATTCTAATCGCTGCTTCTCTGGAAAGAACATGCAATGTTTAAAACCTCCTAACTGGCACTCTTATCACCAAAAGTAAGAATATATATCCCGAGCTGGCAACAAATTCTTGTGACGTTGTACACCAGCCCCGAAAACATTTTTTTGCTTCAGAAAAACAATTATGCAAATTGCTTTCTTTAAGTTCGTATTTAAGGTTAACAAAGATAAATCAGTCCATTGAAATTTGGAAACAACTTCATAAATCTGGATTGTTTTTCTTTATAAACATGTAGAGCATGTGAGGTGGTATGTGTAATAATATTAAAAATATAATTTTTGCCTATATATTGTATGTTCAGTGATTGCGTTTATATTGTATAACAGCTTCTAGCTTCTACAATAATTTTTAGCACTGTTGATTAAGTATGGACTATATTAATACATTATTTCAAGTTGTGTAATTAGTGCGATGCTGTAGTAAAATTCGAAAGATAAAATTAATACAAAATGCAATATTTACTACTAATTTGTAAATTGGCTCGTTCTTTCTGTTTTCAAAAAATATGGTAGCCTTAAAGTATGCTAAACGATACAAAATAAATTGTACTGTAAATTGTACGTCTGATAGTGCTCTCAAACGGATCGGGTTACGGGTTGGGTCGGGTCGGGTCACTTATTTTGAAATACTATAAGGAGCTTTGTTGTAGAACTCAATTCGAAGTTGGTGAATGAATGATAATTGTGACTACTTGTAGCTGAAATAGTAATAAAATTTTAATTTAACCGTATATTAACTAATTGGCATGGTAATTGTAATTATTACGACTGACTTTTTTCCTTTCTGCGTTTTTGTCAAGTTAAATGTCACATTAAGTGAAATTGAAACGAAATATCTAGTTAACGTCCCATGTTAGGCACCAACGCTAAGAGAGACAGTGATGATGAGAAATAATTGAAGTCGTTGAATAAAGAAAGTAGGAGGAATTGAAAGAACACCGAGAAAACCCATGCACACGGTGTTTGTCCACAAGAAAACTTACTTGGTACGAGCTGGAATCAATACCCATGGACCTTCGGGTCAAACATCTGCTTTTGGGCAGACACATTATTATTGTTATTATTATTATTATTATTATAATTATTATTATTATTATTATTATTATTATTATTATTATTATTATTATTATTATTATTATTATTATTACTTTAAGAGTGACCAAGAAAGTTCCGCCGCCTTTTCACCAACACCTTCGAACATTGATATGTAACCTAAGACGTACATGGAATATCAAAAATAGTCTCCATCAGCATCGACGACCTTCTGCTAACGTTCTGGAAGGCTATGGATTCCATCGCAGTCGAACTTGGTGGGACGTGAAGCGAAGAAGGTATCAAGTGCATATTGAACCTCTACTAGCGATTTGAACTGGCGCTCTCTAAGGTGATTGTCCAAGGAATGGAACAGGTGATAATCGTACGGAACGATGTCCGTGGAGTATGTCGGATCCAATAGTGTTTCCCATCCAAGGCCTAGAATGGTGTCCTGGGTCATCTTAGCCACGTGGGGCTTAGTGTTGCCTTCTAACAGGAGGACCCCTTTGCGATTCAGAAGTGCTGGATCCAGAGAGTGACAGTACACAGTTGCATTGATGCTCTGACCAGCTGGTAGCAGTTCCAGATGGACGATGCCGCGAGCAGTCCACAAAATGCACAGGAGAACCTTATTCTGGTGTAGTGCTAGCTTGGGCTGTTTTTGAACCGGTTCATGGGATGCTAACCAACGATGACGGCGCCGTAGAGCTTCGTACAGGACCCACTTCCCATCACATGTCAACACCCTGTCCAGAAATTGCTCCTTCCTCAGACGAGACACCAAAGAAACACAGGTGTCTACTCGCGTTGCTTTCTGACCCCAAGTCAAATCATGTAGAACCCATCAGCCTAACTTGCAGTGCTTCCCAAGTTGATGGTGGTGGTTCCGAATGGTTTCTCCCCTAACACTGAATTGTAGTACCAGTTTCTCACCTGTCTGTCTTCGCCTCAATTGCTGCTTGAAGATCTTTATTTTGAACATCTGTTTGTCTTCCGGCACGTGGTGCGTCTTCGAGTTCTTCGTCACCGCCCTTAAACCGTCCTACCGCTGCACTCTCCGCGTAGTCCCGACACCCTCACCAAAGGCCTGTCATATTTTCCGCCCCGCGGAGCATCGTTTTACCCCAATTTGAACTCGTATAGCAAACAAGCCCTTCTGACGCTCTGTGAAGGTCTCATGGTCATTCTGTCCTTACGCACGTTCACGGTGTATCTGAACAGCCACAAACAGGTAGTATGTTGGATATACTTACTAGTTTTGCTCACGAGACCAGGTTCGGGGCATTCTCGGCTCGAAAATGTGTCGTGAAGGTAGTCTCGTCTCGAAAAGTACATATGTTTCTATTGATAGAGCTCTGTCTCATCTCGTACCCCTTCATGAAAATTATGTTTCGTCTCGCCTCGTCCAAAAACTGACCTTCGCCTTATCTCCATTCGCATTCAACTCACGGTGTGAGGGCCAATTGAACACAGACCTCCACAAAAAGAGACAGAACTTTCTTGGTCACCTTCAGATTATTATTATTATTAATAATAATAATAATAATAATATTGCTGCGGTAGTGATTTGACTTTCTCGGCTGTAAATTACTCGCTGATTTTATATAACGTTGCAAATATCTTCTAGATAAATTAATCAAGAAAAAATTAAAAGGTAATTCCCTACAGAATAATATTTCAGTGCAATTAGTTCCTTATGATTCTATCAGACAGCAACGCTGTTTTTAAATAGAAAAATCGGAATGTTAACGTAATGAAATTTTTGTTTATTACACAGCAGAAAAATATTAAAAGAAGTTCTATATACATTCCTTACTAGAAAATCATCTTGTCTTCAGAACTTCAAATTTTATTTTGACTCGAAATTGATTGCCTAAATTTTAACCCTGCAAATTTGGATGTGGAGGAAAATAGAGAAGGTTAGCAGGGTAGAGAGGAAAACGAATTAGGGAATGCTGAAAATATGCAAGAGACGAGAGCAATATTGGACGATATAAGGAAGCGAATAAATGGACGGATCACAAGTTTCGATCTTGCTAAGGGATTGCATTCCGAGAGACATAATAAAGGGGATGATATCAGGAGAGCGAGAGTGTGCAAGAAGGTTGCAATTGATAGATTTTAATAAGGATGGTGGTACATTATGTTGGGTTGCGAGGAAGATATTAGCGGGAAATCGCAAAAATGGAAGCTTCTTACCTAGTTCACGGAAACTGGCCTGTCATTAATGGCAGAATACTGAGGACGAGGAGGAGAAGGATAATTATACTACAAATAAAAAAGCCGAAACAATGGTTTATGCATACGAATTGGCCAGCATTTTTTTCTGGTGGCAGCTATGTAAGGTTCTACTACTCTCAAACTGGTTAAATTGTAAGGTCAGGTCACTCGGGTCGGTTGTCGGGTTAGGTCACCTCGGGTCGGGTCACTCGGGTCAACTCGGGCAGAATTGTCGGGTCGGGTCAATGGGGCGAGCTCGGGTCGTGTTTTCGGGTCGAGTCAATCGGGTCGGATCACAGGTCGGGTCATCAGTCAATTCCGGTCACGGGTCGGATCGGGCAGGCCTTCAACACATAATTTCCACGAAAATTACGATATATCACGCTTTATACCTCATTGGACTTCCAATAAAACATTTTCAATGATGTGTACACCATGTCGCCATTTTTGTATGAGGGAATTTCTAGAGGGATTTTGTGGAAATTTGATGGAGTGTAGATTCCTATGTGTATGTGTGTGTGATACCTCACAGGATACAAGATGCCGAGGAAGTGTGTAAATCATCCGGACAATTTCTGTTATGTATCTGGGGAGCTGACATTTAAATTGCAACTTCGATGTTTTACTCCACTTGTGAGGAAGAGTTACCAGTTATATTTTGGTTGCCGTGTAGGAGACCAAGATAAGAATTGGGCTCCTCACTACATTTGTTGTACTTCCGTAAAACGTCTGACTGGGTGGGCAAATGGTGAACGAAACATGAACTTCGCAGTACCGATGATCTGGAGGGAACCAAAAGATCATTCTTCAGACTGCTACTTTTGTATGACACAGATGAAAGAAATAACCAGTAAATCTAACCACAAGTTACACTACCCTAATTTGCCATCAGCAATGAGGCCAGTTCCGGACAGTGCAGAATTACCTGTACCAGTACCTCCTCCTCATCTTACGGTAAATGAGGATTACGTACTTGAGGCTACTACTGAAGTTCCAAATGAAGAAGATGATCCTACTTATGTAGGAAGCACAACTACATTGGATCCCCATCTGATAACTCAGGCTGAACTAAATGACCTCGTACAGGGTTTAAAACTCTCCAAGATACAGACAGAACTTCTTGCTTTTAGACTTAAAGGCTGGAATCTGCTCCATCGTGACACTAAAGTGTGTATTTTTCGAAACCGTCATACAGAGTTTCAAAACTATTATTCTCAAGAAAATGATTTAGTGTATTGTAATAATGTCTGTGCTGTAATGGATACACTTGGACATGCACATATAAGTACAGAGTGCAGATTGTTTATTGACTCTTCCAAAACTAGTTTTAAGGATGTCCTTTCGCATAATGGCAACAAATTTCCTTCAGTGCCTTTGACTTATGCCACTAATATGAAGGAAACCTATGAAAACATCGAAATAGTGTTAGAAAGAATTCAGTATGTGAAATACAAGTGAACCGTTTGCTGTGGTTTGAAAGTCATTTCTTTGTTAATGGGTTTGCAACTTGGCTATGCGAAATATTGTCTTTTCCTCTGTGAATGGGACACCAGGAACAAAGCGGAACATTACATCAAGAAGGAATATCCAACACATGTATTAACTCCTGGACAAAAGAATGTTGTTTATTCCTCAATGATGAGCCCTGATAAGATAATACTAACTTCTCTTCACATAAAGTTTGGGCTTTTCAAACATTTGTTAAGGCAATGGTCAAAAGTAATGCAGGATTTTGTTAATTCAAGGAAACATTTCCTCGTGTTAGTGACGCTAGGGATTTTTGTATACCCCCAAATAAGATGTTTGATTCCTGACCAAAAATTTGAGGATCCCTTAACTCTGGTTGAGAAAGCGGCTTGGTGTACATTTAAATGTTTAACAAAGATTTTTTAGGAAACAAGAAAGCCCCAAATTACCGTGTAATTGTGGTTTATTCCTGCAACCATTCAAAGAAATGGGTTGCAAGATGTCCCTTAAAGTTCACTTTCTAGACTCCCACCTGCCTTCCTTTTTTAAAACCTTGGTGCTGTTAGTGATGTGTTTGGGGAACATTTTCATCAGGATATTTCTTCCATGGAGAAGAGATACCAGTAACAGTGGAGTTCAAAAATGCTAGCTGATTACTGTTGGACTCTTAAAAGAGATGTTCCACAAGCCAAACACAGAAGAAAGTCGACAACTTAAACATATTGCCTGTAACGAACCTTGTGCCGAGGATTGTTTGACACCTATCTTAATACTAGGCAAGAAAAATAAGCAATGATTAAGTTTAGCCAAACTATCTTTTGACACGGTTCTAATATCTGGCATTAAAAAAAGAATCCCCCAAATAATGCAGGTTTCAAATCTCCCAATCTAAAATGCAAGGATATCAAGATTAAATTAAATCAAAAATTTTACAGCTACTAGATATTATTTTAAATAAAAGAAAATATTCAATTTGCTTTTTATTACAACCAATTAACTATTTTAAAAAAATACAAACTAACAACAACAATTTAAATTCAGTGAATGAGCTTCTTACTATAAAAGTTGAAAACGTGATTAAATACAATTGAATAATAAGTGAAAGTTGCTTGAAAAATAGTAGTTAAATACACTTTGATTAAATAAATAATTCCAAACAAGAACAATCCAAACGCTAATAACAATTTCAACGGTGAATGAAAATTTAACCGGAATAGAAAGTGTCAAAAACTTAGTCAAAAGCGACCACGACTTGACGAAACAAGTTTAAATACAATATAACGCGAAAACTACAAAACTACTAAATATGCAAAGCAAGAAACAAGAAAATTAATTCGACGTCGAAAAATCAATCTCTCAATAGAAATCTCAAAAAGACTATAATGGGACGCTAAATGGAACTTTTCTTTCGAAATGAAATTACGAACGATTTTCATACTAAGTCTTAAATCTAGTAATTAATACTCTAATAGCTACTTCTACTAGCGCTAGTAGGAAAACTTATTAATCAAACTGTTAATTAATTTACTAAACCAAGGTTACCAGGGTTTTAGGTTCTAGAAACTACAACTAGGTTTGTACTCACCAATTTCTAAACTACTCTATTCAGCCATTGGAATCGTCTGTCCTCAATCACCTCTACTCGATTCTACCGTTCCCAATTAGTGCAGTTAATAGAAGAAAACTTGGTAGGAAATCTGATGTTTTTAGAATACGCCAAACCGATAACTTATAATTACTTCGTATTCTTCCGATCCGGTATAATATAAACGAAGAGAAAAAGTCAACTTCAAACTTTCTATTCCTTCATACTCCGTTAACATTCGACCAGATACAACAGTCAGGTACTACCAGATGGACGTTCCACGCAGCAACTGCTTGGCTCTCGGCTTTCGCTCACGAGCGAGGCAGCTGCCCACGCGCAAACGACCAGACACTACGTCATACGACATAACCTTGACTTTGTTACAAACTCGCTTCTACAACACTCGCTCTTCTTCTCATTATCTAAAGATTTTACTCTTTTCTTTTTTTAAAAAAAAGCAAACACAATAGATTCTCTCAATCGAGGAAATAAAAAGTAGGAGTAATTTATACAACTAGAGATTATACATTTTTCATTCTTTTCATTCATTGTTTTAGTCGTTAGTCCATATTTTCGTTTCACATCCAGAGACCAGCATATACAGGATGTTCCAAAGTACAGGCAGCTCCATCTCAATGTAGTATAGCATGCTACATGGTTGAGGTAAGTAAGTGCTCATTTATTAAGAAGATACCACTCACTTCTTCTGTATTACTTATTAAGTAGATATAAAATGGTGACACGGTGTATACATCATTGAAAATATTTTTTATTTCAAATCCAATGAGATATAAACCGTGCTTATATTGTAATTTTCGTGGAAATTATATGTGATTTTCTCTGCACTAATGAATATGGTAAGATGAACAGTACACATGGCATATTTTTTATATAAATATGCTTATTTCTCCAGAAAGAATAATGCTATTCTTATGAAACCTAGAGGGCTCACTAAGTATAAATCAAGCTAACATACAATATAATTTGTGCATTTATACACCTAAGGTACCCGAGCTACAGGTATGAAAATGGTAAAAAAAATTTAGGGGAAATTTCCAAAAAATCCCCCTGTGACGGGAAAACTGAGGGTGATGGAGAAAAATTGATTGCGCATTCGAATTCTACGTGAAAATTTCTATTAAAATCATGTATTTTCTTCTGTGTGCCAGAGAAAAAGAATTTTTGTCGACTAATGTAATAGGTACCATTTTCAATCTCAGCAACCGTTATAGAAACCGGTTAACGTCGATCGCTAAACAGCAAAGACTATAATACATAGCTGTAGCCCCACCCTTTCTTTGTTTCTAGGTTAACTATCAAAAAACGTTAAAACACGATACACTGGTTTAATATTTGAAATGAGAATTCGACATATCTCTAACAACTTTCATATCTTTAACTTTGTGCAATCCCGAGATATATACATAATTACAATAATCACAATCCCCATCCCTTTTCTTCAATTCTAGGTCAAATATTAAAAATACTCACATTCCTATATTATTTAGTACAAACGAAAATTTTACCTGCATATTTCTGCACAAACGATGTATAAACGATCGCGACAACTTGTGATTCAATCGAACATGGTGGGGCTGCACTTAGACAGATCGCCTTTCTTTTCCTTTTGTAAACGCACCTGATAGCGTAGGAAAAAACTTCCGCCTGCGCATTACTGTGCAAACGATGTATAAACGATTACTACTATTTGTGATTGAATTGGACATGGTGGGGGGCAACCACTTAGACAACCCCCACTTCGTTTTCGTTCTGACGGCGCCGCTAATTGTGTACAAACGAGAACTTCGCCTGCACATTTCTGTAAAAACGATGTAAAAGTGATTGGGACAATTAGTGATTGAATTGGATATGGTGGAGGGGCTACCATTCAGACAGCCCCCACTTGGTTTTCGTTCTGGCGCCGCACCTAATTGTGTACAAACGAAAATTTCGCCTGCACATTTCTGTACAAACGATGGAAAAACGATTGCGACGATTTGTAATTGAATTGGAGATGGTGAGGCTAGCACTTAGACAGCCCCTCACTTTGTTTTCGTTCTGGCGGCGCCCCTAATTGTGTACAAACGAAAATTTCGCCTGCACATTTCTGTACAAACGATTGAGACCATTTCCAATTGATTCTGAAAAGCGGGGGGGGGGGGCTGTCTAAATGGACGTTTGCTTTTCACCTCTAATGAAATTCTTCCACAAGAAAATCTGTAATCAACACTGTCAGTAGCTACGTCCTCGACTTATATACATTTACAAGTATATCTTTATTTTCGTATTTTTTCAACAGTTAACCAATTTAAAACCGTATTATAATTCAAAGTACTTATCATAACTCTATCGTAAACAAGAATATGTAGTTAACTTCTTAAACACTTCGCTCCGCAGGAACCCGTTCAGCGCGTGCAACAAGCAAAAACAACATGTTTGGCATCTCACAAATGACAAAGGAGAAAAAAGAAAAGCAAAAGCAGCACAGCAGTGTCTTATCGCAGTCAGAGCTGACAACATAGTTTCGGTCGTCACTTACGCCAATAGACCTACAAGCGGTGTAGAAGAGTTATACAGTTTCAATATACGTTGTGCCACAGTAGCGCTACAAGCAAAATGTTCACGAACTATAAATGAATATGTTTCTTACAAGTATCTCTCACTGTTTCACCCTCTTTACATTCTACACATCCTTTTTTCTCCCACTTTTTGACCTTGACAAGCAGAAGTACCAGGCTTTCCGAGTTCACAACTATAAACTGTTTGTGTATAGAGTACGTTTTCAGTTCTTCGAATGACCGTGCGCGCGAAGAACAAGGGTGATGATCAGACAACCGTATACGGTAGTCAGAAACACCCGGTTGCAATTTTAAATGTAAAATACCAATATAGAGCCTTGACAATGCCGTGAGGATATATATATGTAAAAGGTATAGGGTAGGATAAAGGAGAAATAAGGTAATAAATCTCATTGTACAAAGATCAAAAGGAAGGGATATTTCGTTTGCAAACATATTGTTGGATCAAGGAATATATTTCTTTCTTTTCTGTGGAGGTACCGGGTCATTAAATCTCAATTTCTTCAAAGTATTAACCATTTTAGAGAGTTTTACAGTGTCCCTAAACTTTGTACTCGCCAAATTTTATTTTGTAGTTCCCCAGTATGTCTGGAATCGTAGCAAGCAAGTGTTTTAAGAGGAGACAAATTGTCGTGTTTCAATAACATGGCGCGTCAGCAGACATCGGAGGTAATATCTACAAAAAACTAGAAAATTCGTTAAGACGGGGTCAATCAGCAATTTTCAAAGTATTATTTCAACAGTATTTATTGACCCAGTACATTTGAACGAAGGAATAAAAATCAATGTTAACTTTTATACTGTTGAAATATATGGCCTTCATTTCGAGGTATATCTCAATAAGTGTTGTATTCTTGCCACAAAGAACATAGCAATCATTTTGGTCTCTAAATTCACTAAAACAATAAACCCTTTTTAGCAAGAGATAAAGTTGTCTGAAACACTGTTTATGGACCACAGTATTTCATAAACCCGGGCGGCGGGAGAAAGTAACCTACCAATGCACTTCGTCAGCCACGGGAGAAGAGAGTTAGCAGGGGAACTACTTCAACTTGCAAAATGCACTTTCGACAGACAGAGAAGTCGTCAAAGTGGGAAAAGAGCATTCACCCATTCTGCAACCAAAATGTGTGTTCACCCAGTGGTAAAGAAAGAGAGGGAAAACAATATAGCTAGTCAGTCATCGCTGAGGAAGGTGGCCCTTACTTGTCCAAATAAAATACTATTAGCAATAAGGGGCAAATGGAAGGGGAAAATGAAATCTTCCGTTCACTCCCAACTAAAGGGAATGATTGACAGGTAACCATCTTCTCTGATTCAAGCAGTAAGAAGTGTGGCTAAACAGGACTTGGCTTGCCAATCAGATCGCAAGGATAATTCTGTAGCGGAGGCATTTCAGTTGGGAGATAGCTAAGCTAAGCTGCGGGTGTTGGTATTTGTTACTGCAAAACTGGAAGAAAAGTGGAGTTCGCTTCGCAACAAAAAATGAAAAATAAATAAATAAATAAATAAATATTCATTTCTTTCCTTTTCCGTTCCTAAATATCTTATTTCTATTTTGTTCTGTTCTGTTCTGTTAATATTTTCAGAAAAAAGTTTTCTAAGTTAAAGTAGCTCATCTTAAGACTTTACGTAGTAAAACAAAGCAAAAACAATCCATTAAAAATCATACTTTTTAAATATTTTCGGAACATTTTCTTACAAGGAGTTCTTAATACGTCCATACATATTAGTAATTTCGAAACATTCTTCATAGCATAACAAATAATTTTTTTCAGAGCTTATACAAGCGATCCGTAAAAAGGAGGGTAATAATTTTAATGGAAACGAGTCAAATTAAAATGAATGACATCATTTTGATGGATCAAATTAAATATTTCAGTAAGATCATAATTAAATTAAGGAGAAATAACTTGTAGGAGCTAAGGATCACGTTTTAAGTCATATACTGATTCAAATGATCTGAGTCATATTTTAATTTTAATTTAATTATAATCTTTTAAGATTTCGAATAAAGAATCGTGTAAGATCATGTTCCATCATATTCTGATGATGAAAATTTCCTGTAATCTTCTTTGTGGTGTAAGGCTTCTAGAAGTTTGATAGCAAAATTAAACACTTCATTTCTTACATCGGAAATATTGTTCTTTACATAATCATCATCGTCAATTCCTGGAATGAAGTTACTGCAATCTACTTAGACCACTCGTTCTGAAAACGCTTAAATACGAGAACGTCCGTTCCAGGTGCAAACCTAACACAACACTTATCTAATACACCTTTTAAAATCGATTCATAAATGTGGTGTCTACAAGGAAAGTACAGAAGATTATTCAGGAGCTTCTGCTCTAGCAGAATGAAAGCACCGTTGACATGACCCATATTGTAGGCAGTTGTTTCACAACAAACTGCCTGCACGAACTTTACCAAGTTCCAGTCTTCAAGCGAACGAACTATAGTAGAAGCAATATGTTCTCCTCTTGACGACAAAATGGGAACACCAATTAGCCTTTCATGACCATCTCCTGCAATACAGTAATTATTGATAACCCGTCGACGTCTTTGTGCCAGTCATATTCGGCAGTAGTTTTCTGTCCCAGTGCACAACTAACGCACTTGATGCACTCTGAAATTGCTTTTTGTAGTCCTGTGCAACTTCGCTACGGATTTTCTCTCAGAATCGGTGAATGAAAGTCTTATTTATTACTAGTTCATCTACATTATTGGCTAATGCTTCTGCCGTCGCTGTCAGAATTGTATCGCTGCTTTACCAGTGACCTTGTATCGATCAACAGCAGCAACTATTTTGAAGTAATAAAATTGTCTTTTCCTCTTTTACATCTCTTGGAGAGTCCGGGCAGACAGGGATCCATATTCACACAGAGATCCATCTTCTCTAACATTCTCAATTTGGTTTTCCTCTTCATTACTTGATTTGCATACCTCCATGTCTTTTGGGGTATAAAGTTGAAAGAAATCATTTTCAGAAGCGCATTTTCTTTTGCGTTCCTATTTCTTTCGAAGCCGTGCATATCTCTTTTGTTCTTTTTATGCCAAGGAGAAATATTTTCACAGGTAAAAATTCTTACGCGACTAAAGCTTTGCCAGATTTTTAAAGTAGTGCCAGATTTCTGCATCCGGAGAAACCCTACCTCAAAATGATATGTCACTTGACCCTCTTCCTATTTGAACTTTTTGACCTGAATCCAAGATAGAGGACTTTAAGATGGCCGCTATGAAAATACTATACAAAATTAGTTATATTTTCCCTTTAGTTCCATTATCCAAAATATCTTCGCATTTCCTTAAGCCGTTTCTCAATTACATGAGTATCTTGCAGATTTTTCCCATATACTATTTATTGTAATCAGATTCAAAACTTCAGGTCGCTTGAGGCACCACCATTCAATATTATTCGATGGAGCTAATTTTCTCCTGGCGTAATTTGGTTCCGTATGGAACTTTTTTAGGGGTTTCGTTTAAAGAAATTCAGAAATCAAAAATTAAGGACCACCCTAATATATATATATATATATATATATATATATATATATATATATATATATATATATATATATATGCACGTATTCACGTTTGTATGGGCGTCCTTTTGGTAAACTTGTCCACCGCCCTCCTTAGTATCCCAGCACGGGCCTGGTCACAACATTTCGATGTCATCACAAATGTGACAAATCATAAATGATTTGATAATGTGTACCTTTTATAACTTTAAGTTATACTTTATGAACAACAATTCAATAGATTTTATGTTTCAGGTGTGATTCAAGCTACATATCAGTATACTTCTGAGCAAACCAGTATTAGGAGTGTACTATACAATGAGCACCAACGAAACACAAGTTTATATCTAACAAATGGTAAGTAGAGAATCGTTTGTTCTAAATGAATAATTTAAAAAGTATACAGTATAAGGTATTATAAATATACACAGTATACAGTATATAGATAGATAAATATAGATATAGATATAGATATAGATATAGATATAGATATAGATATAGATATAGATATAGATATAGATATAGATATAGATATAGATATAGATAGATTGATTGAAATTGTGTTCAGCTGAAACGTAATTTCATCATCCCAGACTACTTCGAAAAGTTTCAACTACATACGTGATTATATCGAAGGTATAATAATTGTGCCTTGTATACGTAAAGAACTTTGATATCTCCTACGTAGTAGTAAATATTCAACTTGACATAGAATGGAACGCAACTTATATTACTTTCGGCCTAATTGTTAAAAATGTATTGTGGCGGGATGGTGTATGTTTCCACTTAAGGCACTATGGACGCACATGTAATGTAACGACCCAAGGTTCTTATAAGTAATTACGAAGATGTTCCAGCAAACTATAAATTGTAATCCCAGCAGCAAAATCAAAATCAAGAACGGCAACTCAATTATTACCTAATCTGGAAGATCTTAGCTTTACTGGGTAGTGTTGATTTCAGTCAAGACTAAACAACAGACAGCTGGGAAACATTAGTCCGATGTATACTTGATAGTCATTGACCCCAGGTGGATAGTTTAGGAGCAAATTAAATGGTTCCTTGCAAGATGACTGCGTTTATTAGTCTCAGGAACAAATACAAATTCCACGATCAGGGTGAATAAAATGTCTGAAAGAGTATGGCATCTACATCATAAAAAAAGACATCTGTATCTGTAGATAAAAGAACTTCTTGGTATAACTGTACAAGCAGGCAACTTGGAAGGAGCCAATCAGAGCAGGCAGGTAAAGATGATATTTTCATACCTGGCTACACAGGCAAAAAGGAAAGGACGTTAACTGAATTCCATGAGTTATTATCTTATATGAGACTACAGATCTTAATCGCTCTCCATGCTCTCAACAACCTTTGGTGCTATTTATAAGACATTAATCCAACAAAAGTACAGGTACTACTAAGTCTTGTTGAAAACGTCTGCGATATTCTCCAACCCTTAGGAAAAGGGTGTTAGCTTGATAAACCGAAAGGATAGGATATTATCTTAATATCTGGCCAAAATAGGTATGAATTCTCGCGTCAGCGTTCGTGTGAGTAAGCAGTGTAGTGCTATCTCTCCTGCCTTGTTACCTACGTTATCAAATATGTCTGATTTATGTGGCGGTTGGAATAAAGGAATTCCAGCTCATAATCTGAAAGAAGCTGGTTGCATGTGCCGTTTGTAGCAAAAAATGTTCATTCTGAACGTGCATGTAAAAAAAGGTTAATACAATTTTAAAATTATGAGTGAGATAAGAACTGCGGAGGTGCAATACATCCAGATCTAGAAATACTGAAGAAATTATACAAAACCAAGATACTGACCTAAAGAAATTAGTGCAACAAGTGAATGAAATAAACCCAAAAGAACACCTCATATTGTGCAAATGGAAGACATAGAAAACAGCACAAACTCTTTACCAGACAAAGTCGATGACTACTATGAGGATTTGAGTATTTAAAAAAATGTGATGTCACATATAGAAATCAGAAGATTTGGAAACAGAAAATCGAAAACTAAAGCAAATATTTGGAACTCTAGAGGACAAAGTAAGTGAATTAGAACAAAAGTAGTTAGAAGAAACTATTGAAATAGTTGAAATCTCCGAAGCAAAAGAAGAGAAAACCAGTGATGTGGTAATTAAGGGCCAAAGTATCTAGAATAATAACACAAGATTTACGGAAATCTTACAGAATACCCATACCAAGGAAGAAACAAACACAGAATCATAGTAGCAAAATTCCTTCCAAGTCAATTAGGGACAATTGGATACAGAAGTTCCGAAGAAAAATTATTTACTAGCATCAAAGGTCAAACCAAAACTTCCTAACAATCGAGTTTCTGTCAATGAACGCAATAAAAAAAACAGTTTTGAATTAGACTAAACAATATGGCTGGATGATTGAAAAGTGCTTCTAAAGTAAGACGAGATATTACGAGTGAAGCATGTTACAAAAATTAGAAGACCTGCAAAACATGCAAAGTTAAGTATGTTGCAGTCTTGGTTTCAAAACTTGACTCAAGATGAGATAGGTAAGTAATGACATTTTTCTATACCAAAATATAAATACTAACAATTGTAATAAATTATTATAATTGTAATAGATTCTTTTAATGATTACTCAGAAATAAAAGAGGGACATGGAAAAGATGACATTAGCAAGTAAGAATGTCATCTTGCATTGACAAATAACAGACATCTTAACGCCACTAGAGTGCGCTTCTACTTTAACAATGTAGAAGATTGCAATATACTATCCTACCTATCTACCGCTCTCCAAATGGTGATGAAAAAACACTTCTGTAATCGTTTATGATGAACTTAAAAATTCACCAACTTGCTGTTTGCTGTTAGGAGAATTCAATCTTGATACTGCGGAATTATAGAGCCTATAAACGTATTTGAACTTACTATACATCATGGTTACATTTCATGCATATATAATGTTACAGGACAAGTTATTATGCCCTAGTCCTATGTGTTAACCGAGAAAGGAACCAATACTTAGAGATAAGTAAAATTGGAATAATATATAGCAATGGGCTCCAGAGTTTATGTTGCCGGAAGCCGTGGAAAGACTCAGGTAATAAATGGAGATAACAGGTCTGCTTCTTTCTGGTTTGCAGGGTAACTTTACAATAATGAGAACAGAAATGAAACAACAAATACGAACAAATACCACAATGAAAGACAACAATGGCAATGCTTAACAAGCATTGTGATTGGAAAACAACATTCTTCTTCATTCGCTGGGATCCAGTGAGAGAGGTGTCAGGGTTCAACTCTTGTTCGACTTAGTACACAAAAAGGATAGACAAAGAATAGAAAACTGTTAAAAGACTGGTTAATATACTGTGAGGGTTACGTACAAATCGATGGTTGAGAAGAATCTTCCTCGCCAAGTGTATGAATGGCTTAAATGGTAATAATGCGTTATTGAGGTGGTTTCGAATGCTGGTGAACAGCTAGAAGCTCATGTCACTAACACCTCATACTCATGTAGTGAATCACTGGCACGTGAGGAATCGCTGAAATTTTATTAGTGACCACTTAGAGCTGGGAGAGGTTTAACAAAGTAACCTTTAACCTGCACTCAAGATAGAAAGTGAAATGAGAGGAAATGGAGTGAATAAAGAATGACAGACGGTTCAGCGAATTCAATGACCGTTATTCTTCAATCTGTGTAGGAATGAAGGAAGAACAGTGCTAAAATCCACCCTATTATAACAAAATTTACAAAAATTAAATTTACTCTCGTTTTAAGCGAAAAAATTGTAATTCTCATATAGCCAAATATGTTAAGAGAATCCTGCAATCTTCAACTGATATATATATTTCCGTTTTCCTCGATTCTGGAAATATTTTTCTTCTCTCCCTTCCTTTTGTCTGAAGGAAGTGGAGCATCAGAACTGAATCATCAAGGACAAGATCACTCAGTTCAGGACATGATCACTTTGACATGGAATTTAGACACCTTCAAAGGAACCCCTCCTGTGGAGGTAAGAACCGTAACGTAAGTTCAGTGGTTGACAAGAAAGAGCAGTAAATATGGCTAAGTGCTTGTGTCGTTTCCCGGACTTGGGAATTTAGAATTATTTTGGCTAGTTATCACAGCATGAAGCCTAAAGTTTGGCAAATCCCCGATTGTTAGGCGTTGATTACATATTTCTCGGAGAACACAGACAAGGACTTCGTCAGTTTCAGTATTTTTCTTATTTAAGCTAAATTGGGACTTAGTCATTCTTGCGACGTATCTACAACCATGGGAGCTTGACACTCCGCCGGTAATCCCTTCATTATGCACTGGTAACTGGATACCTTTAATACAAGCTTATTCAGGCTTAGAGATATTTGCAAATTTTCTCATTTTTCCATGGAAATGAACCACAACTTTGATCGTTTTCGTTTTATCTTAACTTAATTGAGCTTTGGAGCTAGATGTAAACTAGTTTTCTTTCACTTTTAAGGAACTTAGTCCGAATTTGATTATTTTTCGCATATAATCCCTGTTTAGGAAATTCTGTATGTGATCCTAAAACAATTTGTCTTGTCGACCCATTTGAAAACCTTTGGTGAATTTCAAAACACCGTTACATTGTTGATGTTAAAATTAGTCAATTTTAGTTTTCCTTAATTTTCCTTAGAACTCTCAGTCAGTGCGGGTGTTGGAACTAAACAAACCATTCAATTTCATATAAGCTGCATAAACAGTATAACTTGATGTATAGGTAATTCTATGAGAAATTATTCTTGTTAAGAGGTTTAAATTAAACGAGAGGTTTAAATTAGATAGTTGGCATCAGCCAAACACTACTATACCATTATAATACCAAATATTATTGTCCAATAAACTTATTAAATTAAAAAAAGTGAATTTTGGTTGTTGAATAGCTCCTGAATAATAGTGCGGAAAGATTTCTTCTAGGTCTTCGAAATTACATGCTGCGCTACGGTGTGGCTGGCAGATGTCAGTGTTTCGATCCGTACTGGTACTTTTACTCGGAACAAAAAAGTAACCTTTGCGCTCTACCACTTCTCGATAGTGATGAGCGCAAGAGTCTTGGTCTTGCACTTTGTGCAAATCTTGTATGCGAGACCAAGATTAAGACTAAGACTCCTGCTCAAGAGCCTTGCACAAGTACGTTTTTCCAAAACTAATGTTCCGATACAACTTGACTGATGTTCCGATAGAAAATTTCCATTATTTATAAAGGGGGAGGAAAAAATTTTCGATGCAGCGAGATACCACAGAGATACAAAAATTCAAGGCGCAATCCACCATGTTTCGATACAACTTGGCTGTCGGGATATAAATGAGAGGCACCTAAGAGGTGCGCGATAACAATACCAAATTTATTGCAATAAAGCACATGCTAAATGGGGGCGTCTCCACCACTAGTCTTAGGCGACTAGAACCATGAGCAAAATTAGACAGGGTAATGAATATGAATTTAGTGTTAAAATAATTTGAAAATAACCAATGCATTTTCATTGAGAATTGATAACAATAAGGGCGTTAAGGAATAGATGGTAGAGCAAAGGAATAGGAACTAATTTAGAACAGTCTCATCCTAATTCGAAGTAGTTTCAATCTCGTCCATTTTACTCGTAGGTGATCTTTAGGCGCTGTCCTCGAAGTTTCAGTGACCTGCAGGTCGGGATGTCTTGATGATCTCTATGGTGAAAACTTGTCCGACAAACAACCATGGCATTGAATGCCGGACCTAAAGACAGGAAGACTCCGATGAGTCTCGCGTCGTAGTTGAAATCCAAAGACCAATATCGTGCTCTCTGAATTGCTTTTGACCTGACTGTCTCTCTTACGTCAGAATGAGATGGTGGTTACACCACAAGATTTCCTGAGCGTGGTCGATTACTTAAAACTGACATTGACCAAGTCCATGTTTCTACATGTCATCGACTCAACGCAAAACTCTCAAACTTCCTCCTGAGCTTGCTAACGTTGTCAGGTAACCGAACAAAAAGGAGACTCACCTGAGTCAAAGTACTTACTTCTATAATCATTACTTCCTTGTTGTAACATAGTGTCGTGGGTAAACGAACAAAACGGACAATGCCTTGTACTAGCCTGACTATGAGGGGCCAAGAGGTCGAAGAAATTGAGAGAAGCATTTGATCTAATAAATCAAGTTAAAAGCGACGCGTATGAAACTGTTAAAGGGTGAAGGTTCTAAAGGTCGCTACCACTGTTTATTACAAATTACAAGTACAAAGACTTCCTCAATAACAGCAAAGCAATAGTTAATTATCTTTCGATGTAAAGTCAGCTAGCGACGTACAACAGAACATTGGTGTTAATAACATCAGGAAGTGAACTCTTGAAGGCTGCTTCGCTTCCATTGATGATTCATTGATATTCCAACATGAATAAAGATGTCTTAGCTTGTTCTTACTTCAGATCCCATAACACTAAAGGGAAATGTAGTATTGAACAATGGTAATTCCGTACACCATAGGTGCCGACTGGATGGAGTATTGCCTTGGCTCTGAGGCTTATGAATCCGTTGGGAATATTTAATGTGTGTTCATAAAATTAATATCGAAATAACATTTTCATGGCATTGACAAAAACTTAGTGCATATGACCGCAAGTTTGATTTCATGGGCGCAGGCACGATTTCGTGATATGAAATACTGTGGTCATCACACCAGGGGCTCGATCATTCTAAACTATTTTACTGGAACATATATTGGTTCGTTTAGCCAGGATTTCGTACCGGGGGGATGACATAAAATTCTGAAGGCCCGATCACTCACACCAGGGGCTCGATCACTCTAAACTACTTTACTATCAACATATATTAGTTTGTTAGGACAATAAAATTAGGATATTTTCGTAAGTATTTTAATAACAAACTATGATAAAATCTCGAGTAAAATAATAGAAAAAAACGTATTGAAAAAGATTATACAATATTTACGTCCTTTCTCTGTTTATTCAAATATAACAATTTTCCTTTCATTATAACCTCAACTATTATAAAAAGTACATACTCAATAATGTCTTGTAAAATATTTTACAATATCTGCGTTCTTCTCTCTGTTGAATCAAATGTTAACAGAACTTTCTTTCGACATAAAGGTTTGTTTTTATTATTCCGTCAACTACTGTCTCTTCGAAATGACAGGTTAAGGGAGCAGTAGAAAATTGTTTTTGAAATAACATGTTTGAAACTGCAAGGATGAGATGACGAAAAATTGATTTTAAAAAAATGTCAACGCTTTGCTTGCAACGGCACTATGCTTTCGGCAGCTTGAAATCTCCCTGACTAATAGCTGAAATTCTGACAAGGGAACCTTCCGAAAATGATAGTTGCAGTGAAAGATGTGACCTATGCCAATTGAAAGATCTGTAACAGAGATGAGCATTCCCAAAATATTAGCTGCCCATAGCAATAGGTTCAAGAAATTTAAGGAGTGGAAGTTCGGGAAACAGCAAGGTTGGACAAGGGGAGGAAAGTGCAAATTCCGCAAAAAAGGGGGGCACAGCAAAATACAATGCTGACAAGTGATGTATAGAAAGAGACTTGCCACAATAGAGAACAAATGAATGCCATCAGTGGGGTTTACAGTGTTGCCAACTGCAATGAAAAGTATATGTTTTGCAAAGAGCACAATGCAATATTCAGTGAAGTGAGTGCAATATTCAGTGTCAACCTGTCATGTAGAACATAAGATATGACGTGTATAATCAGTGGTACAATCTAACAAAAGAAATAGAAAAAACAGAAGTACGAAAAATACGGAAAAGACGGAGCTGGCCATAATGCGCACATTTGATCACGAGCTGTACATATTAGAATGAACAAAACAAGAAAGCACCAACTATGCAGGAAACTGATGCACCTAGAATCGAAAAGGAAAACGAGTTCGAAAGTTGGCAACACTGGTCATGAAAATCCAGGCAATTCTAATATAGTTAGGCCACTTGCTTCACAAAAGAAAATTCTGGCAACAGGCATTAGCCTTCGCATCATTTGTGCATGCTCGTCAACATTGTACGTGCAATTGTTCGATGAGACAATGGTCCAAACAGAAGATACATTTGCAGTGAGCACAGCGGAATACTGCCAATCCGTCACACATGGTAAAATGATCGTCTGTGAATGTCTCGAAACAGTACTCTAGAGGTGTCGAAACCTTTAATGGTCTTTCTATCACATATCCACACCTGTAGAAAGCATACATAATCAAAGGCTTGAGTAAACATGCCGTAAATTGGTAATGGGTTAAGGCTTGAATTTTCAGAAAATTCTTGCGGGACCAAATGTTAAAGTGAGTATCTGATAACACAAGTTCTGTAACGTAGCGCACAAAGTTCTTGTATGGTCTAAAATAATAAACATCAAGTGGTCGTATCAGACCCGTATAACCAGCAGGGATCAGCTCAACTTTGAAATTCACTCCGGATGGTACATGCTCGTAGAACAAGTTGGTGTCTTTGTTCGCTGTCCAAGAGTCAACAAGTAGCACAACATCAGTTAGGTTTCTTTCTGCCAAATTTGGCCAAAACACGTTGGCATAAAACACGCTTAAATCACTCTTCCGCATATTTGCGGTTGTATTTGGGAAGGCCTTAATATTCGGAAGAGTTGACAAAAAGTCAAAATGGCCGCCAAAAATTATTTGCTCGGTGACAAGAACAACGTGCATTTTTGGCGGTCATTTTAAACCCGTGATTCATAAACCGGAGATTATCAGTGCGGATTTAGACGAAATCGATCAACTATCGACCAAATATTTACCATTCGCCAAATACTCGAAAAGAAGTGGGAATACAATACCCCGGTACATCAACTATTTATTGATTTTAGAAAGGCTTACGACTCGGTTAGGAGAGAAACATTATACAACGTTCTTACAGAGCTTGGAATACCGAGAAAGCTAATTAGATTAATTAAGATATATTTAAGTGAATCCCAAAGTAAAGTCCGGGTAGGAAAATTTTTGTCCACGAGCTTCCACGTCGAAAATGGCCTGAAACAAGGAGATGCGTTGTCGCCATTATTATTTAACTTTGTGCTGGAATACGCCATAAGGAAAATCAAAGATAGCAACCAGGGCCTAGAGTTGAACGGCATTCACCAGGTTATGGCATATGCTGATGATGTAAATTTAATAGGGGATGATAGGAGAACAGTAGAAATAAATGCAGAGATATTATTAAACGCTTGTAGGGACATGGGTTTAGAAGTAAATGCAGAGAAAACTAAATACATGGAAGTGCGTCGGGACCGTAATACGGCAAATTGTGGAGGCGTTAAAATATTAAATAATACTTTTGATAAAGTGAATACTTTCAAATATTTAGGATCAATATTAACAGACGAAAATCATATTCACGAAGAAATTAAATGTCGACTAAAAGCAGGGAATTCGTGTTACTATTCGGTTCAAAATCTCTTGTTGTCGCGAATTCTGTCGAGGAATTTGAAGCTTAAAATATATAAAACGATAATCATGCCTGTTGTTCTGTATGGTTGCGAAACATGGTCGCTTACTCTGAGGGAAGAACATAGACCGAAAGTATTTGAGAACAGGATCCTGAGAAGAATATTCGGACCCAAGAGGAACGAGAATGGGGAATGGCGGAAGCTTCATAACGAGGAACTACATAGTTTATACGGTTTACCCAACATTGTTAGGATCGTCAAGTCTAGGAGGCTTAGGTGGGCGGGTCATGTAGCTAGAATGGAAGAAAGTAGAAACGCTTTCAAAGTCTTGACTGGTAGACCCATAGGAAAACGACCATTAGGAAGACCTAGGCGCAGATGGGAGGATAATATTAAGATGGATCTCGCAGAGATAGGAATACAAAGTAGAAACTGGATGCAATTAGCTAAGGATAGAAGTCAGTGGAGAGCTTTTGTGAACGCGGCACTGAACCTCTGGGTTCCATAGGCCATAGAGTTAGTTAGTTAGTTAGTTAGATTCATATAGGAAATGTTTCTTATAGGAGGTGTTGCATCTATCCAAAGATATACCGGTATCATCCGCCCCCTGTTACCATTTGAAATGTTGTGTTTGACCCCTCGAGCTTTATGATGGTGGCCCTGGGAGACTTACTTCTTACAAACTTTTCTTGGCCCTCGACATGAGTACATTCCTGTCCAATTCGATTTGCAACATCTCTTTTCGCTTCGCAGCAATTTGAGATCACAATGTTCGATGCCATGTTAAGACACAACATATATTTGTGGCGGCCATTTTGAAAACCATGCTTCATATAGCAAATGTTTCCTACAGGTATTGTTGCACATTCCATGATCTATCGAAAGAGGTACCACTCGGTCCCTGTTGCCATTTGAAAGTTTGAAGTTGGCTCCTGGAGCGCTATGATGGGGATCCTGTGGGCACTTGCTTCTTACAGACTTTTATCAGCCCTGACATTGGTACATTCCTGCACAACTGGATCCATCAAATTTTTGTTTCTTTCGCAAATCTTTCAGGTCACAAAGTTTGGTGGGACACCCTGTATATTCCCACATACGACCCACCCATGATATAATGTTCACTACTTCTATTATCGGTTGTCGGCTCAACCCAACCATTTCATGTTCCCCGACTTGACATTGCCTCAATCACTCTAGCATTGATGCATTCCGAGTGATGCCTGTTGCCGCAATTTTCTTTTTGTGAAGCGAGTGGCCTAACTATATTAGAAAATGAAATGAAATGAAATCTTTGAGTTTTACGTCCCATGATTATGCCGGTTAGGCTAAAGAAGACGGCGATGATGAGTGATGAATAAAATGGTGGAATGAAGAAAGTGGGAGGAAACAGGAGAACCCCGAGGAAACCCACGCACACGGTGTTTGTCCACCACAAAGTTCACTTGGCGGGGGCTGGGATCGAACCCGGGACCCCAAGCACCAGAGGTGAACGCTCTACCACTGAGCCACCGCGGCCCCTCCAACTATATTAGAATTCTCTGGATTTTCATGACCAATGTTGCCAACTTTCGAACTCTTTTTCTTTTCGATTCTAGGTACGTCGGTTTCCTGCATAGTTGGTGCTTTCTTACGTTGTTCATTCTAATATGTACCGCTCGTGATCAAATGTTGCGCATTATGGCCAGCTCCGTCTTTTCCGTATTTTTCGTACTTCTGTTTTTTTCTATTTTCTTTTGTTAGATTGTACCACTGATTATACACGTCATATCTTATGTTCTACATGACAGGTTGACACTGAATATTGCACTCACTTCATATAGTGCTCTTTGCAAAACATGTACTTTTCATTGCAGTTGGCAACACTGTTAACCCCACTGGTGGCCTTCATTTGTTCCCTATTGTGGCAAGTCTCTTTCTATACATCATTTGTCAGCATTGTATTTTGCTGTGCTCCTTCCCCCCCCCTTTTTTTTTGCGGAATTTGCACTTTCCTCCCCTTGTCCAACCTTGCTGTTTCCCGAACTTCCACTCCTTATATTTCTTGAACCTATTGCTATGGGCAGCTAATATTTTGGGAATGCTCATCTCTGTTACAGCTCTTTCAATTGGCATAGGTCACATCTTTCACTGCAACTATCATTTTCGGAAGGTTCCCTTGTGAGAATTCCGTGACTTTTCTAGAAATTTCAAATTCCCTGACTCTTCCAGGATATCTCGCTCACCTCGCCACCATGTCTCCTCATAAGAAAGAGTAACCAAAAGCTTCCTGTAGTTTATTTTTAACGCTGATCCTTCTTTTCCTCATGTCATTTTGTTTGATCCTTCCTTAATTTTCTTTCATTTCTAGTCTCAAAGGGGGGAGGTCCGGATCCGCCCTTGCCTACGTGCCTGATGGGCGGATGCTTATACGTTGAATAATTGTTTGCAGATGCAACTTTTAGCCTCCTTAAGTATACGGCACATCGAGGATTTAGCGAGATAACATTATACAGCAATAAATAATCCATATTTACAAGTGAAAGTGATTTTGTACAGTTATTTCAAATAACTTGGAGTTTAATGCCGTTATTTTGTATTTCTAATATAGGTCAAAAGTGTTTATAAAATTGAGTTTACACAAAAGACATAGACAGTTAAGTCGTTTTTAGTTTTCACTCAAATTATTCTACAATATTAAGAGGTTTGATTATAATCATTATTATTCAATTTTTTCTCTCTCTTTTTTCTCGATATTGCAAAACATATCATCATCATCATCATAGCTATTCTGCCATTGTTGGCAGGTCACTTGTTGCAATTGAGAAGCTTCGATGTACGGAGGTCCTCAGCTAGTTGCTTTGTCTTGGCGTAGCAATTTTCTGCTTTAATATTTCCTTCCTAGTCTCCTTCGCACCCTACCATTCTTTTCTTCCAACATACCCTCTCGCACGTCCCTCATAATACAGTTCCTCCTCAGCCAATGTCCCAAGCAGTTCATCTTCCTCTTCTTAATTACATCTGAAACTCTTTTCTACCCTACTCCTACATTTTTTAACATTCTCTCATTCGCTTTCCGTTCCACCCAGCTAATTCTTTCCTTTTTTCCCCATGCCCATGTTCCGAAAGCCTCCAATTTATTATTTCATTGCTTTTGCGTAATGTCCGTGTTTCTGCCCCATAGAATACATATTGGAGTCAGTAAAACAAAATTTCAGTATTAAATTGGAAGTTTGTTCAATAGAAAGATTAGCTTATCGTAGTTGAAAAGGAAAAAAATCTGATGCCTTTAGAGTGTAAAAATAATTTTGTAACTCATGATATTTCAGTAATTTGTGCCGTCTTGACTTTCTTTCATGCATCTCAGGGGTAGCCTCTCCAGTTTGGGAACCCGTGGAGTACTCGATCTGTTAAAAATATAAAAAGCTTACGAAATGTTATGATTTATCTTATAAGTAGTGAAGCGTGGGCACCTATTGAGAAAAAGGGTCATCGCCTATGTTGCACACTATCATCATATTTACACTAAGGCAAACTATATTACATTTAGAAACATATATTGTATTTCCGTTACTGTTGGCGCATTGTAGAATTTATTATCCCCATATCCAGAGTAAAATTTACCTGTGAAAAGCATGAGTTCTTAAAAGCAAGACTTGCAAGACTCTTTCAAGCAATACCAAGACCAAGACCGAATGTGCAAGAGCAAGACCACCGGGTCCTGGTCTTGGTCTTGCATTTACTCATCACTACTTTTCAAGGAATTGAGACTGCTTAGTGTTGTTACTACCTGAATCCTATGGAGTCCGGTAACGTGACTTTCCGGTTTGGATTCGTAAATTTGTGGAAAGGAAGCTAACGGCAGGAGGTCGTTATGCAGGAAATGTGTCTGTTCTCACCGTGACACATTTAATAATATTTGAGCTGCGCTAAGTGACCCCTTTATGAGATATGTGGCGCAGGATGCAAGGCTATCACTGTGCTCCCCATTATCGTGTTATGCAGGGAAAATAGTACCATTTGACATTGCATTCACACCAGTTACAGTGAGAAATATAATTTCAGCAGTGTTAGCACCGGATTCTTGGAAGCCATAGAACCTTGAGAGTGAAATGCACCCCCATAGCAAAGTTTTGATGGTTGGTAGCCGGGTATCTGTATGTGGTTGCGCCTGCTGTTTTAATTGTCTCTTTCTTCGAATACTGCAGAATAAGAAGTATACTCCATGTGCAAGACATAGTCGGATCGACCGCAAACCGCGGCGGCCCGTAGTCAAAAATTAGGAGCACCGATGGCGGCGCTACCGTTACGAAATTACAGGAATGCCGCAATTTTACCGCCATGGCGGTTATAGTGGAACCGCTAGTGCCGCCTTTTCAGAGGCATGTGGTGCCTATGTAACCGAGTGGTCCAATTGCTACATCTAGCTGGACAAAATTCATAACCCATGAAAACACGGCAGAGCACGTACAAAACCATGCACAGAGCGACAAGGCAACAATAAACAGTCACATGTCCTCACCGGAAGAACTAGTATTGTGTTTGGTAGTATGATCAGCTGAAACATATCGTCCCTCTCGAGACAAAAAGAGCGTATCTCATTTTCTGAACTTTTCCAGGAGACAAGTTTAAACCTTTTCTCATTATTTATTCTATCGTCTTGTTTAAAATTTAGTTTGATATCCTTTGTGTCAGGTATGTAACTTACGAGATCAAATTAAATTTTGACAGAACATGATAAAATAAACTTATTATAACATCTTTAAACTCGTCTCCTGGAAAAGTTGAAAAAATGAGATACGGCCTTCCGTCTCGAGAGGGACGATGTGCTTGATATGTGGGAGGAACTTGTAACAATACATGTATTTCTTTGGGAAGATGTTCACTGTGTTCGGGTGTAAGTTTGTTATGCAGAGATCCAACGTGATTAAGAGGCCGCGGTGGCTCAGTGGTAGAGCGTTCACCTCTGGTGCTTGGGGTTCAAACCCTGCTCCCGCCAAGTGAACTTTGTGGTGGACAAACACTGTGTACGTGGGTTTTCTCGGGGTTCTCCCGTTTCCTCCCACTTTCTTCATTCCACCATTTCATTCATCTCTCATCATCACCGTCTCCTTTAGCCTAACCTGCATAAGCGTGGGACGTAAAACTCAAAAATTTCATTTCATTTTTCCAACGTGATTAACAACATGTGCATTAAATCTTCTGTGTTGTGAAAAGAACATTTCCTGGCATGATGTTCGCGGAACCTCCGACGATCTTTATTCCGAGCTTCTTGTGCCTCCTCAGAAAGCTGTCCAATAAAAAACGGCAGACATTCGACGATGTCTTTACCATGTATCAATAATTTACGAATAGATGCTGGCATATAATATCAGTTACACAGATCCACATATAATCATGCAGTATGCAGAGAATATACCAATATACCATGAAGCATACCAAATGCTTCACAGTTAATTGCGAAACCACTAGCAATGTTACGTAAGAGAACTGCAAGTCGTTTAACCAACTCTTCATTGATGCCAGTAATGAACGCTAATAATGATGGATTCTAGAAAACCTTGCGGGCAGTATTACCTCATTGCTTGTTCCTTAGTCTGGTTTCGGCACATCCACCAGGAGATCCATTTCCTCGCGAAATCTCTTCTGAAGTAATTTATTTCGTTGATCAACATTTGGTTGGTCCCTCTTTCTCACTCGCCCAGTTTTGATGTCCAGTCAATATGCAATATGCAACTGATCCAGGAAAACAGACTTGACAATCCGAATTCAAATATTGTTGTGTCTTAATTGATTGTCTACTCTCTGATTGATCTTTCGCAATATAGTGCTATCGCTGGTGATCAACCGCTCGATAGTATGATCAGGTAACGCTTGCAGCTACACTTTCGCAGATACGTGTGTGATAATAATGTCGTCTGGGTAACACGCTTTCTTTGCCTCTAACAGTTTATGGTATGACGGATAGATATCTGCATTGTGAACTTTTGCCTGGTTACGAATTAACTGGTATTGTTTCCTTGCAAATTTCGCGTCAATACTTATGCCTTATCCGTCATCTTAATTGGTACCGTTGTCTCTGGACTCTAGTACGCCTTTTTGATTCGTGACCCCCTCCTGGGTGACACATCAATCTATTTCACAATGTAAGAAGCATAACGTTTTCCTTTTGCACGTAAACCCATGTGCGCTGCATACACAAACTCTCCAGCCGTCGCTTGTTGTACTAACGATTGCAGAGGTCGTTTCTTTGTTTTCTCTCTTCCTTC
This sequence comes from Thermobia domestica, assembly GCF_964235325.1. Lineage (NCBI taxonomy): Eukaryota > Metazoa > Arthropoda > Insecta > Zygentoma > Lepismatidae > Thermobia > Thermobia domestica. The sequence goes on from NC_137471.1 coordinate 103,570,964, forward strand.
AAACAGTTTTGTTGCACGCAGGGTCAAACAGTTTTATTGGACGCCCCACAAGTGTTCTCGGTGTCTAAGCTATACTGCATGATACTGATTGTCATAATGCCGCTACATTCCATACATTTGCAGGAAACTGCACTGCACTGGCGAGCCACTTACACATATTAGGTGACAAATTTATTCATTACACGATGACAGTTTTGCCTTTTGTCTTTGACGTACACAAAAACTGTCCGTATTCTTTCTGGCACACTCTGCTACATCCCCATCGCAGTCTTTTAACCTGAATTTGTCTATTACACAGGAGTAGACACTATTGGTCCTCTTGCAGATGGTGGATTCACCTCTCCAGGCGTCGAACAAGACTCATTGTGTCAGGGTACACTCCATTTTTGAAAGTACAAGAAGCAACAATTATGCAGACATATGCGCACCCTAGTTATTATGCATACATTACAATCATTACTTTACACATCTATAGTCATTAGTAGCTGGAGACTGGTGGAGAATTGTTTCTACGCGTCAAGACATTATACATATTCCTAAATACAGTGTACGTTCTTATTCGCAAGTGTTTTCCATCACGCGATAGTCCACCCAGATATTCGTGGCACTCCACATTCATGTCACATACACGTCATACCTTCATCTGTAGTTGTCACACCGTACATGGCATTGACCGACAGCTGTCTGTGTCATATGCTGCAGACGTAGGCTCTAGCACGAAAGCCGTCGATCAGCTGATTCTGTATTGCGTACATTGCATCTTGTTCGTCTGACCCCACACACCTCCCTATGTCTAATTGGGCACCTTGCTGGTCTTTTCCCATCACTTGGTAAATTGCCCCAGGAATTCCCACTGTTTCTCGGAACTAAGTTTTTTACATTTTTGTCCATCTAGATTTGGGATTTGGACCACTGTGGCGTCTGTGCCGGCTTGAAACCACCACGCCATTAACCCGCTAAATGGACTCTTCACTGCCACCTTTCCCTCTACCCTCTCTCTCTCTCTCTCTCTCTCTCTCTCTCTCTCTCTCTCTCTTTCTCTCCTCTACTCTCAATTTTGCCAACAACGTATTGCATTGGTATTTATTGCCTGAAAGTTCTACACCAATGCATGATTAAAACAAAACCAAAAATAACTACCATTTTAGCGTGTTACTTGTATGTTAATTTAACACCAAAGACATGATCTTCCGGTGGGTCTTGGCATCTGCAAAATCACTTAAGGTATTGCTCGATTATTTATAACTAATTCAAAATTCCGTTCTCCTATATGGTAATCAGTGGCGTAACTAACAGGCCTGCATTGCTAGCCAAGAGCGGGCACTAGAGAAAGCAGGCCCTTCCCCAACCCGTAGCCTTGTTTGTTGAAAAATCATTAAGACAATAAAAAGTCTCAAAAATACATGTAAGTTATTAACTCGAAAATGTAATCTCGTCCATAATTTATGTATTCAATAATGTGATGTGCAATCGATGATATATAAAGAACATAGAGCTAATTCTCCTACGGTTAGGAAACCGTGTTAAACATGGAGTTGTTCGAAGCGAGTGTTGGCGATAAATAATGGTCCCCTGAGCATAGCGGTGATGTCAGAAAACGGGCCCGAAGCCCTAGAAATCGGGCGCCGAAGTTAGTTTTGAGCTTGGGTCTCTTCTATTCACCAATGAAATATGTAGTTCTTGGACGTGGGAGGTGGAAATGGAAAGGTCATGGTCCCTTGATGTCAGCGGTGATGTCACAAATCGAGCCCGAGGCCTGATATGCCCAGATATCGGGCCCCGAAATTATAGGGTCGGTTCCTTCTATTCAATAATGAAGCATGCAGTTTTTGGAAATGGATGGTTGCATTGGAAAGGGTCGGTTTTTCTTGAGTACGCCGGGGATGTCGCAAACTGGTTCGATGCCCGAAGTCCAAGACATCGGGCCCCAAAGGATGTTAATGCCATATGCATGCTTTTTGCTTTCAAAAGTAAGTTTCCTTATTCTCCTGGCTGATGAAGAGAAATAAAAAAAAAAAACGTCGTGAGTGGGAAATATGGGATTCGCTGACTTAGTAAGTATGAAATAAGAATAAATGAATTTTGGAATTCTTACTTTATATGTATTTTAGGATTAACTAATTCATATCGGACTTCTGAAGAGGAACATCAAAGCAATTTAATGACCGCGTCTATAGCGACAACTTCCAGTCAGGACCCCTCTTCAGTTTTATTAGAAATAATAAAAGAAAGAGTGAGAAAGAAGAGAAGAAGGTAGGAGAAAGGAGTAAAAGAGGAAGAGGAGAAAGGAAGAAGGAACTAGAGATAAAGGATTACTGGATAATTATGGGAATATGTTAAAGGAACTTGAATAGTTACTGAAAAGATGATTCATATTCGAAGGTTATTACTTGAAGATCGTTTCTGAAATGATCCTGATAAGACACATGTTTCTCATACTACCCCGACCTGGATCCAGACAACTGCACAAGTGGAAGTTGCCCTAACCCAGCGTAGGTGACGGGAAGTTTTAATTTAATTGTTTGTCTATTATTTCAAAATGTTAAATAACCTGTATCTAGTATCTCAATTTTCATAATGAAGATCGATCACACATTTGAATCAGCCAAGAATTGTTTTCTTAAGTAATGTATATATTTTCCGCAAATAGAAGTTTTGAGATTTCTGAAAAGAACGTCATTATTCAGGCTCATTCTGTTATTTTGGCTTTTCTCTCAGAGCCGATTTAGACTACTTTAGGATTAGTTGTCTTTCATGACTTCAATCTTACACTAACACACATAACATGCTATTACACACTTATTATAAACACTATCATAGTAAATCAACATTAAATGCTACCACTTACAACTAAATTTGTCATTCATTCAGACACACTCGCATACAGGACAGCGTATCGACACGGGTGAAAATAGTTATAAAAGAAACCACGTAACTACAATTTGGTGAACATTTATTACTATCTACACAGAATTTTGTGAACATGCTATAAATATACATATAAATGTATCAACCCACATATGAAATTGAACATCAGCAATGTAATAGTATATATATATATATATATATATATATAATTAACTGCCGGTAAAATGTAAGTCCGTAAATATCGTTACATTTTACAATATTTTCAGTAAAAAAAATTTTGAAATGAGGGCTATAATGAGTCTTTTTCTCATATGTAAAGAATTTTAATTAATTCTACGAGTCCTCTCTCGTACCTCTCTCGTACCTGTAATATCACACATTCTGGTGTCCATGCATTTAACTGCATTTCATTTTAAGATCCACACATAAGGTTATATTTAGTAACCCTAACCGACACATTCGGTTCGTAGCAGTATTTATCGACACATTTCTTACATATCTGGGATTAAGAGAGCAAAGTTTTGTCACTAATATAATGGTGACTATGTTGCTTATTCGGTCACTCCACTTAGTATTCCATTCACTAATTATCTTCCAGTCAATATCACTTTGTATTACCAGGTGCACACATTTATCATTAGATTCACACAATGTATAAAGAAAAAAGATTTTTTCCAAGTCTAGAAGGATTTTCGTTTCTATTGAGAACACGACTACTGAGGCGGAAAACACTGACCAAGTTTGAGTATTCGTATGGAAGGGAAGGAATCGAAATCCAATTCTACAGGAGGATTTCAGTTTACTAACTTCAAGGTAGATTTAATAATGCATTAGGGTTACGATGCCCTGTCTTAATCCCATGCTACATGCAATTAGTATAATACAGACGATGTTAGCTGTTACATATGTTACTTAATAATATTATAAAGATTAGAAAGAACATCTAACATGCGGCGGTATTTTCTAACATTCACAATTTACACTTATTGGATATTTCGGAACTATAGCAACCAAGAACCGTTTGGGGGTAGGTACAGTTCGCGGCATAGAAATTGTTACAAAAATTCCAAGTCAAAATTAATAACAAACTCTTGTCCCGTTTTCTTATGCATCCTGAAATACATGTCTCAATCGATTAGTTCCTTCTAGTACGATCCAACTCCAACTCCTCCCCTCCTCCACCTCTCCTTGTCTAAAGTAGTGTGTGTGACGTAGTACAGTCTTTCCTTTCAGACGAAAAAAAAACAGGAATCAAGTTTCCAATGTTGTAGCTCTAAAACAGTCTTTTTCATTAGTTTGTTCTGAAATATCTTTTAAGAGCCTAAATTTATATATATAAGAGCCTCTCTCTCTCTCTCTCTCTCTCTCTCTCTCTATATATATATATATATATATATATATATATATATATATAGAGAGAGAGAGAGAGAGAGAGAGAGAGAGAGAAATACGATATTGAAGTAAAATGTATAATGGTAAATTGAATAAATAAATATGTGTAAAGGGTCTTGGTACCTACCCCGAACGGTCCTTGGTTGCTATAATTCCGAGATATCCGATAAATGTAAAATGTGAATGTTAGTAGATACCGCCGCATGTTATAGATATTCTCTTCAAATTTTGTAATATTAAATAACATATGTAATGACTAACATCATCTGTATTACACTAACTGCAAGTAGCATGGGATTTAGGCAGGTCATCGTAAACCTAATGTATCCTTAAATCTGCCTTCTAGTTAGTAAACTAAAATCCTTCTCTAAAGCTACATTTCGATTCCATCCCTTCCATACGAATCGTGAAACTTGACCAGTGTTTTCCCACCTCAGTAGTCGTGTTCTCAATACAAACGGAAGTCCTTCTGAACATGGAAAATTCTCGTGTTTACCTATACATTGTGTAAATCTAACGTTTAATGTGTGCACCTGGTGGTATAAGGTAATATTAACTGAAAGATCGTCAATGAATGGGATAGTAAGTGAATGACAGAATAAGTAACATTAGTCACCGTGATATCATTAACAAGACTTTGATCTCTTAATCCCAGAAATGGAAGAAATGTTTTCGATAGATACTTCGACGAACAGAATATGTGTCAGTTATGATTAGTAAATGATCTTATGTGTGTATAAGGATTGCAATAAAGTTAAATGCATGGACACAAGAAAGGGTGCTGCGATAATACGTATGATATTATAGCTCATCTAGAGCTACGAGAGAGGACTCGTATCATTACTTTAAACGTTTTCATATATGAGATAAAGACTCATTTCTAACTCTCATCTTTTTTTTTTTTTTTTACTCATCGTATTGTACTTATTCACTGACGTATATCACATTTATCAAAAGTTAAATAAAAATATCTTTTTCTTTCCTTTTAATCTGTCTGTTAATATATATGTTTGCATTACTATTGTTCAATCTCGTGTGTGGATTGACATATTTATATGTATGTTCATTGCATGTTTATAAAATCCTGTGTGAATTTCTTAATATATATAATAAATGTTCACCAAATTGTAGTTAGATTGTTTCTTTAAACTATTTTCACCTATGTCGATACGCTGTCCTGTATGTATCTGAGTGTATGTGAATGAATGACAAATTTCGTTTTTAAGTGGTAGCATTTCATATTGATTTACTATGATAGTGTTTATAATAAGTGTGTAATAGCATGTTATATTTATTAGTGTATGATATATACTAATCAGTATAGAAATGAGGAGAATAGGACGCTTCATGAAATCAACCCAACCACGGAAAACACCAGAGCTTAGAATGGAGACATACAGTATATTCAAACACCCCAAACTTTGATGCAATCAATCAAAACTGAGCAAATGTGACTTCTTTTCTACAAGATTATTATGAATCTTAATAAAAATGACTATGCGAACGAATCTTGATAGAATATTTGACGTATTCACCAGGCGCGCACCCAAAAAACTGTTGGATGAATCCAAAGTTTGGGAGGAGGGTCCAATACTATAAGACCTACATCTAGGTACTATTGATCCGATGTAATTATACAGCCGAGAAACGATTTCTAATTGTTACTTTCCGCCATCTATATTCTAAGAAAAAATATAGAATTAGATTTTTTTTAAAGAAAAGAAACAGTATAAATGAGGTGTAACATCAGATCTTTAGGCTACATCAGTCATTTCTCTGCTAATCAATTATAGTTTTATTATGAAAATGTATAAACGTATGTCGAGTTAAGAAGTATTGAAGGGGGATCCGAATCCTGTAGATTCTCGGTGTGGGTGTGCGCCTGGTGCTCACACTAGTTAAATCAAGCATAATTATAATGTTTTTATTAGTTCTCATACTTCTTCACTTTTTGAATTGAGTTAAGATGATTTTGAGTTTAACGTTCCTTTAAGCAGTTAGGCTAAATGAGACGGGATCTACTGATTAACGTGGAATCTGAACGATCTGAGCTCCCGCCAGGAATCGAACCCGGGTCTCCCACGGCAAAGGAGCTTGCGTTAATCACTTAGCCACGAAGGAGCTCTCTTCACTTTTTCAATGAGATGTCGCCAATATATTATACAATTCAAATCCTGCTAATTCCCTTCATATAAGACGCGAGAAAAGCAAAACAATCATATTTTCATTCCATAATCTATCAGCCATTTATTAATTTAAATTCATTTTGAAATTTCGACACAGTGTAGTTTTCACCTCTAGATGATAATTAACTTTGTTCTAACTTCTTTCTAAACTTTCACAATTCGTCAGTGCACTAAAATATATACAGTAGTTTGCAATCACTCAACAGAATCCTCTACAAAATAGGGTAACGATAAAAATTTTCTTACAACAAATCTTCCGAAAAATGCTTCCGTATCGAACAGGTCTTAGATTCACTAATATTGAGAGTATTTTAGGAAAACCTAACTCTAGAAACTTATCGAGAAGGCTATACGAGAGTATACGGGAATATATCCACCTAATTTCTTTATAGTTCGGCGTATATTCACTTCAGTTAAGAGATGTATTGGAGGTATAAGGATGGATATAAACTATGGTTTTGAAGAAGGTCGAGTGTATACCTACCAAAAATTCTAGCAGAACATAGCTGATGAAAATTATGGAAAAGAAATAATAAATACTAGCAAATATACATAAATCAATCAGTATATTACCACACAACACGTTTTCACTTTGCTACTTTGAAATACACTGAGAGAATAATGGGTGATATCAATAAAAATAAGTAACTACTCCTGAGAAGTCCTGCTCGAGAATCGGAGTAACTACACCTGGAGTAATCTCCTCCCTCAATTTCGTATCAATAAAACAAGCCACTACTCAGGTCTAGTCTGCTCCAGATTTATGAACGTTTACTCGCGCTTCCTCTGCACGTAGCATTGAGTCGTATCAATAAAAGAAGTGATTACTAATTTCTCCCATTCATCGCGCAGTCATTTCGTTGTTTTTAACCTATGGCGTAGTATCTTAAAAGCCATGAAACGGGCAAGTAGCAACGATAGCTTCAATCAAAGTGCATTTGTGGATATTCTAAAAGAGTTTCCAGTGGTACTTTCAAAGTCACAGCTACCAGAAAGTAAACGAAGGAAAGCCGAAACTTTGAAGGTAATTACAGTGAAATGTAACGAAATATCAAATACATCTACGACTGAGACACAAATTCAAAAGAGAATCTTTAATATTCGAGCGAGAATAAAACAAAAATAAAAAAGAAGAAAAATATTTAAAAAAAAAACGGGAAAGAAGAAAGTAATATTGAAACCATGGGAATGAACCTATTTGAGCTGACGGATGTTGATTGGAATCCAGCAATATCAAGATTAACACGACAAGCGCATATCACGTGTTGTCCAAGGTCTTTGTAGATTGTTTGGCTTTAAGAACGAAATCATAGACACTTGGCTCCTTTGTTTTCTTTTTAATAAAGTCCAGCCACCCACGTCATAAATCACGTCCATCTGATTGCGTTTTCCACACCATACGTGTCCCCTTTCGCCTTGACAAACAAAATACATTCTCATGTATACACCCTTTCTATCAACGTTGAGTTGAGTTGATAATTAGTTTAACGTCCTTTTCAGTAGCGTGCCTATATGAGACAGAACCCACTGATTAACGTGGAATCCAAACCACATAAGCTCCTGCCGGGAATCGAACGCGGGTCTCCTATGCCAAAGGTATGTACGCTAACCGCTTAGTCACGAAATAGCTCTTCCTATTAACGTATTACTCTCCAAAATACTAGGTTTCTTTAATGCCACTTGTGTACAGTCAAGTGCTCCGATAGCACCCGGAAATGTATATTGTTCTTGCCACTCTGCCTTTGCTGTTTGTATATTACGCACACTTCCGGAAGCAATCCATTTTCAGGTAGTCATAGACAGTACTTTGAGCCACACCAGAATCCCCTGACATTCCGACCTGGAATCCCGGATCACTCACGTAACGCAAGAAAACCAAGGGCACCGATTTCTCTGTAAATTGGGGGGAAGGGCATTCAGATGCAGAAGGTATATATATCATGATTTTAAGACAAATTGCACTCTAATTATGCCAAATATTGTATATTCATAAATACAATAGGGGGCCACATAAGCTTTGGGGGCCCAGGCCCCCACAGGATCAGCGCCTTTGAAGAAAACCCGCATCTTTTCATCATTACGTAGTCCACCACCCCGAATTTCTTTTGATTCTCCTTAAAAAATGTTGTGCTAATCACTACATTTTCTTTCATAAACTTATAATGCTTTTTGTAATCTCCATTTCCAACATTTCTATGCAGTTTATAAGTTTTTCTACGTAGTAAAACAATCATATACTCTGCCATATTTCGCACGGAGTCACCTATTTAGCTTGCTCCACAAATTTGGAGAAGTTACTAGCATCACAGAGGAGTCTTTGATTTTTATTGATATCAAACACGTAGTAGTTACTCGGCTCGAGAACAGAGGTGTGGTTACTTCAAAAGGGCGGGGCTTCTCCGAGGTCAGCCGAGACGACTAGTACTCAGTTCTCTTTTTATTGATACCAATGCGAGTAACTACTTCAAAATTGGGCGTAATGAGTAACTTCTCCGTTTTATTGATATCACCCAATGTTTCTGCGCATAAAGTACAATCTCCGAAGTTCCACCCCTCCCCCAAAGAATAAAACTTTTCGCGTTTTTTTTTTTTTACAGCGAAGTGTTACAGCTGAACGTACACTCATGTCCAAAATTATTGTCGCATGTCTATAAATATGTTTTTGTAGGAATATAATTTGATAACGAGTTCTCCCAGTATTTCTTACAATATTAGTATATGTATAATCGGCAAAGACATATATATGGTAAATTTCATGTCAAAAGAGCAGTAAACAAGAACAATAAAACGAAAATAAAACTTTTTTGTCCATTTAGCAACATTTTGTTTTACTCATTCTAATTTTCGTATTTATAATTCTTTTCCTATGAAATTTACCACAAATATGCATTTCCCGATTATGCACATATTAGTATTAAAAGTACTCTGAAAAATCATTATCAAATTATAATCTTACAAGAAGACAATTATAGATACGCGACAATCATTTTAGACATGAGTGTACATTACTGCTAATAACAGTACTCGTCTTTTTTCTATTTTACATGTATTTAAAATGTAAGTTAAAATAGAAAAATCAGTTTTAAAATTTCCTTCGAATTCTCACAATACAGAAGGTAGAATTTTACCATTGTAGCAATGTTACTAAGTACAGTATGTTTTGATAAGCTATTTACTTTTTTTACAAACATTTAGTTTGTGTAGGTAGGAAAATCTGATTATATGTATTTAAAAAATAAGTCTTGAAAATAAATTAAAATTTTATTTTGTTCTGCGTTAACTTACGAATCTCTGGGGAAGGATTCTAAACCTCCCATTTCCCTCGGTACGACCTCGGAAAAATGTGATTTTGTTTGTTCTATTAGTTTATTTTCATTACAAGTAATTGAGATAAAAAGAAATATAGATAACTGATTGAAAGAATGAACTGTTACTATATTCTTTTGATTCTATTTAAAGCGCCACATTACTGGAAATTAGACAACAGCTGTCAACGCTGCTCATTCAAATCTTGATTTGAACGTCCGTAGACCGCAGTTCCTCCCCCAGCTGCCCGCGCTTCCCTTCTGTACTACACACAGAGCAGTGTATCATGCTCGTTGCTGCTGCGAATATGGTGTAATGATGGAATGCATATACGCAAGGAGTAAATCAAGCTGACACCTGAAACGAAACGACAAAATAATAATATTCTAAATATTATTAAATATCTTAATGAGCAACAACGTGTACGATATTCGGTGGTTCACATGTTTTTGCGAACTGCACAAGGCGACGCCACCGTTTCCCACCCAACTTCCTGAACCCCTACTAGATCCATGCTGTATTTCTCGTGTTCACTCGTTACGGATTTTAACGCGCCTGCCCTGTAAAAGACTTCTAATTATATATGGTGTTCGAAATCGATTTTTTTTTAGATAGTGCCAAGTTATCAGTCCTGGTCCGAGGCTTCTGTGAGTGTTTCTAAACAAGTACCTTTTTTCTACATGTAGTATTTTTAAGTAGTCATATCATTTTAAAGTACAATATGTTTTGTGTTTCCAACCATACTGTACAGTAAATACAGTCAAATCATCGCAAACTTCTCTCTACACATTCTTTTTATAAGATATCAAGGGAGACTTAGTAGTAAGGTGGCAGTATTATTGGCGAGAGCAACAGTAAACTGAAATTTTAAACATAGGGCCAAAGTATACGTGCCCATGAGGTCATGCGAAATATGGAAGATACGATTAGAAATGATAAATGTGACTTCGCAACTTGTCATCAGTTTTTATTTAAATTATGATATCCTTCCACACCAAACCCTTAAGATTTTTTTTTCTTGTACCTTATGACGTAATTTTTATCCCTTTTTTCAAACAATCTTGTGTTAAGGGAAATTGGCCCATAATTTTTTCGTCTTACGAAGTTTTTTGGTTGATTGGCACAAGAAAAGGAACAAGACGGCGAAAGAAATTTTCTTGGAACTTTTGACATAAATTTTGGTCCTTTTTCCAATGTTGAATCTTGTCTTATGGGACTAAAGCGCCCAAAAAATCTTGTCTTATGGATCAGTTTTTAGTTTTGTGCACCCTTCCACACCAAAACTCGTTAGTTTTTTCTTGTACCTTATGACGTAAATTTTCGTAATTTTTCAAAAATTCAGGAGCTCACTGTGTCCAAAAGCCCCGGTTTGACGCGGAAGACTTAAGTTTTTCCTACATTCCCGGCCGACCCGCACCAGATGTAGGGGTGAAACAATTTGTGCCTCCTGGCGTGATTTAGCTCTCTGTGCAATACTAACTCTAAAGGATATATATTATTTTTTATTTTGTTCCCTTCGTGTAACTGATATCTGTTTCTTTTTTCGCTGTAGTGGTAAACACAACATTCGAAACATCCTGCTCGATCGCCTGAGGGCAAGACAGCACACAGCAGCAAGCAAGCAAGCAAGGCAAAATACCACGAGACAGGGCCGGCGAACTACAGAAGCTTCAATTGAGCGCTCCCAACTTCCTAGCTACGTCTTATCAACAACAGGCAAAGTTGAGTAACAGTAGCGAGACAGGTGCAATTACTTCCGTGTTACAAGGGTATAAAATCATATGATAGCACAATTACATTTTACATTTCACTTCTAGATATTACTTTCTGTGAATCGAAGCAATAGTTGAAAAATCGATTATTAACGATAATGAAAAAATGGCGTAATAAAAGTACTCATGCCCAATGGAAGGCATAACTCAAATCTTTGAGCAACAGCTTAACTAACGTGAAACCTAACGCATAAATTGTCATTGAACCCATCGGTGTAGCCAGGTTTCGGAGGGGTGCGGGAGATCTCCATGAAAATTATCAGACAATGTGAAAATTAGAAACGCAATTGTAGGCTTTATTGTAATGACTCTTAGAAGTTTCGAGGGTACGGGTGTTCTCACCTAGAAACTTTTTAGCCATATTTAAACTTGAAACGCCATTTAAGGCTTTATTTTAACAGACTTTATTTTATATATATAACGCAGCAGCTGAAATGCGTGGGGCAGAAGCGGGCATGAGTAAATCGATGATCGATGGATCCAGGGCGCAGAAAAGCTAGTTACGCCACTGATAAGGAGCACGTATGTAGCATGGAGTTGGCGATCCCCCTTGAGCCGCGGACTAAATCTGGGGCTTAGTCAGTATATTGCTAAATCCGCCACTGACTACATGAGGTGTTAACTTCATGCCTCGCGGCCTCTCCTTATAAATTTTATTATGGAGTGCCGCGAGGCATGCCTAAGTGCTTATAAAACATTATTTTTCATATTTTCGTACAGTATACATATTAAATACACAGAACGTATAAAAAATAACGATATGTTATAAAATTCTATATTGGTCTGGATCAGGATTTCTCAGCCTGGGGGTCGGGAAGATAAGCGGAAGAGAGAAATATAATTAGAATCTAATACCAGATATTGAATATTTCTCTGATACGTATTATTTACTTTTATACATACTGTTAAGAACAACAAAAACAGGTCTACTAAACATTTTCAACAGATGTAGAGTTATTTAAAAATCAATTTAAATGAAAGAGGTACGGTATGAAACCAATAAAAACTGCATATTGAAATACCAGAAGAATACAAATGCAACAAAACCTGCATATTGATATACAATTAAAATTGAAAGCTAATGAGATAACTGAGCATGGTGTGATTTTACTAGTGCTGCAATATCTAGTTCAGTCTTCGTGACGCACATTATCAAGTCATCGACTGATAAGCGATTTCGTATCTTTGTTTTAATGCTTACCATGGAAGAAAAAAAGCACTTTCGCACAGGTACGGTGTACGGAATTATTACATTTAAAGCAGCAGATACCAGACCAAGATATTCTTCTCTCCCCTTTAGACAGAACTTGTCCAAGTCTTCGTACAGAAACCCAGTTGCACGGACTTGTCGCATGATAATTTTATTAGTTGCTCAAGAAGTTGTGGCTTAGATCAGCTACTTTCCTGACCTTTTCAATGAAGAGGTTTAACCCTTTTAACTTACGATGGCACAATACCTGTGCCATGGCGTCGACCTTCGGAATTTGCTTTTATAAGTCTCTAGTAAAGCTTTTCATATCGGGTTTTTTGCATTCATTCAAATATGAAAGCATCATAGAACATATTTTATGGACATTTTGCAGCCTCGAGTGCTCTGTCTGGGGGCTGTGACGTCACAAACATGGACGATGGGTTTTAAAAAGGGTATATTTGAGAAGTTTTTCAAAAAATCCCTGACACATTACTATGTATTTACCCTAGAATCATGGTTTGTACCTCGTTGGTTTCGTCATGAGACAGGCTTTCGAAACGTACCATTTAAATTTCCCTATCGTGTATCAGAAGCGGGAAAATCGCGTCCAAAATGGAAAATGGGATTTTTTAAAGAAAAAATTCCCTTTTCTCCATTTTTATCTTCACAGGTACACGATAGCGAACTTTGAGTGGTACCATTTGAAAGGCTGCCTTCACTGAAGAAAATGAGACATGACTCATGTTACTAGAGTCAACAGACGTGTGTCAAAAAAATCTCGATTTCTTTATTTTTTTTTTTCATTTTTCACACATTTTTAGTCAATTACTTTAGTAAAGTATCTACAGTATTATCACTATTTATTCTAAAGTCATGACACGTACCTCGTTTTCTTTGCCATGAACCAGTCTTTCAAACGGAACCACTCGTATGTCTCTAGCATGTACCATAGTGGAGAAAATTCGCAAAGAAGGGAATTTTTTGTCAAATGTCAGGGAGGAAAAAATATTACCCCATGTGCAAAGAGTACCAGCTTTTCCCTATTTGAGCAATGGATAACCCATTTTGCACATGGGGCAATATTTTTCCTCTCTTATTTTTCAAGATATAACATTGAAACTTCGTACACATAGTATGTTGGAATTTTTTTTGGGGTTGACACAGGGGCCGGTCAGAGGGGCCCAAAATCGGGGAAAAGGGATTTTCTCCACTATGGTACATGCTAGAGACATGTGAGTGGTACCGTTTGAAAGACTGGTTTTGGCCAAACAAAACGGTGTATCAACCATGTCTCTACGATAATTACGGATGAGTCAGAAAATTTTTATATAAAAATGGGTTATCCATTGCTCACATAGGGTGCCAAAATTTATTTTATTTGAGGGCGAGGGGGCGAACTTCTAAATGCAGCACTGATCATACACCTGCAGCTCCGATGCACACAGGCAATATGTGTCGCGTGGTCAATCCACAACTATTTCCCTCGTTGTTGATGCGACGTAGTGCGTAGTGTTGTGAAGGCCTGGAAATTTTGGGTTAAAAAACAGTTTTTTACTGTTTTTTCCCGAGCCTGGAAAAAACGGAAAATTTGGGAAAAATTGAAATTTTTGAACATTTTACTACAAAATGCTTTTAAAATGGAAATTAGTCTATATTTACTAGTTTGGATTTAAGGTAATTGAATAGTTATGTTTCTTGTATTCGAATAGGGGAAATTTGTGGCAACAAATATATGTGAAGCACTCCTTTAAAGTTAGCACCGTCATAGAATGGAATTATGGTCAAAAGAAACTAAAATACAATCCTAGTTGGAGTAATTAATATAAACGCATTTAAATTATCTTAAGCAATCTTATGAAGTTCCCGCTTTATGGTAGGAATGCTTTAAAATAACAGGGCCAGAATCATTTAAGATAATATGTTAAAATAAAATATATATTTTATGTAGATACATATCTTCCTTGTGCTTTGTAAAATTTCCGGAAATTTTGAACCCTATAGAAAAAATCTTTTGTTCAGAAATATTGGCAAAAGCTGAAAAATATAATTTAAAAACTATTTCTTCGCCTGATGGTAAACATATTGGCTGTATCGTGTCTGCAGCATATATACAATGTATTTTGCTAGCAGAAAAAATACTTAAAACAGGTTTTAATTATATATTTTAATTTTCTGATATCTGGTTAAAAAAAATCCATGTTTATTATTTGTAAATTTTTCTAACAACTCAAGAAGAGAGATGATCTAATTTACAGATACACACATACTCTGCACATGTTCGTACCAATGGGGAGAATACGTTTCACTTTGGACATAAAGGCTACCAAAACTGTCACCAATGAACTAGGGACCCCAAAAACTATGAATTCGACACTAATATCGATCATTTTCAATCATTTATATATATATCCCCCTTCCCCCAAGTTGGAGTGCTGAGTTTGGATTTAAGCGGCATCGGAAGTGTCACTATTCATCTCAGCAACCCTGAAAACTATGGATTCGACACTAACATCGGTCATTTTCAAAATATATCCCACTTTCTTCCTCCAAGTACACCTACAAAGTGAAATGATAGGAACCATCCCAGGTCCGAATCTCATCTATGTTGAAAATTTTATCGAGATTGGTCTGATGGTTCAAGAGTTGTTAAGTTACGAAAATGTTCACGTTCATTTTATATATATAGATACTTTATCGCAATAGAAAAGAAGTATTTGTTTACATACAAAATTTTGCACATAAAGTTTACACAAAAGTCAATATTAAAATATTACTAGCAATTAAATGTTTTAGTGCATGAGTATTAGTGAAATTTGCCTACTGCTCTCTTTTTTAAGTAGTAATTTGGTTAAAATTAACAAGATTCCACGAGATGGAGGAGCACATTAAAAACTCAGCTTCATTCAAGAGCCCTATTTGTTGCGACAGAAACGTTTCATGATGGTAGATGTGTATGCAATTGTAAAAGTTCTGTAATTAATGCGCAACCAGGAGTAAACGAATAAAAGGCACATAAAGGAAATGAGTGCATACTATTAATTTTCGAGAATAATTACAATAGTTTTATTTTCTAATGCTTCTTATTTAAATATTCGCAATATTGAAACTTCTCAACTTAAATTTTTCAAGCGTTCAAAAAAAATCATTAGTAGTAAAATTAACCTAATACAAAGATTTTTGTTATTTTCCCAATTTTTCCAATTTTCCGGAAAAAAACGACTTTTTGCCAACAGGTTAAAAATTTCCCTAAATTTTAAAACAATAGTCGTGCGCAGCACTGTTACCATGATTGACAGCAGAAACAAATCTATGAATATGCATTCAAAATGGAATTTGACAAGAAACGAGTTGCTTTCGCACAGTTAGTATATAACATTATAAAGATGAAAAGGAATGAATTCCCATTTCATTATGCTCGAAAAGCTTTGTTTCTTGATTTCAGAAAGGCCTACGACTCGGTCAGGAGGGAAATATTGTACAATATTCTTACCAACTCGGCATACCAAAATACTGTAGCTAATTAGATTAGTAAAGATGTGTTTAAATAAAACTCAAATGTGACAAGAATGTAATAAAATTATATCATGAAATTGCTGAGATTCTGAGCTAATTTTAAGATTAAACCATTTTCTAAATCATGTACAATAGTTTTTGTTTTCTTGTCACATAGACGGAAGACCTGACTCGATTCCCAGTCGAAGCTCAAGTGGTTAAGGTCCAACGTCAAGCAATAGGTCAGGGGCGGATCCAGGGCGGACTTCTGGGGGGGCGGTGGCAGCGGGTTGTAATACTGCTACTTAGAGCTAGTTTTAAGAGCTCTAAACTCTGAGATGTGTTTTATTTAGCTATATGTAAAATAAGAAAGTTTCCTCTTCTAGGAAGGGGGGCTGGATCCACCCCTGCTATAAGTCTACGTCTGATATAGATTCTGTTATGAAAGGGACACAAGACTCAAATCCAACCAACCAATCCCAACGTAAAATCTGGGTAGGAAAATACTTGTCCACGAGCTTTCACCTACCGAATGGACTAAAACAAGGAGATGCGCTGTCGCCATTACTATTAAATTTTGTTCTGGAATATGCTATGAGGAAAATTAAAGATAGCAACCAGGTAGTGTTGCCATGAGACGAGAGAGAATCCTTTGGAATGAGACAGTTTATTTGTCCCGTCTCGTGTCTCGAAAATACAAACACAGTTTTTGAATTTAGAAAACACACACACACAGCAAAAGTAACCGTTTCGATGTTCTAAGATTATCTTCCTCGGACGAAGCATTAAGATGTTAGAACATTGAAACCGTTACAGTTGCTGTGTGTGTTTTCTAAAAATAAAGTTAAGTTTGATAGCTTTGTCAGCTTGTTTTTATTAAATTATTTCCTTATGTTTAATTTTTCAGCTGTTTCTAGTACACACTACATGATTTTCTACGATAAATTAAGTGGGATATTTAGATAACTTTGTGATGAAATATAACTTTTGGTTCCATTGCATTTTATTGTCAATAGTCCAGATGTCTTAAACCTCATTTAATTGGAAGTGAGGAAGTAAATGTCTTCATATATTTGTGAACTCGAACCTCTGCCCTGGATGGCTTTTGTGTGTGTCCCTAATCTTAGTTCTTAAAAACGCATGTCCTGAAAAATAGTAATAGAAATAAATAAAAGAACAGTAAAAGAAATAGTGATCCAACACAATGCGGTGACCCAACGTGATACCATCTTTTCAGTTAAATCAACAGAACGGATGGTGGTGATTTCGGTAGTGGGAGAAAAACAGTTAGCTGCAGTGAGATTTGAACATGGATTACTCAGTTAGAAGTCGAGCGTCTTACCTACTTTGTTAATTCGTCAGACGGAAAGAACACTTGATTCAAACAATATAGAGATAAAAGAAAAAGAAAAAAATGTTGCTGAACACTAAACACAATGTTACTCTCACGACTTATACCATGATTTAATTACTTTTTCATTGATCAACTAAGAAGCACAATTTCCCCTACCTTTTATCACACTTTTCGTCGTGGTTTTAAAAAGTCAAACTACATGACCCACCGACGCGACGGCCTAAACATTGTCTTCCATCATGCTTTTCTTATTGTCTCTGGAGCTTGTTAAGGCATCGTTCTAGCGTCGAATCATAACAGTAAATACAGTCGTAATCGCAATAAGCCAAGTTCTATTTTCTTACTTCCTCTGTCAAAAACATTTTTATATTATCATATCTAATATAATAAATGTGTTAGGACTTAGAAACGATTAGTGAAGATTAGGAAGGTCACGTCGCCTTTTAAACTTGTCTTACGACCATCTTTACTATTATAATTGGCGTGTGCTATTACTAACTCCAGTACCGTAGTAGACCTGCCTGTCTGATTTGACTCGCGGTTTTGGACAGTAAGGTAGGTTGTACGGAATAACATTTAAAAAAATGTCTCAGTGAGTCGAGATTGAAATCTTGAACACGTTTAGGCAAGGCCTGGCCTATTTCAATTCAGTTTGCTATTTAAGGGGGGCGTTTGCTCAGTGGTAGAGCGTTCACCTCTGGTGCTTGGGGTCCCTGGTTCAATCTCAGCTCGCGGCGTGTGGACTTTGTGGTGGACAAACATCGTGCTCGTGGGTCTTCTCAGGGTTCTCCCACTTTCTTCATTACACCATTTTCATTCATTTCTCATCTTCAGCGTCTCCTTTAGCCAAACCGGCAGAACCGTGGGACGTAAAACTTAAAGATTTCATTTCATTTTCAATTTGCGATTTTACTTCGTGGTAGCTTTTAATTTTTAGTTTTCTTGGCAACCTAAATCTGCCATCTGGAGCGCTTAACCTTCCTCCTCCCCTACATTCTACTGCATGCAAAAACAATCATATAAAAGATTATTTGCGGAATCACATGGTAATGCTTTTGCATCCCGGGAATACCTCTACAGGAGGCCAAGTTCAAAGTTTTAAATGGCAACAGGGGTTGATTTTGTTCCCATTAAAGCAAGTTCTAAATTTTGAACAACTTTAAGAGGAAGTACTTTTTTGATAGCTTATACCATTTGGCACTTCCAAGATCTAATTGGAAGTCGAAATTATCGTGATTTAGAGGGTTTTCGGGACTTTTCGTGTGTTGTAACTCAAAGGGAACAATAACTAAAGGTTCGAAACTAAAGTGAATTATTAAATGAGATATGCGGAATGAAGCTATAAATTTTTTGAAAATCGGCATCCCGAAACTCCGCTACAGGGGATAGCAAAATTTGAAGTAGAAAAGGTTTGATTTCGCTTTCTTTGAAACAAGCACGAAATTTTGAACAACTTTCAGACAAAACATCGTTTCAAGAAAGTGGTAGGATACGAGTCAACTCCGAGAAATCACACACACTTGATTAGGGATAGCCAACTCCGGAATTTTTACTTTCCGAAATCCAGAAAGTAAAATCAATAAAAAAGTAAAATCCATATTTCGGAAAAAATCAGGATTTTTTCAAATTCCAGAATTTTCTAAATTTCGGATTTTTCTGAATTTCGGAACTTTTCCGACATCGGATTTTTTCCGAAATCCGGAAAGTGAAATTTCCTATTCCGTAAACAAATTTTCTGGAATACGGATTCCGGAAAATTTTGGCCATCCCTACACATACAATGTTTGTCCACCACTTATGGCACTAACCGAAAACGAACCGACTACCGCACGCGCCAGAGGTGAATGCTTCGAGGCAAAGCTAACGTGACATTTCTTAACTTATGTGTTCTGGGTAATAACTTTGTTGTATCTTGATCAGCATGGTGCAGTCTGCTACATTTTACTTTTATTCCCATGATATGCTGCAACATTTTACGAGACAAGAGGCGACAAACGAGACGAGGCGGGACAGAACCCTTCGAGACGACAGGAGACGAGTACATTTTTTCGAGAGGAGATACACTTTGCACGAGACAGCCTGAAGTTACGAATGGTCTCGTCTCGTGGCAACACTACAACCAGGCCTTGGAGCTAAATGGCACTCACCAGGTTATGGCTTATGCTGATAATGTCAATTTGATACGAGATATTGTGAGGACAAGTTAAAGAAATGCAGAGGTTTTATTAAACTCCTGCAGAGACATGGACTTCTGTCCAGTAAGTCTCGGTCAAATGATGGATAAACTTGGTTTAAGCTTGAATGGCCGAATTTGGGATTTAAATTTCGTTCATCCAAGTCAATCTATTTACACTCAATAATGTCTGTGTTTTTCCACTCGTATTCGAAAAAAAAATTGCTCGTGGTTTCATTATTTTTCCATCACAATTACGAACATTAAAATTAGACTACTCACAACTCTATGCAGACGATCTCGGAAGTCGAAAAGACAGACATGCGATATGCTTTCTTCATTTGTTACTTTGTTAAACGAAGATAGAAATACTATTCACGTGACATCCATCGAAGTATAAACGAATATTTACAGGTTGATTGTTGTGATCAACTTTCTGGGTGTGATTGCAGAACGTTCGATAAAATAGTGGAATATTTTGTACCAAAAACTATTTCATTTTGACAAAAGTTCCTTGTTTGAAGCAAGTGAAATAAATGTAGAAGAAATATCAAAGATTTTACAAGAGTACAGTTTAGATTCCGGCTCGTAAGTTCAAAATTGGTGATTTAGATTTGGATCCTGATTTCGAAATTTAGAAAGTAGGTAAGCACATGTTAACACCCTTATAAAAATATTTGCCCGGCGGTAGCTGATGTGGTTCTGATTCCACGTTAACCAGTAGGCCCCGTCTCATATAGCCTCGCTGCTGAAAGGGACGTTAAACTCAAAATCAATCAACTCAAAATATTTGTACGAGGCGCATTCAGAAAGTAACATTTTCACGCGCCCCATAGCTAGGAAGCCGAGAGCGACCGCGTATATGTGAGACAGTAATGTCCTTGCACGGCTCATGCTCAAGCGGAACTTCCCTAGTGCTCTCAGTAGCGCCGTGGTAGTGGTTGAAGATGGACGTTCCTATTCCGGTTTGGGTACAAAACATCGCGGCGACAACCTCGCGGACCAAAACCTCGCCTGGCCAAAACCTCGCCTCCCAAAACCTCGCGGGACAAAATCTCGCCGGGCCAAAACCCCGCTTGGCCAAAACCTCGCCGCCCAAAACCTCGCGGGCCAAAACCTCGCGCCCCAAAATATCGCCATACCCAAAATCTTGCCTGAGCAAAATGTAAATGTTCCAACAGATGATAAGGATGACGGTATAAAAGACGCTGTTTCAGAAGAAGTATCACGGGTATTTGACCAAGTCCCGCGATACCATATGAAAATTCTATTTCTGTATTAGAGGATTTCAATGTGAAGGTAGGGCGACAGGGTGTTTTAAAACTGGTTATAGGGAAAGAAAGTCTGCATAAGGAAAGTAATGACAACTAACGAGGTTAGTTTCGTGAACTTTGGAACATCCAAAAACTTAAAATTTTAACAAAAATCTAATAATATCTATGAAAATATGAAATAATATATGAGTTTTACGACGTCCCTTGATTATCTCCTATAGGTTAAAGGAGACGTAGATAACCAGGATGAAGGAAATGATCGAATAAAGAAAGTGGGAGGAAACGGGAATAACCCGAGAAAGCCCACGCACACGATGTTTTGTATCTTCTTCTTCTTCTTCTTCTTCTTCTTCTTATTATTATTATTATTATTATTATTATTATTATTATTATTATTATTATTATTATTTGTAATGTGGAATTGCATATTAAGAAACACATTGGGTAAATTTTAAAGAAAAGTTTCATTCGCGGCGAGGTTTTGGCCCGGCGAGATTTTGGGTGGCGAGGTTTTGGCCCGGCGAGATTTTGGGCGGCGAGGTTTTGGCCCGGCGAGATTTTGTCCTGCGAGGTTTTGGGCGGCGAGATTTTGGCCACGCGAGGTTTTGTCCCGGCGAGATTTTGTCCCGCGAGGTTTTGGGCGGCGAGGTTTTGGCCACGCGAGGTTTTGGGCGGCGAGGTTTTGGCCCGGCGAGATTTTGTCCCGCGAGGTTTTGGCCGGCGAGATTTTGGGCGGCGATGTTTCGGCCGCGAGATTTTGTCCGTATCCTTCCTATTCCATCTCCCGCTGCGTGTGAAGTGCGAGCAGTGATAAAGTTTATAAATGCACAGAGTATAGAGCCAATTGAAATCTATCGTCAGTTGTGCCAGGTCTATGGACCTAACGTCATGAGCAAGCATGTGGTGCGTTGCTGGTGTAGACAATTTGCAGCAGGAGTCAAAATGTGCATGATGAGGAGGGCAGCGGGAGGCCAACCGTCATCACAGACGATCTTGTGCACTTTGTCCAGCGAAGCATCATGCAGAATCGTTGCTTCACAATAACGGAACTCAGAGGTCAGTTCCCGCATATTTTCCGCTCTTTATTGCACACCATTGTCACTACTTGCACTTCACACGCAGCGGGAGCGTTAGTTTTCTCTTGTATTTCTTTTCGATTGTTCAGAAAGCACATATTTCAAATAGCAGTGTATCAAACTACCCCTTCTTACATCACCAAATTATATATACGTAATAAAACCTAAAATTTAATAAAAATGTTTGCAATGGTTTTAGTGCATCTTTCATTATTTAGCAATGTGCTATAATTTTTAAAAACAGGCCAGGATACTGGAATAAACCAGGTCAGATTAGGCCAGGATCGAAAGTGTTATCTTTAAAGCAAATCGGGAAGAGACCATTAGGAAGACCTAAGCGCATGTGGAAGTACAATATTAATATGAATCTCACAGAAATAGGAGTACAAAGTAGAAACTGCATGCAATTAGCTAAGGACAGAACTCAATGGAGAACTTTTGTAAATGTGGCTTTGAATCTCCGCGTTCCATAGGCCGCAGAATTCATTAGTTAGTTAGTTAGTTATAAAGAAAAAAAAAAAAAAAAAGAGGCGTTACTCGACTTATCCTTACGGAAACTGTTACCTAACTTCACATCTATGTTTATAGAATTGAGAAAGCAAAGAAGCAAAATGTTTCATTTTTGTTTTTTTTTTTTTTCGCATGAGCGTAAATTCATTTGATGATTTGTTGTTGGTAAACTACACTGAAAGATAACTTTGCTTGAAGGATTCACAGTACTGTTGCAATTGATGGATCTGAAGTCAGAGTGGTTTATTATTATTATTATTATTATTATTATTATTATTATTATTATTATTATTATTATTATTATTATTATTATTATTATTATTATTATTATTATTATTATTATTATGTTATTATTTAAAAATAAACGCTCTCCATCGTAGGTAGGCACCAATCCAAAAGTACTTATTTTAATAACTCATAGAACTCTTGCAGTTTTCGCAAAAGTCTTGCACGCAAGACCAAGACCAAGAGCAAGGGGTGCAAGACCAAGACCAACACCAAGACCAAACCTGCAAGACCAAGACCAAGACGAAGAATCTTGCGTAAGAGTCTTGCACAAGTACCGGTACTACTTGATATTTTTATAGAGTGTAAAAGGAAAAGGGGAAAATAATTACGTCGTTTACTTGAATTTCGTGGCTTTAGTAAAAATGCCGCTGGAGTGAATTTGTTTTCAGTAGTTTATGCAATCTGTGTGAGTTGATCTACCCCTGTAGCATATAGCTACAGTAGGCCTATGTCGTTTTCTGAATCGGTTGTTCGCGTTTTCTGTATTTATTACTCGTTTTCAAGCCACACAGGTGTCATCTTGCGCCATGTGAGCTTTTTAGTGGACAAACACCGTGTGCGTTGGTTTTCTGGGGTTTTCCGTTTCCTCCTGCCTTCTTCATTCCAACATTTCAGTCATTTTTCATCATTACCGCCACCCTTATCCTCGGTGCATAATGATGGGACGTTAAACTAGATATTTCATTCATTTCAAAACATATTAATGGTGTTCTTCCAAAACTAAAGAGAAATGTAGTATTGAACATCAGTAATGGGAGGGGAATGGGATTTAGATTTCTGGGCTTTTGGCATCTAAGGCCATTTAGCCCTTCACGTTTTGAGGGATGACGTCCCTCAGCGAGCACACAATCCGGGGAAAGGGGAGGAAGGAAGCGGCCTGGGACTTATAAGTTAGGTACCACCCCGGCATTTGCCTGGTGGGAATGAGAAAAACCCAGGAAAATCTCATTCAAGGAGGCTGGCCTAAAAAAGCGTTTTATACTTCTTCGACTGAGTGCCCCCACCGGGAATCGAACCCGGGACCGCTCACACCGGTTAATCTTACAATTAGTAACGAAAAGCTGCTTTTTCTGTCAATAACATTACTTTTTATACCCTAATTGTTGAGTTGATTTTGAGTTTAACGTACTTTTCAGCAGCGAGGTTATATGAGACAGGACCTACTGATTAACGTGGAATCGGAATCACATGATCTCCCGCCGGGAATCGAACCCAGATCTCCCACGCTAAGGGTGCGTACGCTAACCGCTTAGTCACGGAGGAGATCTATACCCTAATTATAAGAGTAATAGTTGATATAATACCTAAAATAATAATGTTATTCAGTTAGTTTTCCTTTTCGTTACGGTATGGGAACGGTTAGGCCTACAAGTAACGAACATTTTAATGCAATTATATTACGTTAAAAAGCTCTGTCTTTAACATCATCATTGACATACAACCTATTACGTTAGCATTCAATAAGTTATTGCAACTGTACGATAACCTCAATAACGAAATGCTCTTTTCGCCTGCCAATAACGTTATATTTAATAAGTATCGTAATTGTGAGAGTAACATTTGAAATGATACCTATGACAATAACATTACTAAATTGGTTTCGTTTTTCGTTACGATATTGGAACCATAACAAATAACGAATATAGTTGATGCAATTAAATGCAATTTATATTGAGTTAAACAGTCATGTCTTTAACGTTATTATTTTAATGAAACCTATTACGTTATCATGCATTAACTATATTGCAGCAGTAACCCAGCCTTAATAACGGAATGCTCTCTTCGCCTGGCAATAACGTTATTTTTAATAAGTACCGTAATTCTATCAGTAACAGCTAAAACGGTATTTAACGCAGTAACGTTATTCATTTAGTCTCAGTTTTCGTTATCATATAAGTATGGTAACAAATAACGAATTAATAATAACGCACATTATGTTAAGTTAGCAAGCCCTGCTTTTGTGTTCTTTGTAGATAGAAAAGGGGTTTCTACGCCACCTTTTATTTACAAAAGGATAAGACCTGAAATACGAATTTTCCTCTTCTCCCGATTAATTGATTTTCAGTCACGTGACCTTTGAATCAATGAGAGTTCCGGAGTACTGAAATATACCCGAAGTAAATCCAAAGTGGACCGGAAGTATGTAGGAAGTGGATGGAAGTAGATAGGAAGTGTAAAAAGATATCGCAAAAAACCTTACGAGTCTTATTTCTTTTGAGGGATTGTATTGATCTATCCCAAAGAAAGTCAGGTGAGTAGATGAGATCTGAGGTAGGAATCCTTTTTACCATACTCGCTCCCAAACTCTCTGGTACGGTGTACTGGATCGTGAATGACATGACTGAAAACAAATCAATGAGTGATTGTATGTCGGACTTCCTCGTTATACATATGGCATCATGTTATGACACACACCCTGAGTATTGACATAAAAGAGGATATATGTTTAGATTGTTTTTTCATACTCATTACCCACTTTCAATAAATATCCACTACTACAAACATTGAGAAAGTCATTTAAGATGTTAATAATTTAGCTGGCACTGTCAAACATTAAATACAGGTAGAAACATGCGAACAATTATTTACTGACTACTCGCATTGGAGAACCCAACTGCAATACCAATTGTCTTAACGGAGCTTTAGACTGAATGCATGCTGACCAGGCATGCAAGAACACTCCAAGTTTATTTCGTTCCAAGGAGTAAATGAAATTGTATCAGCAGTTAAAAACAAGCAAACTCAAAAGTCTTGAACAATGTGTCAAGACTCATAGCGAGCTTATACAAATATTGAGTAGCTACTGAACGAAAAAAATAATAAATTACAGTAACATAAGTAACCATTTAGTCACCTTACCTTGTAAATATATTGATATAAATAAATTCAGTACGAAACAAATCAATCTGCCTCTAGTGCCTAGCGTAAGAGCTTTATGGAATATTGAAGATAAAATAAAGAATTTTATTACAATGACTGACTTAAATGAACATGAAGCTAAATTCAACGCAAAACTTGCAATTAAAAACGAAACTGAATAACAAAATAGAGGAGTGTCGGTTCAATAAAGAGAACAAACTTAAGTCTGAAATGAAGATATCGTACAAAGGCACACGCTGTTTTCGATACCTCATAAAGAAAGAGTTACTAGACCAGCTTGGGGCGACCATAAGGTGTATATATTTTATATAAACACACCATTCTTTGAAGTACTATTCGAAGGGAAGGTAAAGGTGGTATGATTTAAATGGCTGAAGATAAAACACAATGAGTTTCCTGTGTTAGAAATTTGCAACGCAAGAGATCAATTATAATACAGTATACCACTTGATGTAAATGAAGGGTCTCGAACTGTAGTGCTCCATTGGATGAAGAAATTCATCTGAATGAATATGACGTGCATATGTATGATAAAATTGTTATACAGGGCAATGTTACACATAAGCCTGTTAAACGACATTATCGTAGAATTCCTGTTATATCCAAAGACATTCATCATCCTTGGATGCTCGATCTGTTCGAAATGAACTCGGGTTAATTGAAAGGTCATGTAAAATTCAGCAAAGATCTTCTCATCGTTATCGATACGTTCAGCAGAAAAGCATAGACTGTCCTTATAAATAATAAAACAGGCAAGGAAGTTAGCCATGTGTTTCGTCTGGTGTTGGAAGAAGCAAACCAAGTACCTAAATATTTGTAGACTGATCACGGTCCAGTGTTCCATAACACAGACTTCACGAAAATCATCAAGAATTATAAAATTAAGAACTATTCAAAGCATAGTGAACTAAAAGCACCCATGAGTAAATGATTTAATCGTACACTTGTAACTTCGTGGGGAAAAGCTTTACATTACAAATGGCTTAACATACTGTCTGAGTTGTTAACCACATATAATTACACAAAGCACCACAATTAAAATGAGACCAGAAGATATAAACAAACAATAAGAGAAGGAATTCTTGCCTATAATCTATTGCAAACTCTATTCGCGGTTCTAAGAGTCGAAACCAAAGTTCAAAGTTGGAGACTTCGTAAAGTCAGCAAATTCAAGCAAAAATTGCAAAGAGGTTTCACGCAGAGTTGGTAGACTAAGATTTTTCTAGTGGGAAGATTTTGTAAAATAATCCTCCAACTTTACTCCAGTAATCCTCCAAGTGACTCGAATTGTGCCCTAATTGCTAGACGGTTCTATAAATCTCAACTAATGACAACGAAATGCTCTGGTATCTATCTTATTGGGAAAGTATTACGCAGAAAGAAAGATAATTTATATTTTAATTGGTTAAGTTACCCCAACAACACAATTGGTGGATTGATCTAAAAACTATTATTAATATGTAGACAGGAAACGTTTACTCGTTCGAGAATTTATAGCACGGACACCATCAAAAGATGAACTACCCCCACCAACATTCATTTCATTGTTTCCGGTACTTCCGGCTATGGGAGGACTACATAAGTACATTGGTTATCGATGACTTTGTGTTGGGACCCTGGTGACTTAACTAGGAAGGATGGCATTCATATATTTTCTGTAAGCGCCTAGAGCAGGCCAAATATATACAACTTCACTATTTACAATAATATAAAAATAAATATGACTTACACTTAGCTACGTTTAGTCTAGTGGTTATCACATTAGAAAGTTGTCAACAAACTCGATGGCTATTTTCTCGACAATCAAACTGAAGTACGAAGCCATTTCACTCAAGGAAGACATAAGAACATTAATTGCTTCTACCTTGCTCAAACGTATATAAAGTATCCGAGCACTTTTATCCGAGACAAACTAAATTTCTCTGCATCATGAAGGCACGAACCTGCAGCACATCTATGGCGAGTAAGCGATTGGTGACATGCCGTCCGAGAAAATTAAAAGGTTACGTTCAAACTGTTGGAGTGAGCAATATAGATTCTTAACAATAGATTTGTGTCGGGGAATTAACGAGGGAAGGTATCGTAATGAAATTAATCGATTTATGTATATAAATGACTACTAAATTAACAAATATATGTAATAAATACTTTACCAAAGACACAACCGATAGTCAACGATGAACGTAACTAAATTTAAATGATCTCAGCAGATAAACATAACTTTTCGTCATTAGGCTGTTTCTAATTTCGAAAAAAAATATCTATTTGAATGTGTCTAAAGTAACATAACATTTCTAAAACGAAGGTAAAGGATATAGAACTTTTTTTTAAATCACTGTTTGGGAAATTAGACCTAAACCGTGAAAAGAATAGTGAGAGAACTGTAAGGTTACTTTGACCCACTCAGTACATACCAACGAACAACTGAAAATTTCAGGGGATGATGTTGATCACAGGGAGCTACACCCTCTGGCTCTAGCCATGGACATGTTATAAATTATAAATTGTTAAGATCGATGTACGATCCAAAAGTGTTCTCTGTGTAGTTTCTGTCTAAAAGTGAGGAAATACCTTTGATTGAAGAGTTTGAGTTGTATGTCGGTGTGCATGATGTCCGAGGTGAAAATGGCGAAATCCGTATTAAAATTGATTTTGTGGTTATGTTATTATAAAGAAATAAAAAATATGCCTAATGAACGTTATAGTTCCGAAATCTTTTAACAATGAAATCTAGCGCAAGGAAAAAATGAAAAGTGCATTTTTTTTTCAGTTAATATTCGTTAAAAGTGGATATTTGAATTTCTCAACAATAAAATGAATGAAACAAAACGATCTTTATAACTATAATATGAATACATCAAGCATTTCAAATGATGTGCAATGTGTTCACTGTAATAAACATTTTCTTAGCCAAAGAGGCTTATCCATTCACACAGGCAAATGCCATCACATTGTACGCAAGAGTAAGGTCAGTAACCTCAAACTTAAACAGCCTACCGACTATGTTTCGGATTTATTAACACTAGATTTCAATGACAACTCTTCTGAACTTTTATCCAAAATTAACGATCTTATGTCTTATTTGAAGGCTAATGTTCCGGTTCTTCGTCGTGTCCCTCGCGGTGCTCGTTCATCGGTAGCTGATTCTCTATGTGACATAATTCGTGATATCAACACAAATAATGTTGACTCTTGGATCAACCTTCTAGTTTTCCCTTACGCAGTGCTTTGCATCCCACCGCGTTCTGAGAAAGTAAGTAATCTTACCACTTGGATGAAACTAAGAGTCAGAAACTGGAGGGACCATCATCTTGAAGCATTAACAAAGCAGCATCGAGGGACCAACGAACCTCGCAAACCACAAAAATCCAGTTCACTCAACACCAAGAGCATAGAACAAAAATTAGCAGATGGTGATATATATGTGGCGCTATCAGACTACTGATATCCGATGACACTGTGGCTACACCAGATGCGTCAGTGCTACATGCTCTAAAAGAAAAGCATCCAGCTCACGCTCACTCATTCATCAATCTAGAACCACCTGAGGACTTGACTACAGTAACTAAAGTCTCTTCCATCGAGTTATTAAAGGCCATAAATTCCTTCCCCTCTGGTTCGGCAGGCGGAATGAATAATCTCCGTCCCTCAATCTTAAAAGATCTAATTATAAATTAAGACTTTGATTCAAGGAAACGCTTAATCACATCCATCTGTGAATTTATCCACTTAATTATATCTGGGAAAGTGCCGACCATTTTACGACCAATTTTTTTTAGAGCCTCACTTATAGCACTGAAAAAGAAAAACGGTGGAATTCGCCCGAAAGCTGTTGGCAATGTTTGGAGACGCTTATCAGCAAAAATTATCTGCTTCCGGATACGAGATTCATTAATTAATGTTCTGTCACCACACCAACTAGGGGTCTGTATACCATTCGGGCCAGAATGTACTACTCATCTCCTCATACTGAAGTGAAAGCATTTTTAAAAATTTACTTCCAGAACGCCTTGAATCAACTCAACCGCGACTCAATGTTACAATCTGTTAAAATTAACTATCCAACATATTACCATTACATCTACCAATGCTACTCCGAACCAAGCAATCTTTTTATAAGTGATAACAAGTCACTCACAACGTGGAGTACAACAAGGCGACCCACTTGGACCAGCACTGTTCGCCCTAGCCATCCATCACATTGTTAAGGATATTAACACAGATTTAAGTATCTGGTACTTAGATGACGGAACCATTGTTAGGCGTGATAACTTGTACCGAAATCATGGTTCGCCCTTTTAAAACTGAAACATGGCGTAAACTATGAGCGCTAGTTTATTGTACTTGATTTTTCATTGACCGTGATTTTATTTTTTATATCGGACTTCCGAAGAATAAATAAGAGATCACGCCTTCAGTTTTTAAATAAAGGAAAAAGAAAGAAGAAGAAGAAGAAAGGGAAAATGAAAGAGGAGAAGAGGAAAAGAAGAAAAGAAATAGGGAAGGAAAGTGAAGAGAAAGTAATACGGAATGATTACGGAAAAACGATAAAAGGTTATATTAATTGTTGAAAAATAACCAAGTTTAATGAACTACTGACAGAGAATTCAATTTGAAGTGATTTAGAGTAGACACATGTTCCCACATACAACCCAGACCTGGGTCCAGGTAACTACACAAGAGAGAGTTATCCGAACCTAGCCCCGGTAATGAGAAAATTTAATTAAATTAGCTGTTAATTATTTTGTAATGCCAATAATCCAACTAATATTTAGCATTCGTTGATCACAGTTGAGATAGTTTGCACATTTGAGCTATTCAGAAAAAAAATATGATATCAATATTTTATTAATTTAATAAATGTCTTTTCTTTTATAGATGAAAATTCTGGACATTTGATGAGATCGTCGTTTATTTTAGTATATCGTATCAATTTGGTTGATCGAGTTATCTTATTGGCTTAACTGTTTCTCAGAGCCGATTTAACTTTAATTGAAGGTTAGATTGTATGCTATACAAAACAAATTAACATACGTAAATCACCTTATATAACTATGATTGTTTTAAATACTACAAATTAGTCTTAAATTCTAAACTAAACACTAAATACGATTCCCACTCACACTCATACTCATACAGGACAGTGATATCATAGTCAATGGAAACAAAACAACTACACTGGGTTATACATGTATTAATATCTATTGTGAAACATTATGCAACATGCACTATATACACATATATTAGTACATCAACATTACGATTAATATATAAAATAAAACATACGTCGTCATACTAACGCATTCGACATATACATATGTATATCTGACAAAAGAAAGAGAAAAACAAAAAAATTACGTTTGTTTATATTTAACGTACAATTAGATCACATCACATATTTAACGCACTTCATATACATAGTTTGACTCGTTGGTTGAGAAAGAAAAAATTATCAATGAAAACAAAAGAAACTTTGGATTTTAGATAAAGGTGAGTCCTTTCTCACTCAATCACTTTATATAAATTTAAATTGGAGTTTTATTGGAATATCATGAGTCCATTTCTCATTCGATGAAATGCTTACTAATTCCACAATTTAAGTGTTTACTAATTCCACTAAAACCACAGGTAACTACTACCCTTTTGGGTATCGTTCGATAATTTTACCCCTGTATTATACTTTAATTATGTAGTCTATGGGTGCTCACTTTAACACCCTCGGTAAATAAATATATATGTTTATATATATATATAATTCGAGACTTTCCACTCTACGAGGAATACGTATCAATATATTTTCTTTACTGTAGCCATATTCGTCATATTCAGTCATATACCATCATAGTTATGGTTATCGCATAGTCGATATGGTATGTGTGAACACACATATTTTCACTCCGAGTCCAAGGAAGAATTCACTTTATTTTATTTATTCGATGAAGAGAACATAAGAACTTCACTGATCTTGCTTGGAGGATAGCGGGACAGGTAAAATATTTCAAATATAAATATATAAGGTTATTTGATTTGCAACGAATTTTCTTATGAATGATGTCACAGAAATAGGGAATAGCCTGTCTTCCGTTAAACTGACATGCCATTTATAATAACAACCACTAGTTTACTTACTGAGATTAAATTATTCAAGCAGAATCATGAACAGAAAATGGCAGTGTTATTACTACTACTATATGTCGATCTTTGTTACTATGGTTTCTAATGTTCGGGGTTAGGCACGACAACACTTTATATATATATATATTTATTTACTTAATTCATCAACAAATATTAAATTACTTTTACACTATAATCATCCGTCGTTCATAATTAATAATTCATTATACATACTCTAATATATAAATCCATATATATATTCTCTGTAATATCCACAACCACGATCAATAAACTTTTCTTCGGTTGCATTACATTTTACATTAATGAAAGAAAGAAAAAATCCAACACCAAGTATAAATGTCTTAATAAATAGCCGCGCATACAGTACACAATATTAAAGAATAGGATATACTTTCCACAAATAAAATATTATTGATTATTTCCGGCAGGCATGTGAGTACAATATATATATATATATACTTAAATGGTAACAAATCTACATTGATATACTAAGTTCTTTTGGGCCCAAACTATTACTATGTGAATATCTATTTTAGTTAACTGAAAACAGGTATCGAGATGATCCATCTTTTAGTAGAAAAAAAAGAGATTGAAACAAGGCTGGAGAAAACGGAGGTAAAAAATTAATTTAAAAGTACAAAAGAACCATAGACGCTTCTGCAGCAGGTCAAATCACGATGAAACCCGGTCCCTTGTTACGATGTATTAGTGAATTACCTCCACGAATTACGTCTTACGATCAATCAGTTTTAGATTTGAAATGTAAACATATACTAGGCAATGAAAATTATAAGATTCAAACTTTGGGGGGGAAGGTCGAAATTTAAAAAACAAACTTTAGAGAAGGAGTAGAAGAAAGAATAGGTAAAAAGAGAGGAGACAAAACACTACAACTACGAAAGATAAGTGGTCGAATTTACATATACAACATACTATAACCAAATATTTTCTTTTATGCCAAAAGGGGTTCGGCTTACCAAATAAATAGCCGAAAAACAAGTATCTTCAACAACGAGACGAGTCTGTGCCCTCAATAGGATTTTGGGAAAGGCGAAGGCTTTAGGGAAAACCCACCACTCACCGTATCCGTTCAACGCCATTGAAGACCCCGGAATCACCGGAAGGTTGGTGTAGTCTCTAATTTAGAATTTTAAAAAAGAAATAAAAATATCATCCGACCCCTTAGAAGTCTAAAAGGTTCAAGGACAGAGCGGAAACTAAAGTGAACTACGATAAGAATAGGAAAACCTAATTAGGGATTTGCCGAAATTAAAAAAATTAAATAAATCTAATTTTGTACTGGCGATTTTAACAGCCAAATAACGCCAGTGGCTACCCAACCGCAAGAGTGCCAGTCTTGAGGTGCCTATCAAATTTCACAACTCCTTAATTTAAAACTAAAAGAGAATGAAAATGTGTGGCGGGAAAATTGACACTTGGGTACGGTATCTACTGTATATTTTTATCTAATTTCTTATTACCATCCAAATTATTTCCGCCTTGAGCAATATAAACAATAATAAAATAGGCTTGTTGAGTGACGCGAAAAAAATCTAAATTACAGAGCTACACTAAACCAAAATATGTAACATGTTCATCAAACTATGTTTTCAGCCGGTCAATAAATTCCATGGATATTCTAATAAATGTTTTGTAATTCAACCATATAATACTATTTACAATGTCAGACCAAATTTTCAATGTTGTATGTCAATGTAAACAAATCCTCCCCCAAACTGTGAAGTAGAAAGGTAGCCTTCTGTATTTGCACAAACCTCTTCATACAGGACTCGGGTGTGAAAATCAATACCCGAAATAATCATAATAATACTAATAATCCCACATTACATCACATATATCTCTCGAAGTGCCTTCTTATTCATAAATATTTACTTCACTATAATCAATAATCATATTTATCATTCATATTCATATATACTCATAACTAATATGTCGTCGATTTACTAATAGGCACCCTATACTTCATATTACTGACTGTTCGAGGTAGTCACATTCATTTAATATACTTATATTCAACTAAAATTCAATAAAATCGTAGTATTGATTAACACATGGAAGCCATGTATGAACTCAAGACCATTTAGCTTCAAAACCTAATACATTTCACCTCACAGCCAGGAAAATTATATGTTTACACAGTTAAGAAAGAGAAATTATCAAAACTGATTCTCTATTTAATGCAATTTGTTTAAACTACAATAATGAACTTTCATTCTGCGATTACGAATCAAAATAAAATTAATGTTATGGTTTGACTTGAAACACGAGTTTATATGGCTGAAATACTATTTATGGAAATAAGTGAAGTTTATTGACGTTAATATTTCAGTTGTTTGATTAGATAGAACGTCAAGATTTTCAGTAATGTTGTATCAAGGATCAATATAGCCACCAAATGGTTTATCTAAGCCAGAAACAGTATAGAATTTTAAATAATAACTAATTTACCACGAATGTCGACGAACCTATTTCACCAATGAAGTACGAAATTTGGTTACAACGGCGCTGTACTCGCATGTGAATTCTCCTTGTACTCAGTCTATTAATTCGCTGCTAAAATTACTGAAATGCTTTGACATTCATGTCCACGAACTATAATGGAAAATTTGGTAATGAACGACACACTGTCCAGTCCTGCACACTCATATCCCATACTCAACAACATACTACAATTAACTACAACTCACATCACTACACAATTACACCTACTAATACATATAACTCGACACATACTACTCAAAATTAAATACACACCAAAACCACAAATAAATCATCACTAAACCGGCAATGAATTCAAAGAATAAACTGATCTAGGACCTGGTGGCCCTACTTATAATTACTACATCTTTACCAAAACAAAACAGAGGATGATTTGGAGATCCCCTTCCTGAAAGGAAGTCTCCCAAAAACTGGTAATTCAACCCATTTTTTTGGTGGGAAACGGTATTTATTCTAGAAATCTGAGCGGGAGCCCCTATCTAAATTTACTCAAACATAATCACTGAAATTACCCTAACAACATAAAATACTAGAGATACCGCCATGTTATAAATAATACAAATTATACTAACTACACATATGAATCTACTTTAGGACAAGGTATTAATTGAATCTGGGGAAGGATTTAGAAGGAAATTTTGAAATAAAATGAACTGTACACTATTTCTCACTAATTCCAATTCCTGTCCGGTCCTGCTATTGCTTTCGAAACATGGCAGGTCACTAATCCACCGTTTAGTAGTGATATCCAAAAATACTGTTCTGATTACTGATTAATTAATTTATTTGCTTCTCTCGATGAACTATACTGTTTTAACTATATAAATAATATCAATTTACCTTCACTCAGCCACAAAATCCAGGTAAAACTTAATGTTTGACGAACGGCTATAACAGTTTGACTTATCACCACAGAATCCGATGCCAAAGTACGCAAGCGACCTCTTCATTACCCATAATCCCCAAATAAAATTGTACCAATCAAAGCAAGGAACTTGGTGTTGAGAAAATAAACTGAATAAATATTTACTAAAATTCTAAATATAACTGAATTTTTACATAATTAAGGTATATCAAACTAAGTGGAAGGGGATTTAAAATATTCTTTTAAATTCAGATTAGTGTTTAGACGGATATATAATTTCAACTAGGAGTGAAACGGTACTACCCATAATTCTTTGTAATAAATGCGTTTGCTTCTAAAACTATCATATACTAATGTAAAATAAAAGTAATTTTCCCTCAAAATATAATTTCTACCGATTTGTAGTTTAAATAAATACTAATTAGGAGAATAATTATAATCAAATAACTAAAATATACCGACCTAAAAGTATAAAAATTTTTTAGCGAGGTATACTCGGGGTAGAAAGTGCGTTCCCTCTCATCAAAAATTCTGTACTATCAGTGCTGTGACAGTATGTCACACCATAGCTGGAAATATCGACGTAGTACTACGCGCTTTCAACAAAATTCGTGTAGAAGCTTCATCTATTGGATTGTTTCTAAACTCAAATGTGAAGTGAGTTTTCTGAGCGCCAGAGTTGATGAAGTCCATGGCCTTTATGAAAGATTTAACGAAGTAGCACCTGGTATCAAACTTATCACCTACCAATACGGAACTTTTAGGCGCTGCCATCTCTGCCGAATCAAGGAACAAAATTTCATTGGTCAAGATATCAAAATTAGAATTCTTATTTTCTCAATTATCAAAAATTTCTGTACACTCCCCTTATTATTTACTACAACCTTCATTCTCACTTCCAAGATTACTATATTTCCTCCGTTGCTCCCCTTCCTGGCAGGATGATAAATTATTTGACAAATTCGACTACACTCTTAGAACAGGACTGGAATCCATTCTAAATTGTTCTTTGAAAGACAGTTCATGGTTACAAGTTTCCTTACCAGTTGAGAGTGGAGGCCTTGGGATTCGTCGAGCCATGGATATCGCCGTACCTTCTTTCCACGCATCATTCTATGGCTCACGAGAACTAATTGAATCTGTTCTTCAACAGGAGGTTGACTTGGACTCGATTCGAGATATATAAGAATGCATCGATAAATGGACTAATCTGGTTGGAATCGATCCCCCACCTAACGACAAAAACATGTCCAGTGTGTTTGGGATGAACCTGTAGTGAAGCTTCATTTACCTTCGCTTTTATCATCAACTAATAACCCAGCTGACAAAGCCAGGCTGTTACCTGTCTCCTCCGACGAAACCGGCGCATGACTTAAAGCCCTACCTTCTCACACACTCGGCCTACACCTTTCTAATGAGAATTTTCGTATTGCTACAGCTCTGCGCTTAGGGGCTAATATTTGCGAGCCTCACTACTGTTCTGCTTGCAACGCATATGTTGATAACAAAGAATTACATGGTCTTTCATATAAAAAGAGTGCTGGAAGACAATCTCGACACCATAATGTGAACATCATTTGTAGAGCCCTCGGGGGTTCCTTCAATAAAAGAACCAAATGATTGTTGCCACTCTGATAGTAAAAGGGCTGACGGCATAACCTTGGTACCGTGGAAAAACGGAAAAGCACTAGTCTGGGATTTCACATGTTCCGATACGTTTGTTCTTTTCAACATAGCACGTTCTTCAATTCAGGCAGGTCTCGTCGCCGCTCACAGAGAATCCGACGAAAGGCTAAAATACACAAACCTATTGGACAAATATTGGTTTGTAACAGTAGCAATAGAAACCAGTGGATCTTGGGGTACGAAGGATCTAATTTCATTACCGAAGTTGGTCATCGAATAGCGATCGAAACTGGTGATCCCCGAGCTACTGCATTTCTTTTCCAACGTATCAGCATCGCCATCCAGTGCGGGAATGTGTCATCGATCTTAGGCACATTACCTCCTGGTAAAGAACTGGACGAGATTTTTCTTCTATAACCCACAATAAGACGGAAGTACAGACATCCTAGAAGGCTAACAACCACTTTGATGATGTTCTAAAGAATGCTTTGAATCTAAGAACGGAAAATACCTGGAAAGAGATAAGCCCAACCAAGTGTTTCACAATTTTAACTAATATATGTTTTAGTGATATATTTAATGTTTGGAATATTCACATTATTAGGGACGAATATTATAAATCTTCAACGTGACACTTGAACTATATGCTTCTCTACAGACAATCCAATCAGTGACATTAGCTATGATGCGCTAATGGATAAAACAAAATGAACATTTTATTTAACATCTATCGAATACGCTCTTAAAGCTAAAGCAGACGCGTGATTAGTGAAGATGAGTCATTATGAAATAATTGGGGAATGAGAATGTGGAGAAGAAATGGGAGAACTCAAAGAAAACTACGGGTATGATATTGTCCACCATAAACTTGCGTGAATACGATCGATCAGGGCTCTCTCGTACCAGAAGTGAACACTCTATCAGTAATCTACAGTTCTCTCAATTGATCAGAGAGGAGAAATATTTTATTCTCTATTATATTGATACCGCTGATATCTTATTAGAATCATTTAAGAAACACTAGTATAATATATTATCTTTGTTTTCTTTTTTGGATAATAATATTTTATATCTCTTTTACAGTTGCAGCAGGAGTAGTAATTGGAGTAATCTTCATGACAATTTTAGTTCCTGTTTCGATTTATCTTTATTTGAGGAAAAAATATCAAAAGAGACGAAACGCAAATTGTGAATTTAAGAAACAAGATGAATATGTGTATCAAGAAATTGACACATCTAACTACCAATCTCGGATAGATATCGATTGTGAGTATGCAACACCATTTTCGAAGTCTTGTGAGTCAGGGAGTTTTTTTTCTGTTCCATCACAAGAGCAGATATTAAATCAGGGTGAAATTGTGAATCATATTTATCAGGTTCCTTTCGTACCAAGAATGCAATTCACAGTCGATGAAGAAGATGGATTAGTCATGAACGACTTGTACGCGTAATGTGAACTCGAAAAGGAAAATAGATAGTGAGAAGGAAGGAATCAAGATTGGAAGAATAGGAAGAATATCATGGAATTTCACAAGGGAAAGATACATTTTGTGAAAGAAAAAATCACAGGTAAATCACATGTAGCAATCCAAAGTGTAAGAAATGGTTGTATTTTCAAAGACAATATAACGTTAACAACGTGATGAACAAATTTTTAGTAACAAGCAAAATTTACTAACCTTTCGCCTTTATTTCGAAGTAACATACCTTAGCTAATATTAATGTCAGAAATAATGGAATAGAATATGTTATATTTTGTAAAAATAATGATTTAGTACTAACTATGATATATAAAAAGTCACTTTGCGTCAACGATAGGCAACCGGAACACAAAGAGGGCGCTGTTCTTCAATTTTAGTACAGGAAAGATATGCTTCAATATCGGACTAATTAAATGGAAGCTGAATTTCTCAGCATTGTTAATTCAAACTAAACCATACAACATACTAAAACTCCCCATCGTTCCCACGCCGGCTTCACTTTCAAAATGACGTCTAAAGATGCCGGCACAAGAAGTCGTTACTCTTTCACATTTGTTCCTATATCTTGAACAAATATACTTTGATTTTCACCTTCTTAACGTTTTTTCACTTTCATTTTCTTTTTCTTAATTTTAAAGTCTACGCTCTAACTATAAATAAAGATCTCACGTCAAGGGAGGATAAGAAATCCTTAAATTTTACGTCCCACGGTTATGCCAGTTAGGCTAAAGGAGACGGTGATGATGAGTAATGAATGAAATGGTGGAATGAAGGAAGTGGGAGGAAACGGGAGAACCCCGAGAAAACCCACGCACACGGTGTTTGTCCACCACAAAGTTCATCAAGGGAGGATAAGATTTATTGAACTTTCTACTAATCATTTCGAGACAGGGTGACCAAAATGTCACTAACGGTAGTGACACTTACTTAATCCTCCCCTGTGTGAACACTAATTAAGACATTGGGATGATTTTTTCTATGCCAAGTATGATTGGAACATAGTTTATCCTGTTGATATATTTTTATCTGAGTGTCGAATTTCCCTCTCAAATTTGAGCTCAAAGTAAAAAGATCGAGATTTTTCGAATTTCGAATTTTTCTTTTAGTTTTGTTCAGTATAACTTATTGTGACAAACCATCCCGTAAAACGGGATTGTCCCGTTTTTCACTACCATTCCCGGTGTCCCAAAAAATCTCCTGGGACGCCAAAATGTCCCGTATTTACATTGGGCACAAAGAAACCATTCCAATTGCTAAAATTTCCTAATTTATTTTATTATTTTCTAAGGTATGTGATTATATTGGAATGTATCTCATTACTGAACAACGTCATTACGACGTTTGCGATCGTGGATGTTGTGGCTGCACTGTTTCCCCTCCCAGACCTCCCCACTGCAAAATTTCCACTCCGCAGACAAGGAGCTGAAAGCCTAATGAAAAACTAATGTAACCTGTTTTTGCTATCTGTTTTGGACTGTGGATGATTGAGGTGCTATCATCAGTACAGTGCAGTGTTTCCGTGATTTCATTAAGATAGCCGTACTTTCATTTACGAAAGGGGTATAAAAGTATAGAATTATAGAAGTGAAAGTAAACTAGTTGTAAGTGAATAATGTTTAAAAGTAAGAAAAAGCAAATAAAGGAAGTTGGAATCCGATACTGAGAGGTGGTTAATGCTCTCCGGGGCCCGAACTGAATTCATAACGCGTCTGCTATAATTTTTAACCAATTATAAGGCTTGTTACGGTTTGGTTTATGACGTAACAGTAATGACGCAATCAAGGAATTCTATAGCGAGGGACACTTCTAGATGGTACAGCCATATTAAGATTTACAGCTAAAGTGCTCCATCAGCTGAGTCCGAACCATTTGCCGGGAAGTATGCAACCAAATTAGCTGTAAAGGAAGGCGGGTGGCATAATCGCCAGGCACTGAAAATTCCCGTACCCTTGGGCGAAATTCCCCCTACCGTCTACAGCATCATTTCTTCAAAATGAAATAAATCTTAGACGTGTAGTTCTTATGGCAAACATATTACTTGATTTTTGTCCTAATTGTAAAGATAAATTGAAACAAAAGAAAAAATAAAGTCCAATCCTGTTGCTGTTGGTATGAACACTCCTTCATTCGATTGATCTGAAATAACTTTGCAGAGTCTGAATTAATATTCTGTCACTTCAGGAGGGTAGAAAGAGCGAATACCCCCTCCTTTAGAGTGAAAACACATACATTTAATCAAATGCTTAGTGAGAGTGAGCCCATTAGTATAGCACTTTTATGATTTCAATTTTTGGTCCCAAGTCATCTTATGTCAAAGCTGATGACAATGGAGAACGAGAGATGCAAATATGATGAAAGAGAGAAAGGCTAAGGAGGAAGGCGGAGGAGGAGACAGAAATTTACATTGAAAATGGCAAAATCGCATGCGCAAATTTAGAATTTGAGACAAAATGATCAGATAGCATCCATATTTTGTCGAAAATGTTGATTTTGTAAGTACACATGTAAAAGCTCACCCGAACCTGAGAGCATCCCATTACCAATTGTTGAATTCAAGTGGAGAACTCAGTTGAGAGTATCAGATGATTACAGAGGGGGAGAAACATCATCAGATATGGGAAACAAACAATAAAAAAATTGAACTAACCTGAGCAGGACTTGAACACCCAAACTCATTATTACGAAGCAACGACTCTACTCATTCATCCACGGAGCCACACAGAAATATAGGCAGTCACAAGTCAGACACATAACGTTGGTTACTTACGAAACGTTTATTTCTAAGGGGGAAAGCTAAGCAAATTCCCCATGTCTAGTTTTTCTTTCCCTGACACTAACTTAATTACTGTTGTTCCAGCCTGGGAAGAATATTTTCTACCCCTCCATAAACTTTCCTAACAATTTTCATACATTTACATATAGCAGCACAAAACATTTATCTATGTCTGTTCTGCACAATTATACTTACACAAAACAATTACTTCCAATTCTATTAATTCCAGTACCAAGTAAACAGAAATACTGGACATGAAATTCTATATCACGCCAATAGTCTTGAGAAAATATCCAAATTCAATTTTTCTATTTGGAATAGGGGGAGCATACATGCAAGTTGCGCCCATGAGATTTGTTTTGCGGAGGAGGAGACAGAAATTTACATTGAAAATGGCAAAATCGCACGTTTAATTATAACATAATTTTATTTTTAAGAACGCCAAATGCGAAGGAGAACGAATGTATTCTCTTTGGCTTGAAATAAAATTACGGCTGAAGGGGGAAGTGAACAGACTGATGATGTTTACGAAGAATGCATGCTAACAAGCAGTGGCGTAGCCAGGAGATCTTGAACCTCCGACATTTGAACAAGTTTTTAAAATAAGGCCCAAGGGTAGAAACATACCGAAGAGACCTCGCGATCGAGGTCGTGGTTTAAGTCGAGGTCTCACCCTCGATACTGGCACAAAACATAAATTCAAATGGATATGCGGAATATGTACTCCTATGAGCAAAAAAAAAAAAAAAATTGCGCGTATACTGTAACTCACGAATTTTCGCATTTATTCAATTTTCCTTACGTTTATGGGTAAAATTCAGTCATCAGTAAGTGGAGATAATAGAAAGCAATCTATCTAAGGAGATATTTCCAAAAAATATAATAAAATAATAAAAATATAAGCAAAAAACAAAATTATGCTCGGTTTTGTGTATACTGGCAATCATGCGTTCGAGGGATTTTTTCCAGTAGCAGAGCACAATTGTGGAGGGAATTCAGTAGGGGAATTGAGGAGTTGAATCAAGGAACTGGATAGTGGAGTAAAATGTTGCATTTATTGGTTTAAACCTAGTGTGTAGATTGTCTGCCAAATATAAATTAGCTTCTGTAACCAAGATGTTGTGCGGAAATATAGAAACAAACAGGAAATCTCTGACCTTGAGGTTGGAAGTGACATGCGCTGTGGACATTTAACTTTTATTTGTTAAGAAAAAGAAAACAAACAGAAAGTAGTTTCCGTGGTTAGGTGGGTAGCGTGGTGGATTAGTAGTTTTTACACTTTTTTAACACTAAATCGAATCCCGTTCCATCCCATCCCATCCAATT
This sequence comes from Thermobia domestica, assembly GCF_964235325.1. Lineage (NCBI taxonomy): Eukaryota > Metazoa > Arthropoda > Insecta > Zygentoma > Lepismatidae > Thermobia > Thermobia domestica. Next base: position 103,613,453 of record NC_137471.1, read on the forward strand.
CCTTTTTTTAAAAAAAAAAACATTATAATTTTCATGTTAATAAGAACCGAAGCAATATAATAAGGATATAGCTTATTGATATTTTGCTGGAATTACGTATTTATCCAGGATTAGAGTACTATTGGTAATAGCTATTTTTTTCAGTTCATGCGGTTGTATAGCTTCTTCTGTCATCCTGTTTTCTTCGAAAAAGAACAATTTTGTCTCCAACAAAGTGTGAAGGATATATACGGACAGAAACAGATATCTTAGTACCAAACGTGATTTATCGTGATGAAATGGACTAGTTTGCCATTATTTTAAAAAAAAGAAAAAAGAAAAACTGAAGCAAATTATTGAAGTTGGTTTCTCTTTAGCTTTTAGCTAAAAAATATTTTTTCTCTATAAGACTATACTTGATAAGGCAAGGTGTGTGATCATATCCACAAATTTAGCTAGGGAACTAAATATAATTGTTTATACAAACATTTTACAGGTTTAGGTGCGTGAAACACCATGGTCTCACTTATCCGATCTTCCTTTGTTCTACATACCGTATGATCCGACATGTCACTGCAGATAGCATCAATCGGCAAGAAGAACAGTAAGTTGTGGTCTTAATCTATATTTCATGCTCTATCTATCGCCTAGCGCGCCCGTCTACACCATGACTCGTATGTCTATCATTCAGTGCAGACACGTATCCATGTTTCCTATTCGGAGGGGGCTCAACACGAATCCTCGTAAGCACATAATTCTAATGTTTTAAAAATGTCAATACAACAACAACAGCAGCAACTACTACTACTACTACTACTACTACTACTACTACTACTACTACTAATAATAATAATAATAATAATAATAATAATAATAATGATAATAATAATAATAATAATAATAATAATAATAACAATAATAATAATAATGTAACAGTTCTGCATTTCTCTTAAACTTTCCTACTTTTCATTTATAAACCGGTTTACTTTGAACAAACAGCATTGTAGCACAAACAAAATGAAACATATTTTCGAGAGATAGGTAACTAAGGAAAACTGTCTGCTACGTATATCACATAACAAAAATAGCAAGAAGACAATGATTATATCGTTCTAATATATTAAAGTTAAAAACAGAATGGAAACGAAATGTTAATCCTATTTAAAACTGTTCTTTAATTCCATCTGGTATCAATGGCATTATGGTATGTTCTTAGAATTATAAGAAGACAAGAAGACATTGCCCAAAGTTTGGACACTGACTCCAAGTAAACTGATATAAAAGAACCTCAAAAGGGTAAAAGCAAGTTTATTAAAAAGTGCTTGAGTTTCAGAGGAGGACAGCCCGTAGGACCTAATTTGGATATGTCCCTGATTCAGTGCAGTGCATTTATTTGTTATAAAACATAACTATTAGATGCGTAACATGTAAAATTATATCATAGTTTTAATAGGTCTTTTCTTAACACATCCATATTATCCGGCGTTCTGCCTGCCTGTTTTATGTCGGATAAGCGAAACTCTACTGTATTTCCAAAGATAGCATATATATGAACTAGAATTGTATCGTTCTAGAAACGACAATAATGTGAAATGCTTATATTAAAAGTCTGGAATAAAAAAGCGTATGTACTGTTTTGGTAGCGTGAGAACAAATTAAAAACAATTCAATATATTTCCTAGGTATCAGATTATCATGTTGTATGTCGACGTGCATTCTCTTTTAATCCTTTGGAGATTTTATGGTACAATTTGTACCATATGCGTTTTTCATGGTACATTGCGTTATTTCTTTCTATTTGAGCTTTTTCGTCCGGGTTTTTTTGTTTTTCAAGTCCAGAGGTATTCTAGAAGACATTACGTATGGTTTTAGACCTTCCTGCGTCCAGACATAGGAGGTGATGACGTCATAAGTCTAAAATTTATTTTTTCATTTATTAAGCCTATGTTCAATATTTTTTGGGGGGCTTATTTTTCCACGTAGAAGATTGCAATTTTGCACAAACATTCAGTCCACTGAGTAGTATTTACCAGATTTTTTTTCAGATTTGTGAGTCAAAACAGGGGAGAAACAAGAGGGGTAAAGGGTTAAAAAGGGATATTTTTACCCCCAAAATCCTTTTTCGGAATTTTCCCGCCTTATATACATGATGGAGACACGTGAGTCATACCGTCTGAAAGGCAATTTTATTCTGAAGAGAATGATGGGCGAAACATGACCCTAGGGTAATTAGGAATGTCTCACGGAATTTTTAAAAAATATCCCTCTGTATAGGGTAATATGGTACATTGTCGGTATATATATATTTTGGCGGGTTTACTTTTGTACCTAGAAGATTGAGATTGTGTATAAACATTCAGCCTACCTAGCAGTATTTATCAGATTTTTTTTTAGATCTCTGCGTTAAAACAGGGAAGTCCAGAGGGGCTAAAAGTTGAAAAAAGGGATATTTTTACCCAAAAATCCCGTTTTTTCGTCATTTTTTCGCCTGAGATACATGATGGAGACACGTGAGTCATACCGTCTGAAAGACAGTTCTATTCTGAAGAGAACGATGTGCAAACCATGATCCTAGGTCAATTAGAGATGTGTCAGGGATTTTTTTTCAATATATACCTGTGTATAGGGTAATATGGTACATTGTCGGTATATATATTTTTTGGCGGGCTTATTTTTGCACGTAGAACATTGAAATTGTGCACAAACATTTAGTCCACCGAGTAGTATTTACCAGATTTTTTTCAGATTTCTGCGTGAAAACAGGGGGAGTCCAGAGGGGCTAAAAGTTGAAAAAAGGGATATTTTACCCAAAAAGTCACGTTTTTTCGTCATTTTCCCGCCTTAGATACATGATGGAGACACGTGAGTCATACCGTCTAAAAGGCAGTTCTATTCTGAAGAGAATGATGTGCAAACCATGATCCTAGGTTAATTAGGGATGTCTCAGGAAATTTTTTCCCTGAGATCATAGTGTATTGTGGTAATTTGGGGCATTGTGGGAATTCATGATAAAATTTCTCCCGCCCTTAGTATTCAAGATAGAAACTTGAAATTTGGCACACGCATTCAGTATACCAAGTACTATTTATCAGATTTTTTTAGGTGGCTACGTTCACACAGGGCCGTTCCAGAGGGGGGCAAAGTGCGAGAAAAAATTCCCTCCGAAAATTTTCCCTTTGACATCATTTTTCCCGCTCCTGGTATATGGTATCAGCATGCAAGTTTTGTTCTGAAGAGAATGAGGTATAAACCATGATCCTAGTATAAATAGTGACGATGCAGTAGCTGCTTGACTGAAAGTCTAAAAAATAGCCCAAAAAGCCGAAATCTGGAAAGGGTTAAACATAGATTTAAAAGTCGTACCATTCGCAAAATTCCTAATGAAATCGACAGAAAAACTCCTATATGCCTCTTGTGGCAAAGCGGCTTAAGTGCATGGTCTGAAACCGATTCCCACGTTAAGGTATAGATAGAGCTCCCGTACTTCAAAAATGCAAATTGGGGATGCTACTAAATTACGGGAATCTTTGAAATGCTTAAAATGAAAAGAAGTGTTAAATACTCATTTACGTTCCTCCATTAGATAGAGTTGTTCAAGTATTACTTTATCACATTTTTATTCATTTAGACCTTCTCCCTAGTTAAGCAAAAGTAACAGATGATTTACTCCCTCCCCTTGGTAAGCAAAATTGTTTTTTTTTCTTAAGATCTATTGTATTTCGTAAAATAGCAGCTTCCTGATTACTTAACTATCTAAATGAATGTTTTCACTTAGAGCCATCCCGTCGATTCGCATTGCCTAGGACTAAAATAAATTAAGGGTCAATAATCAAGATGAGACTTCCAAATCAAACATGAAGAGACATGTGGATCGGAGATATTTCTTTGATCGAACTTTGATTTTTTCAAATCCATGATGGAAAATTATATTATGAGTACAATTTTTGAAATGAATAGTATACAATAGTAAAAATGTCTTATGGTTTATTGATATGATGGTTTATTGCAAAATACTTTGACTCAAAGAATAAATTACAAGTAATAAACTTGTTACTTTTCCTCAAGAGTCTAAGTCTTGAATGAGACAGAGGCTCTCGAGTGTAGTGCTTGGAGCGATTGCCTCACTTTTTCTACCTTACTGTGGGGTAGCCTTGATTTGACTTGATCCTAAACAGATTATTCAGAAGTCGAAGTTGGAAGATGTTCCCAATTTTCCAAAACACTCCTGGTCGATTACAATCTGCCTCACTTCTGAGGAGACAACCCCATGCCATAAGGGTCGGTGGACCACCGATAGGCAACTAGTGACATGTCGCCAAACATTGGCGGCCCCGCAGCGACGATCGGCGGTGGCCCCACTTCTATTTTGAAAATTATACCATCAGCGGCCGAGAAGCGACAGAACGCCAACGAACCACAAAATTATTCCCCAAAATACGTTAAATCGCTTATATGTGTAATTTGTTTACATTAAGGTGAGTAAAATTTTTAAAAAAATAATGCCGCGAGCTGGGCGCGAACCACCAACCTTAGGATTACTAGTTACGTGCTCTTCCTAATTTGTCACTGAGGCGATAAAAAGAAACAGCTTATAGATTCATAAATCGTTGAACTCTTTTTAGTACTTCTAATCAGAGTGCTCCTTTAACCGTGTATATTAGACTATAACTGTTTGGAATCAGAGCAAGTGCACTCGTAATGTATTTTTATAACAAATTGCAAGCGTCTATTTACTTTTTTTCATAGTTTACTTGCTAGTGATCGTCGACAGTTGCCATCTAAATTCATCCAATTATACGCACCCATCTCAAGATTTTTCACTTCATGATGTAAAGGCAGGAGTTACTCTTGACCCCTCGTCAGGGAAAAATAATATATGACAATAACCGCGTGCACATGACAGGCGATATTTCATGTTGGTCCCTTCGCGATTGTCCGCGACAAATCGAAGGAGCAGGGACCAAAATGAAGTCTTCGCTGTTACGTGGTGGAAACTTCAATACCCCTGACTTTTTTTTATTATTTATTTATTGCTCAGACGCGCCTCTTTGGTTTCGGCACCTGAAGATTTGAACCGAAACGGGCTATCATCATTACAATATATTTCTTCAACCTTTATTTCATCATTCATATTTATTTCAGGAACGGGGATAAGGACAAGGAAGAGGACAAGGTTGGATTTGACAAATCACAACGTTGAACAAGAAAACAAGAAAACAAACAAAACAAAACAAACAATACAATTTGAAAAAGAAAATAAGATTCTAACTACTAATTATTATCTAATAATGATTAGTCTTCCTTTAGAAGACTCCCCTGACTTTTTTTTCACTCGCTCAGCCGCGTTACTGTCAGCCGGTGCCTTGAGCATTCAAAACCGGCGAAGTATCATCATTGCGAATGATTTCTCTTTTGAGTTTATTTATTTCATAATTTTGAAGAAGGAAAGGGAAGGGGAAAAGGACGTGAAACCAAAACAAGGGATTGGACAAAAAATAACCCTGACTCTGGATATCTGCTTCGACTCGACGAATCCCTGCTACTAGTGGCACACTAGCGGCAATCCTTCGATGTGTCGCTATATCGACGACTGCCATTATCGGCAAGTGGGCCACTAGGTGTTGGCGAAGTTTACGACATGGGGAAGCTAATAAATAAACAAACTAATAAATAAATCTAAAGCCTTATAAAAAAGTTTTCCCAAAATTTACATCTAGCAAAATCATTTGTTGGTGTTCCAGAACTGTAAATTCACCTTTATTCATAATTTACTTCTATCGTTGTTTTGATATGAGAATATGTATGAAACTGTAAGGCAGGTTATTAATACTTTTTCTTGCTTTAGTCAGATTTAGCAGTTTTACTTAACAGTCAGTCAATTTGGATCTGTGATTTCAGAGTTTTAGAGATTAGATTAAATTTTTCACTTCTAGAACTAACACCATTAACATATCACTTCGTGGTTTTCATCAGGTAATGCCTCTGTCACTCCCAGTATATGTCAAACAATCAACTATTTACAGTGTCTTACTCCATTAATCAAAATTACATTTAATATTCGACAATTCTGTGCACCTTTTTCTTATATCTGTCCGTCCCTGAGTTAACTTTTCTAAAATGAAAAAGGAATAACACAGAAATTATTCAACTTAAGTTTGTGCTACTTAATCCGTTCCTTCAAGCAACTTTTGTAGAGAAAGAGGTGTGGAGCAGTGGAAAGATGTGAGCTTTTCAAACTAAAGGTCAATGGTTCGAATCCACTCATATAATTTTTTTTACTTAACATTATTTAAAATAACGGATTTATGTAATTTATGTTTTAATTTACCATTTTAAAATGTAGCCCTTAAAAGGGCTGATTAATTGTTCCAAAGAGTTCAGTAGGAAGTCCAACGCCCTTCTGCATCAATTACGGCTTGAAGCCGTCGTGCCATGCTTTCTATAAGCCTTCTGATATAATTGTGGCTTTCTGCTAAGTCTTCCCAAGCCTTCTCTACTAATTCCCACAAACTGTCTTGTGTGGTTGGAGGCGGTGAGGGCCACGTATCCCTCATTATTCTCTTGACCTCAGACCACACGTTCTCCATTGGGTTCATATCAGCTCCTCTTGGAGGCCATTCTAAGACGTCAAGGTGTGCTTCACCAGAAAGCCATCCTTGAACCAATCGAAGCATGTGGATCGGAAATCTATCATGTTCGAAATGGATTACTCCGAAGCGAACAGCTGGCAGCATTACTTCCTGAAGGATATGTAAATACTGCGCAGCTGTTAATCTCCCCTCTACCCGATGAAGTAACCCAAGTCCATGAGAGGAGACGAATCCCCAAGCGGACACAGATACCCTACTAGAGAATCTTCTTTGATAAACGTATCGTGAGTCATATCTCGTTCCGTTTGGACGGTACACAACAACGGGGCCATAATTTGAAGAAGAAAATGTGCACTTCCAGTCACAATTCACATTTTCTTGAGCAAATGCTAGACGCCGTTGAACGTATCCTTCCGACAGGAACTCTTTGACTGCATCCCTCCTCGCAAAGAGATTAGCAGCCCTCAGCCGCCTCCGCGCGGTATCGCGAGATGCAGGGAAACTTGCTGCTTGTCTCAATTGTCTGGAAGTGAGGAATGGTCTTTCTACTGCAGTCCTCACAAGCGTCTGATCTTCTTCAGGAGAGGTAATACGCTTTCTCCCACTTCCAGGACGGCGTTCAGTTTCTCCTGTCTCTCGATACCGTTGAACCAAAAATTGAGCAGTTCGTGGAGAAATCCTGCATATTTCAGCGGCTTGCTTTGCACTATAACCTTCTTGAACTAAAACAAGAACTTTGCTTTTTGAGCTCTGTTTCTCAGCCATTGCACCGATATAATGACTTTTTGAATGGTTTACTTTGTACGCATTGTCGTAAAGCTTAGAATGTAGTATTTTGATTGGCTACCAATACAACGCTATAAAACCTTGACAATGATTTGACCTTTAGTCTTTCAACTAGGATAAGACTGTTAGTTAACATGTTACGTGAGTTGTAGTCTCACAAAGACATACTGTTGCTGTCCCTTCTCTCTTTTTCTTTCTGTGTGAGTGCCTGTGTGAGGGTCTAATACACACACACACACACGAAAACAAACTCTCTACATAGATTAAAACTGAGCATTTTCTATTTTTTTTCTTTCCTGTGCTGAAATAAAAGTGTTCCTTAGACAACCTAGAAATGAAGACCGTATACTATACAAATGTTGCTTAGAGCCTTGTATGTAGCTTAGTATTTGACAGTTTCACACTTTCATCGTATATTGAAAGCAATAGGGACTTACACTTACATGAGAAGGAAACAAATTCTTTTTAATTCGTGAATTGTGCCAATGCACTAAGCCCAGAGTTTTTAATTTATTATTATTATTATTATTATTATTATTATTATTATTATTATTATTATACATTTCTTAACACGTTGACTGCCACGTGTATGGAATTCCATACACACAGCTCTCCCGTGCAGTGCCGCGTGTGTGATTTCCATACACAAATAATATATTCCAAGTTTGTTGTGTTCGTTCTATAGTTGTGTATGTAATTAGATACATATGGCATAGAAGGCAAAATTTAATGTCCACGGCACGTATATCCAAACCATACACAGAGAAATTTGTGAACAAAGATATTTATAGGGCTAAAAAAAAAAAAAGGCGAAGACAAAGAATTACTGCCAGACTGTTGCCCGTGGTGCTGGTGATAACGATCTACAGTTTAAAATTTAAACAAATATAGTTTTAAGTAAGCACGAAATTTAACTTATAGTGTACAGTGAGGAAGACTAAGGAGTTCTCTAGGATCGTTACAATATCGAACCTCGTGAAATGCACTGCAAACCTATCCGCAAGCCCACAGCAATGTTCAACAGGTATTGTATTTTAAAGTTCATTTCAAAGCAAACCTTTATATGAACTTCAATACTCGTCCTCAAACAAAAGTGCAGACTATGTGTGATTTGCAGTATTATTATTGTTTTAAATAAAATTTATAACCGCTACCAGGTTATAGAAGTATTTTTGTGGACACCCTGTATATTTCGTGAAGACAGTGATTATTAGGGTTAGGATTTTATTGCACTAAAATACGGGGAAAATGCAAAATAAAAAATGCAATTATGCACTAAAAATCTTAAAAAATGCACTATAATTTGAAAAAAATGCTTTCACTATCGCACACAAAACACGGTAACCTGAGATTTTTTTCAATACATCTGTAATCTGACACTACCAGTCCTACTTCTCCAGGAACACTTTCTTATGCATTTACTGCATTTTTGATTGAGTCATTTGAAGTTGTCAACTTGTCTCCAGATTTCTCTGAGGAAGTAATCACACCTGGTAGAAATCCAAAATTAGATTGAATGTACACAAGCTTACCTTGAATTTCAGGATTGGCCGGTATCTCTTGTGCAGTTCGAATCGCGGAAGCTTCGGAGGGGTCGAAAGAGTCTATCGTTTTCTTCGCAGCTTCGAAGTTTTGACAATAGTATTTACAGGCTTCTAGCCACGTTCCCCACCTGGTAAGAACGGTGCTAGGTGGTAGAGGGAGTTCAGGATGCTCAAACTTAAAAGCAGCTACACGTGATGGGACCTTGCTGAACACTTTCTTTACACTTCCTATGAGTTTATTACCATCAGGAAACTGCACACGTATCTCTTCAGCCACTCTGTGGCAACCATGCTCGAGGCACGTAATATGAATCATTTTCGAATATAGCACCTGCAGTGAGTTCGCTGCTTTTACCATGTACGGTGCAGCATCGGTTACAAAGAGCAGCACGTTTTCGTAAAGGACGCCATTAGGCCATAAGAGATGCATTGATTTATCAAATAACTTACTGATCGTGGAATAATTGACCTTTTCCAGAACTTCGCAATTCAAAAAAAACGTTTTACCCGGCCCACCCTCCTGCATCACTCCAACAACATTCACTACATTTCGTCCTCCGACTCACATGTTTCATCCATGGACACCCATATTTTCTTTCCGTCCACTTCTTGTCTAACACACTGCATTGTTTTCTCGTAAAGTTTGTTCACGTAATTCTTCCTTAATGTCGAAGAATCGGGGAGGGATTTACAAGTGTATTTTTCCAAAAAAAAAAAAAAAAAGCGCCTGGCAATGTCACGTTGTCCACTTTGTTCAACGGAATGTCAGCACAAATAAATGCTTCGCACAAATCTTCGAAAAAAAAATGATTTTTGGATGTACCATACTGCGGGAGAAGTTGTTGCGCGGCGTTTGCCTCTCGTTTCGCACGTAACTTAAGTTCCCGTGTGTGCTTGTCCCTTGAAACATGCTGTTCAACGGTAAATTTTCTTTCGGTTGAAACTGCCGTATCACACACCTTGCAGTAGAGAACACTTCCATCTGTTGTAAATACTTTTTCAGCTCCAAATTCACTCACAAATCGTTTAAGCTTGGAAGCAGTACTCTCTTTTATCTTCAGCATTTTAACCAGGTAAACTGCAGAATTAGGCGTCTACCAACAGCTCACCAAAACAGTGAATGCCAAGGTCACTGAACTCTCGCTCCGTCGTTTCATGTGACTAATCGCCAGAGACTGCAGTCTGCGGACATTGGCCACGCCTATTCCAACAAATCTTCGAACTAAAGTTCATTCAACGAACCTTCTGATCCAGAAGTAAACATTGCAGAATGGTATCACTCCGCCAGTCATCGGATGATTGGCTATCGATCAGCGCTTCTTTCGAGAAGCGCGTGCTTGTATCCTGTCCGTGTTTTACATATTTCCCGCACTCGGCCATGTAGTAAACTGTGATTCGCGCTTAAGATGGGTCAAAGCCATCTTCTACGCATGCGTATTTTCTTTTATTGCATTTATTCAATTTAGTTCTTAGATACAATGTTGTTTCTGTTATTTAACTGTAAGGAAATTGCATTTCTGATAATGAGCCTTATACGCAACAAAAACATTGAAAAACAGCTTACTTGACAATGGACTATTTTCTTCTGCCGCATGGATGTTCTAAGGCTCTTTAACCAATAAAATGAAACAATCACCACGTGTATTTGTTTACATTAGGTACTGAACGTTCCTTGAATAAACTTTAGAATCGTGTAGAGCAATTTTCCTTGCATTTTATTTTGTGTAGGCGGAAGCATTCTGCTTCAATTTATTGTTTTTATAAGAAAAATGAGAATTATGCAGTTAAAAGTAAGAATAAATACTAAATATGCATGTAAAATGCCCAAAAAAACTGTAAAATTGCACTTATATACAGAAATGGGCAAAAAATGCACAAACAAGTTTGTCTTAAATTACTTCTTTTTAATAAAACAGGATTTATAACACAAAGAGCGATGTTTATACTAATCCAGAAAAAAGTTGCAAAATCATCAAGATCCTAACCCTAGTGATTATTATTTTCGATTTATACTTTATTCTGCAACGCACATAAGTTCTTTATTTGGTGGGAATTGCTTCTTTCCCACACAGTTGGACAAAGAAGTCTTTCATCGTTTCTTCACATATATATTTAAAACGTTGCTTTTGGTGAGAACATTTCAGTTAGTGACGAGCCATTTCAGTGTTTCTCCCTGACTTATTATATGCACAGTACATATTCTATAGTTATTGGGAACTGAATTAAGTGCTTTCTTTAATCACTTATGGAAACATTACAATAGATTAGAGAAATACGGGCTGACCAGATGTTTCAGCAACCAAAGTGGCACCAGCCTCACAGTTTTTGCAGTCCGTTATCTGTACTTTCTCATGCCAAAGTTATCGCCGTGTCTAGTGCATTATAGGCAGTTGACTAAAATTAACATATATTATTTTCCGTATTCTGTTTGTATGTGCATACAGGTGAGTTAACGAAGTGATTTTTGAAATGAACTGCCAACACTTTCAGTTGATCATTGCAACCCGTAGCTTGAGCTTGGATGCTCAGAGAGTTTGACTCCAGGTCTGGAAGCCGTAACCACGCATGTCGTGTCGAGCTTCAGATACGACTTTTTGTGAAGGCGCACAAGCTATTTAGCCGGTGAAGGACGATTTCTTACGGCTAGCCCCAACTAGTGAAGTCCCAAGTTCATAAACCTAGTGCGCTAAAAAGTTATATACGCGCCCTCCAATATCAGTATTCCACTGTGGAGACCTTCTTTTTGTTTATTTGCTGAAGATTCGCCTTTACGCTGCAGGACTGTTCAGTGTAACAACTGGATTCATCGTGGGACGATCCAGACAACTTTTCCCCAGTGCTAACCCCCCAAGTGTGTCAATGGTGTGAGAGAAGCATTTGTAGTGATATCTGAATTATAATCATATATATATATAAAGGGCTATATTGCCTGAAAAGGCAAAGTGTGATTTCAGCGACGAAAATTATTATAACATTCAGTGTTCAGTGTTGCGTTCATTTCTCTTCGTTATTTTTTTTATATATAATAGTGTTCTAATAAATAAGTGTAGTGTTATTTAATCCAGTGTGTTTTGTTGTTGGTATGAGTGATGTTTGTGTGCGTTATGGTCTGGATGACCGTCTGATCGTCCGTGAGGTTTTCGAGACGAGACACCCGAACCTCTCGGCGCCTAATGCTCATCTCATTATTGAGACCGACGAGCGATTTGGAAACAGTTTGTAACCTTTCTTGGAGAGGTCCTTCATCGCCCTGTCCAGGTAAGTTAAAGTATCAGGAGTATACTTATTGGTAGTACCACGAGCCACGGATAGCGACCAGATTACACGGAGTGATTACAAATAAATGGAAGCCCGAACAGCGACCCGAACTTCAATCGGTTACAAATTCTCGCCAACCTTATTTCTAAATCGAAGGGTAAGGAGCCTCTCTCTCACCCACTGTGTTCTTCTAACTGTTTCACAGCGATTATAGCATTTTTTGGTATATCAATCACTTCTTAGTAGGATAACTTTACCTAGAGACCACTGATTGACCTGGTATTGTATTTTTCACTTTTTGCACTTGGAATTGACAATTATCGGTTGGACACTTCAGTCGCACCTACCTAATATTAATAACGTTTTTATCGATAATTTCGTAAAATTTTAATATTTTTTATATCATTTATTAGCTTGGTTACGCTTAGTTAAACGCTTTTTTTTTTTGCACCGACGTGTCATCTATACCTTCGTTGGATGAAAATACACTATCTCTCACCGGGAATCAAATCCAGAACCAATGCACTTGAACCATTTGGCCACAACAAGCCAAATTTAAAAAGAAGTTTCAATTTTGTTATGAAAATTGTGATTAGATGTTACATTTAAAAATATATTTAAGAAAGGGTACGGACCAAACGCACTGAACTTTCTCTCTCGAATTTCTTAAACTGGCTCGTGTTAGGCTGCAGCTATTACTGAAACATTTATTTGGAAAATGCGAAATAAATAATGTTTTTAAAAACTTTGCTAGAAGAAACTTCAGGTCCAAAAGTAAAGTACCCATTGGTCATATTTCCCTTAACTTGATCCATATATTAGAATTATTAAGGATATAATTGTATGTGAACTATAAGCAAAAGCGTCTGTGTAATTTCTGAGAAAATCATGAAAAAAGTCACCCCCAAGAATAAATTATCCCTTGTGGATCTTTTCAGGACAAACGAGCTATGCTATATTGTTAGTGTTTTCATAAAACATTTATTTGTGAAATACGAACACAATCGCCTGAGACGTTCTTGAGAAAATCGCAGGGTAAAACTTACTGTCAAAAGTAATATACCACTTCTAGATTTTCCGGATGAGGGAATTATACCGTATAGCTAGGTTATTCATGTAACATGTATTTATAAAATATTAACAACAAACATCCCCTGACTTGTTTTTAGGAAGGTCATCGGGAAAAGCTTACCCCCAAAGGTAAACTATTCTATCTGTTTTTTGACAGTATATCGAGTAATTTTTAAGCAAATCGTCGGGAAAAATTTCACTGTCGAAGTAAACTATCTCTTTTGGATTTTTCTTTTCGGAACAAGCGAGTTATACCATACTGTAAAATTACTACAGAAAATATTTTTACTGAAATTAGAACAAATTTGTCTCAGTTATTACTGAGAAATTTGTCAAAAAAATTCAATCCTTGAGAAAACCACTTCTTCTGTATGTTATCGGAATAAACGATTTATGCTGTATCTTAGTGTGTTAATGAAACACTCCTTTACGAAATATGAACAAAATTGCTTGAGGCGTTAATGGGAAAACCATTGGGGGAAAGCTCACCCTACGAGTAAACTACTCCTTCGAACGAGTTGTCATATTGTTAGGTTATTAATGATACGTTTATTTATGAAATGTGGTTGAGAAAATTGTGCAAAAAGAACGCATACCATACAGCAAATTACACCATATATATTTTTTCAGAAAAATTATTCATATACGGTGGAGATTTGTTAATAAAATATATATTCATAAAAAATAAATAAAATCGTCACAGCTTTCCTTCCTTGAGAAAATTGAATTATTTTAAATTTTAATCTTTCAGTAAATCACCTTTACTTTTAGGTGTCGAAGGATATAAAATTCGAAAGATAGTATGTTATTAAAACGTTATGTCTAGATTTCGATCCAGATACGTTGAACAGTATGGCCTCTATTTCAGTGCAAGTGAAAGTGTGACGAACCGAGAGGCGAGTAGATGGACAGACATCGAAAAATCATTTTTTCGATATGTAGGAGACATGTAACTTGAATTCATTGAAATCTGGTATTCGGTTTATATAACTATCACCACACTTTCTTCTTTCGTTGCTCGAATGTGAAAACGAATAGGCCTACACCGACAAGTAATGTGATAATTTGTAATCCCAAAAATTTAATTTGTTATGTTTAATGTGTTGTCACGCTAGAAAAAAAAACTTATGCATGTTACATCATTTTATTATCAGTTTTTCACGCTACTATATAATTCGGAAGAATAGTATGATTATAGTTAATATCCATGGCATCTTTTGAAAGCATTCGTGTTCCTCACAAATAGAGCTGTAAAATTTAGCTTTGTTTCAAGAAAGCATTCTCTATTTCTTACACAGACTTATGATTAGAATTTTTGCAATTGTGGATATGAAAGAAAAGGAGAGAGAGAGTGAGTCAATACTCTAAAAAGAAACACACACACAGAAACACAAGAACGGTAATTTAACATCAGCTTTTTTTCTTCATGACAACGAGGTATCGCTGTGACTGTGTTCGTCACGCTGTGTGTAAGGCTGCAGGTCGCGCATGCGTGTGTGTGGTTTTTTTTTCTGTTCCTGACTCAGAATACTCGCAGTGAGTTGAAGTTACTTCTGCCGTAAAAACGGGGGGGGGGGATGATTAAGCATACCATACCATAAACTGAAAAGAATCGCTATTACTAATAGTAAGCTCATTTTGAATAAATACGTCATCAGAAAAAACAAAAAAGTTATATCATCATTATATTGTTTCGGTTCTTATTAACATAAAAATTATGCACTATCTACAATGTTTTGTAAAGAAAAAAATGGATGGGATCGGATGGGATTCGATCTGGAGTCAAAACAATATAAGAATTACTAGTCCGCCACTCTACCCACTCGACCACACAGACTATCTTTCAATGCCTTTCTTTTTCTTAAGAAATAGCTCATGGCTATAGAGCATGACACTGCCAAACATAAGACAACAGTTTTTCTCTTTGTTTCTGTATTTCCGTACAACATCTTCCTTACAGAACCTAATTTATATTTGGCAGACAATTTACACCCTAGATTTAAGCCAATAAATGTAATATTTTACTCCACTTTCCAATTCATTTGGAAATACATGTCTCCTTAGATGGATTGCTTTCTATTATCTCCACTTACTAATAACTGAATTTTACCCATAAACATAAGGAAAATGGAATAATTGCGAAAAATCGTGAGTTACAGTATGCGTGCAATATTTTTTGCGCATGAGGGTACGTTACATCGCGACCTAGAGGTCGACCGCAAGGATGAATCAGTGGTCGCGATTATAAACAACCGAGTAGGTTTTTACATCGATGTTCAGCGGAAGCATCGCTGTGGCTCATGTTCTCTTTGGTTCTCCCTGAAGCGCTGCAAGGAATAAAGTCTTAATTTATTTAAAATTTTGTCTGCAGAGGATTCTTTATGTCTATACTCGAGAGGTTTTGCTTCACTGTTAAATTTGATTATGAAAGTCATATTAATAGAACTAGTGATGAATATTCTAGGAATATGGGATAAGAAACACAAAAACATAACAAACACGTTATAAATACTGAATGGAAAAAATAGCAACTGAAATGTGACTGTCAGGTAAGTTATTCATATTTATTTGAGAATTACACTGTAGCTTATTAGAAAAAAAGAAGCTAATGTTAATTATATATATGCTTAAAAACTCCACTCCTCTCCCCCAATCCGAGATTAATAAAAAAGGTTTCTTCTAAATTCATTACTGATATAAGATAAAGAAATAACTGTAAAGACATGCACATATCCATAGGGAGAAACTGTCGGATAATGGAATTGCAGTGACGAAACTTCATTTGCTACATTTAATACCGCCTCCAAACCGAAACCTGAAGACATAACTGTTTTTTTCAAGCACCTGGAGGGATGGTGACCCCTGGCCCAGGAGGGAAGCCGCAATTTTTAAGGTGTCAAGAGCTAGCCAAGAGTATAAGTTTTCCCCCTCCAGAAAATCAGTAAACAAAACTTTGGTTACTACTATGTTAGTTAAGTTTTATTTGGAAGAACCGTCTGCTAACAACTACTACTAAATAATCAGACTTAAAGCTTAGCTAATATTCAGAAATGTTCGAAACATGTGATATTTGTGAAACATAAGAGAGAGAGAGAGAGAGAGAGAGAAAGGGAGATAATTAGACCTGCAAATAATAGTGTCCCTCGGTTATAATTTTAAACAAAGGAACACTTTCCGTTAGGTTTCTTAGATGAGTGGCTAGCGTACTGGACTTTTACATATAGGGTCACGGATTCTGGTCCACGCAAAGGACATTGTTTTTTAGCAACATTTATTCTGAGCATTCTACAAGTTCTGTTAAGATTTACATGTAGTCTCAGGCAGTTTGAGCCGAATTTAGTTTGAAATATGAGACTTCTTATTATGTTTTTCTTTTACTTGCAATATTGCAAATTTCATTTCAAAACTTACAACGTTAATTTCACTCGTTGTGCTACGTCAGATTATGATGAAATTTTGCACAGCGACTGCAGTCGGGTGGTACTATAATATTTGATTCTTTCTGTGATACGTTTAAAAAGAGTGCGAAAACGTAACTAAGAAAAAAAAGTTTGTTAGCTCGTACGATACACCATAGACCCCTGGAGGAATTTCATACAAATTTAGCATAAGTATATATTACCAAGGAAATATTTACTGAAGTGGTAAAACACTAGAAGCATCTCTGGGAGCCGGGGATAACCAGGGGAAGGGTTCGGTGTGTGTGAACCTCAAACTTTGTAAAAATATTTATAAGAATTGAGGTAAGGTTTTGTTGCACTTTCTGTCTTGAGAATAGTTCCGAGACAAATGGATAAAAAATCCACAAATTCCGAGGGAGCACGTTTATAACAAATACCTCAAAGTGCCAAAATGATATTGAATTAATATTATAATCAATAATAAGAATATGTGAAGCCACAACACTTGAATAGCTTAGGCCTCCCTACGCAATTAGCATAAACAAAGAGGAAAAAGTGGGACCATGGCTTCCCACAGCGGGGGTCGAAGTTGCCCCCACTCTGGATTTGCAAAACAATTTCGGTTCTTTCTAGATACTGTGATGTGCCCTATATAACACGTATATCATATAGTATGTTCCTTCTACTACCTTATACTACGCTTCCGAACCTGAAACTTAATTCATGAGACACTCACATAATATAAATAAATTTGTTTACTAATCGTCTAGGTAACTAGCAAACAATAAACTTAATATTAATACCCAAGGTTCAGGGAATTTTATATCAATCAGACTTTTCCAAGTAGACTAGTTTATTCAAAATTCCAAAAAAAAAAAAAAAAAAAAAAAAAAACAAATGTTCTCTGTGGTTAATGTTCCTTAATGAAAATGATTTCACTAATCAAAAAAAATCGCTCAGGTATACCTTTAGACCCAGAGGTCCCCACCTATTTAAGACCTTAAATAACAGTTCGCTCCAAACATGAAGCTTCCTTTAAAATTTAACTAAAATTTCCTTAAGAGAGGTTCTGAACATGCGTCCACGTACCAAATTTCACAAAATTAAATCCCCACGTTAAGCGGGTTTGCATATCCAGGCTCCTAACTATGAAAACATTTACGCTCACTCCAACCTCAATCATTTCACGAATTCAACCTGTTTTACGTATGTTATTAGGACATAATATCGATTGTGATTTATTCTAAAAACACTTTTATACATTGCAAGAGCTGTAACGTCCAAATATTTACTGAGAACCCATAGTCGTATCGGAATAAACAAAAGCGAGTATGGAACAGTAAACTGCTTTCACAAGAGGCAAAAGAACATGTGCAAAGGCATACAAAACGGTCGAGTGGTTTGGGTCGACACACTATCAATCACATGTTTGTGTGTTCAAACCCGGTAGTAAGTTGTTTCTTTTTTTAGTGTCTTCCTATTTTCATCCGGAGGCTGAAAATATTTCTTTGAGTAACTCATTGAAAACTTCTTTTGTTTCAAATTCGATTAGAACGGAACATTGTATGAATTGCGAATCTTAAATCCATAGAAAAAAAAGAAAAAAAACATGAAGTATACTCACTACTCCATTATCCTCTGATTTGTAACGAAAAACTATTTATAAACAGTGGTGACTTCAGAAAATTATCCTCGGGGGGAATTTCAATATGCGGGTGGAGGGCAAACATTGGTAGTCCACATTGAGCACGATCGAATATATGGTCCTGAAGGCGGAAATTTCTTAGCTCGAAAGGGGTCTCAAATTCTCCGTCAAATCACGTCTTGAAAGTATCATTGCTTAAAAGCTTTTCGTAGCAAATATAATATTACACTTGTTTCTCGTTCTACATTTAGAATTGGTGAAATCATAACTTACAGAGGATTATAATAAAAGCGTAAAAATTACAATACCAATCATGTATAAATTATCCTGTAAGTTACCAACTTTGGGTCAGATTAAAACTCAAATATTTGTTTTCGGATTGCACTTAGAAGTAAGTCCTCTCTATATAATCCTGATTGGAAAGCCGTGTAAAACTCTAATTAATTAATCAATATTTATACAAATATTTTTTTTATTTTACTATTTTTACTATTCAATATTATATACACTTCATTTCCAAAATCAAAATCTCGAAAATGTATATTGTACGAGTGCAGATTCGGAAATAAATGATTATTTATCATATATATTGGTCTCTATTCGAAATTCTATTTAATCGAATCCGACAAGAACACAGAGAGAAACATTGAGAACAGGTGAAAAAAAAGAGAGAAAAAGGTGCTGTACCCGGCGGAGATTCGAACTTAGTTCGAAGGGTAGTTTATAAGCCGAACGCCTTAGACCACTCGGCTATGGTAACAACTAGTGATTGTAGCAAAGGCTTCGAGTAGTAGTTCCTATTACAGAATAACGTTTTCTATTGCCTAAAATTTAAACCTAATTTACTTTGATATAATATGTCTATTAATTTGTTTCATGAACACGTTTTCGTTACTTTGATGAATGATGTATGTTGTTATATAGATTCTATTACACGTTCTTTCGTAAATATTATAGAAAGTATCAGGGTTATTTATAATATTTCATGGAAATTGACTGGCGCATGCGCAGTACACAGACAGTTCAATTGGAAGGCGAGGAAGGAAACGCTAACACACTGTTAGAATGTTTCCCTCACAAGCAGTAGTTCCCAACCGAGGGACGGCGGGACGCACTTCCTCCTCCTGAGGTGGCGTGAAGGGTTTACGAAGTCCCTTCGTTGTGTTATATTTCTTGAATGATTATGCACAATATACAGTCACATCTTCGACACCTTTGGAAGTGATAAATCGTCATATAAATAAATCGTCCTTCACACACAGTGATTCTTGCTTTTCCAAGGTTATAAACTGGAACACTTTTTATTTCAATAGAATATAAAAGTTTCCATGGGAGGGATTACAACTCCCTGGGTCTTTGATATGTCACCGCCTAAACTGTAACTTTCAAGTTAGAATCGAAAAATGGAGACATGTGACCTACTAAATATATTTTTAGTTCATTATACATTTTCATAAATAAAATATCCACAATTACAATGACAGTAAATGCTAAGTAATTTTTGTAAATGTTTGTACTTTCATTTTCCCTCTTTCTTCTCAACTGAGCTTGAAAAATGTAAAAATGGGAGGTTAAGAATTTCAAATATTACGTATGTTTTAGCGTATTACGAAATTATAATTAATAGAATCCGGCAGGATCACAAACAGAAACGTCAAGAAGAAGTAAAACCAAATTGTACTGTGATGGGATTCGAACTACTCTTGAATGGTGCCTCAGAATCTCTAGCCGAATGCCTTAGTCCACTGGGCTAATGTCACAAGTTGAAAATATAGTAAGCGTGTTTCGTGTTCAATCTTTTGTTACAGTATGAAAATTATTTTGTATTCTCTGAAGTTTAAGCCTATTTTGGCCTGATGTAATAGTCTGTTGAAATTGTTTTATGTTTACGGTATTCTTTACTTTGACGAATGATGTTGTTAATATAGGTTCTACTACGTATTCGTTCATAAATATTACAACAATTGTCAGGATTATTTATGATCTTTCATGAAAACTGACTGGTGCATGCGCAGTAGAAACAGAAAGATGCACTTTACCGACATTTGTCATACACGCCAGAACGCACATTTTTAACAGGTTCTGAAAATGCCTCGCTCTAAAGGTTGTGGAGAACTCTCTGTTGCTCTGAGAGGAGAAATCATAGGCCGAGCAAAAATGGGACAAACTGTGCCTCAGATTGCTAGAGATCTGGGATGTGACAAGAAAACGGTCAAGAATTGGGTTCAGCGACATGAAGAAGGTGGTGAATGGTTCAGGTCTCGGTCAAGAAGTGGAAGGCCAAAAGTGACAACTGCAGCTCAAGATCAAGCTTTAGTTACAGAAGTAATGAACAGACCTCTACGCCACACGTCAATCCTCTTGGACATTGGACAAAGCCAGAGAATATAATTGTTCTCACGAAACAATAAGAAGATTATTGGGGGCTGGTCTACACTGTTCAAGACCCGCTAGGAAGACTCTCCTGACTGAAACTCACAAGGCCAGACGAATGGAATGGGCACAGAATAACATAACCCGACTTCAGTCATATTGGGACTTAGTCATCTGGACCGACGAGAAGGTTTTCAAGTCTAACCAACAAGGCAGAGTTATATTGTATAGACCGCGAGGAACCAGGTACGCTGAACAAAATATTATCAGAACTTCTTGTTCAGGACGAATATCAGCACACTTTTGGGGATACGTGACGGCTGCTGGTCCTGGAGATTTGGTTGCGGTGCCTGAGAGAATGAACAGCAGTGTTTACATTAATATCCTCGAAAATACGTTGTTACCGTCCTTAGAAAGAAACTTCCCCGAACAGGAAGAATATATATTTATGCATGACAACAGTGCTGTTCACACTTCCCGGCAAACACGAGAGTGGCTAAGTGAACATCCAGAGTTAATTTGTATTGAGTGGCCCCCTCTATACCCAGATTTGAACCCAATTGAACATCTGTGGGCCTACATGGTGCAAGAATGGGAAGAGAGACGTGAAGACAGAGACCAAACGTTTCTTCAAAATCATGTTATGGAACTGTGGCAACATTTTCGTGACACACCGTCGTATTGCTCGAGACTTGTATCTAGTATCCCCTCCAGACTTCAAGAAGTTATTGACTCTGGAGGTGATTACACGAAGTACTAGTGTGTTATTTTTTGTGTAAACATTTATTTAAGTTTCATTTATTTATTATATTTTTTCAAGAGCAATACTTTCGTTCTTCATTCTTTTCCTTTGCTTGTTTACTTATTAGTTCGTTAAAATGTTAAGGAAGAGTAGTATATCTTCAAAAAGCATTTGTGAATTTACTTTGAACGTTTCTAAGAATACATTTACTTTTTTTTCTTACTCTATATCATGCCCAATATTACTTTCATTTCAGTTAATTAATAACTTTATTTTACATCTCGGATAAAAGTATTATTGCCTTTTTAACGATGTTTTTCCTTTTGATTGTGTAATTTCTAGTTTCATTGAATTATCTCAATTCGAATGAATAAATCACATTTTGTTTATTGTCCCTTCCTTAGCTAGGTTCGAATTCGAGAACAATGTGGTGTAATTTACGTTCTTTATTCTTCATATTGTGCAGTAATGACAATATTAATTATTTTTCATGAGTCCAATTGATCAGTGAGAACTTGGACAAACATTAACCTGGTGATTCTTTACGCAATGACAAGAGTAAAATTCATTTTAGCTGTTCTTTATACTTCACAGCGATGAAACATTCTAACAGTGTGTTAGCGTTTCCTTCCTCGCCTTCCAATTGAACTGTCTGTGTACTGCGCATGCGCCAGTCAATTTCCATGAAAGATCATAAATAACCCTGATATTTTCTATAATATTTACGAAAGAACGTGTAATAGAATCTATATAACAACATACATCATTCATCAAAGTAACGAAAACGTGTTCATGAAACAAATTAATAGACATATTATATCAAAGTAAATTAGGTTTAAATTTTAGGCAATAGAAAACGTTATTCTGTAATAGGAACTACTACTCGAAGCCTTTGCTACAATCACTAGTTGTTACCATAGCCGAGTGGTCTAAGGCGTTCGGCTTATAAACTACCCTTCGAACTAAGTTCGAATCTCCGCCGGGTACAGCACCTTTTTCTCTCTTTTTTTCACCTGTTCTCAATGT
Organism: Thermobia domestica; assembly: GCF_964235325.1. Lineage (NCBI taxonomy): Eukaryota > Metazoa > Arthropoda > Insecta > Zygentoma > Lepismatidae > Thermobia > Thermobia domestica. The sequence goes on from NC_137471.1 coordinate 103,635,868, forward strand.
TTCTCTCTGTGTTCTTGTCGGATTCGATTAAATAGAATTTCGAATAGAGACCAATATATATGATAAATAATCATTTATTTCCGAATCTGCACTCGTACAATATACATTTTCGAGATTTTGATTTTGGAAATGAAGTGTATATAATATTGAATAGTAAAAATAGTAAAATAAAAAAAATATTTGTATAAATATTGATTAATTAATTAGAGTTTTACACGGCTTTCCAATCAGGATTATATAGAGAGGACTTACTTCTAAGTGCAATCCGAAAACAAATATTTGAGTTTTAATCTGACCCAAAGTTGGTAACTTACAGGATAATTTATACATGATTGGTATTGTAATTTTTACGCTTTTATTATAATCCTCTGTAAGTTATGATTTCACCAATTCTAAATGTAGAACGAGAAACAAGTGTAATATTATATTTGCTACGAAAAGCTTTTAAGCAATGATACTTTCAAGACGTGATTTGACGGAGAATTTGAGACCCCTTTCGAGCTAAGAAATTTCCGCCTTCAGGACCATATATTCGATCGTGCTCAATGTGGACTACCAATGTTTGCCCTCCACCCGCATATTGAAATTCCCCCCGAGGATAATTTTCTGAAGTCACCACTGTTTATAAATAGTTTTTCGTTACAAATCAGAGGATAATGGAGTAGTGAGTATACTTCATGTTTTTTTTCTTTTTTTCTATGGATTTAAGATTCGCAATTCATACAATGTTCCGTTCTAATCGAATTTGAAACAAAAGAAGTTTTCAATGAGTTACTCAAAGAAATATTTTCAGCCTCCGGATGAAAATAGGAAGACACTTAAGAAAGAAACAACTTACTACCGGGTTTGAACACACAAACATATGATTGATAGTGTGTCGACCCAAACCACTCGACCGTTTTATATGCCTTTGCACATGTTCTTTTGCCTCTTGTGAAAGCAGTTTACTGTTCCATACTCGCTTTTGTTTATTCCGATACAACTATGAGTTCTCAGTAAAATTTGGACGTTACAGCTCTTGCAATGTATAAAAGTGTTTTTAGAATAAATCACAATTGATATTATGTCCTAATAACATACGTAAAACAGGTTGAATTCGTGAAATGATTGAGGTTGGAGTGAGCGTAAATGTTTTCATAGTTAGGAGCCTGGATATGCAAACCCGCTTAACGTGGGGATTTAATTTTGTGAAATTTGGTACAAGCCATCATGAACCTCACATAATCTAAAGACAGGCCCAACATTCTGAGTACAGTTTGGCCTAAATCCCTAATTCAGGAATCGCCCTTTATTGGATAACCCTTAAGGAAATCAGCTAGCTAACAGACTTTAATAAGGTAAAGGGAAAAGGAAAATTCCTTCATTTAGGAATAAAGCACCTCCACTCAGGCTCGGTAGTAGGAGTAAAAAATCAAAACAAACTACAGCTTACCATCCCCTTAAGTGAGGAATCAGCTGTGAAAATACTAATCGGCTAATCAAAAACAACTAACCGAGGAAAAAAGTATATATTACTCATCCGGCTCGGTTGCCATAGCAACAGCCTTCCCTGAAATCAAAATAAAGGAAATTTCTGAAAACAGACAGCGTCCGAAAGGAACGTTGCAACAATAGATCTAAAGATCCCTACTAAATTTCATTTCCTTAAAAATTCCTAACCGGGAATCGAACCTATCCTTAGTCTATACCCATGGACATACAACTAGAACTTAAATATTCTGATTCGTATTCCACTTAACAAGTCTAATGGTTGACCCAATACACAGCCATCTCTTCGGCTGTACCCCTGCTCTGACTTAAAAAGAAAAGTCATGAAGCAAAAAGAGACCCAAGGAGCAAGAGAGCTCCTCCCGCTAAAAATTTCCGCCTCGACTCTATCAAAATAATCCAAAATCTGCCTCCTCCTGCTGTTTCCCTTCTTACTTATATACGATTTAACAGCTTCCCCCCTCTCCGCAACGACGAGAAGAAACTGTCACTGAGCTTAACAGTGTTTCCATCTGAACTAGCTAGCTACTAAACTTTAACCTTACTTGGAATTATTTTTCTAAAACTGAAAAGAATAACTTTCAAGATTAACATATACATATATATATATACATTAACAATACATAAGTACACAGGTATAACATTATATAAAGATTAATAGACAAATACCAATCTATAATAATTTTACCAGCGCTGGTTCTTAACCTAATTATATATGTATTAATAAACAAGAAATAATATATTAAATTTCCTTTAAATATATGCATATATATACAAAACTAGCAATGGACCTGAAAGTGCTCATTGCCTATACCGCGACCTTTAAAAAAAGCTGTCCTTTCCACTTAACTTTCACAGTTCATAGTCTCTTCCAGTCTTTTCCCCCCGAATACATTAAGGGAAAAAATCACTTTCGAACACAAACACAAATTTCACATACACTCACTTAAACTTTGATAATATATGCGTTTGGGACTTATGAATGCCCAAAAGTCTGAAGTCCGGAACAGTTTTCTCCCCCGTTCACATTGAGGGAAAATTCACTTCAAAAAACACTCACTAAGCACAGTTATTTACAACACCTCAAAAAAATCAGAATTCGATAATTTGTCTCGAGGACTTATGGCTGCCTCGAAAGTCTAAAGTCTCGTACAGTTCATGAATCAATTTTGAACCAAATAACACTTTCCTGAAAAAAAAAAGAAAATTATTGACTTACACATTTCAATCCTTACAGATCCAGCTTCCTCCTGATTTGGGATGCTTCTTCTTTTCTCTCCGGAAACCTGATATTCTTTCCTGGAGTTCTTGGAATTCCCAGTCCTTCTCCGTCCGTAAAAAGGTCTATGAAATCCTCGTCCTCCTGTTGCGTTCTTGAGGGACCCGGAAGATGCTCAAATGAATGGTGCCCCTCCTCTTTAAGCCGCTCGCACTGCATGTCACGAATATCCTTCAGTGTCATTTCTGCCGCTTCCACTCTGCTTCTTTTGGAACTTGAAGTTTCATCTTGAGCAAACCTTGCTCTTCTTTTATTGTTTTTCGGTGCATCAACGTGACATAATAACTGAAGCTTTAACGGGTTTTCAGGGTTAGGTCTGGCACCTACGTATACTGACTTAGTCTGGCGAGACATGCTGTCTTAATGTAACTTTAGAGAAAATAAGGCTCTGAACTTTATGGTCTCGTCTCGTGACGTGAACTGCTCTCGAAGAGAACTAAGCTTGAACTAGCTAAAATAAAAACATCTCTACGAAACGTAGTTGTTTACGAAATCCTTTCAAGGAAAAAAAAGAGAGAAAAAATCAAACTACAGGGTCGGTGGGTAGTTTTACTCTCCCCCCATCTTTCTTCTTTATTTCGTTCGGACTAATTTCCTTCGCGTACTCCGCTTGTAATTCGACGACGTGTTTAGCAAAGTCGGGTGCTTTAAAAACAGGTTTCATCATATCTGCATTGGTTTTTACTGTCCTCCCGGACCACTTGTTCCTTACCAAAAATGTGTTGGTGGCTACCTGACTCAGTATCCGCCACGGACCAGAATATGGATTCGACAACGATGCGCTAATATTCTGTGTAGGCGAGGAAATCCTAATGACTCTCAGCCATATATCTTGTCCTACTTTAAAAGGGCTTGGGCGTCTACCCTTATTATACATCTTCCCATATGCTTTATGTTTCTCCTCCTAAATTTTGTTCGCCCGTTGATAAGCTTTCTCCAACCTGTTCCTCAACTCGGCCACATATTTTGGGTGATCGGCATCCAAATTTGTTTCCTTTTCTTTCTTGGTTTCTAAATCTAACCAAGGATGTCGAAGCTCCCTGCCAAAATGTAAATAAAATGCAGAGTACCCAGTGCTCGAACATTTCTTTGAATTCAGAGCGAATTCAATTAATTTCAAATCCTGATTCCAGTTCTCGTGCTTTGCAATATATATGCCTAAAAGACACTTGCCTTGTCTTAGCAATGGACCTGAAAGTGCTCATTGCCTATACCGCGACCTTTAAAAAAAGCTGTTCTTTCCACTTAACTTTCACAGTTCATAGTCTCTTCCAGTCTTTTCCCCCCGAATACATTAAGGGAAAAAATCACTTTCGAACACAAACACAAATTTCACATACACTCACTTAAACTTTGATAATATATGCGTTTGGGACTTATGAATGCCCAAAAGTCTGAAGTCCGGAACAGTTTTCTCCCCCGTTCACATTGAGGGAAAATTCACTTCAAAAAACACTCACTAAGCACAGTTATTTACAACACCTCAAAAAAATCAGAATTCGATAATTTGTCTCGAGGACTTATGGCTGCCTCGAAAGTCTAAAGTCTCGTACAGTTCATGTGATTATCCGTCACTAACCTTTTATATGTTCCAAATTCTGAGAAAAAAGTCAGAATACATTCGACCATAATCTTTGCTGTAAGCCTTCGAAGAGGGAAAAGTTTCACTAGCCCTGTGAAAGCATGTACCAATACTAAACAATATCGATACCCTCCTACTTTTGTTTTGGTGATAGGGCCCAGATTGTTCGCATACAGGACTTCTCCGAGTGCTTTTACTAAGGAACTTTCCATATATCCGAACTTCGTATTAATATTTTCCTTTAAAATGCTACACGGAACGCAAGCTTTCGTGAAATCTTTGACATTTTTCTTCATTTCTTTCCAGAAAAAACGATTCCTGATTCTGCTCATCAAACTCAATATGTGAGAACGCGAATATAATATCAAGTGATATAAAATAGCGTTTATTTCCTAAATAAGAAAGAGATTCTGTCATACTAGGAAGACTGTATTTTTGACCCTCAGTCATTGAATTCAAAACTCTCGAGTCCATTATTAACTTATAATCCCCATTTTTCTTTTGGTGTAAAATAGAAGCACTGATATATTTAGAATGAAGCGTCTTTTCAATGATCCCATCTTTTTCCATTTGGTCAAGAACTTCTTCCATAATCTTTCTCTTCTCAAAAGAGAGCGGCCTCAATTTAGATGAAAATGGTTTCGGATTCCGAACATTTATGTTATGTTTTATCAGATGTGTAAGTCCCGGTTTATGGCTAAATGCCTCTCTATGTTTTTCTAAAATTCTTTTCAACCTCTCTTTTGTATTTTTATCAATAGTGACACGAGACAACATCTGTTCTATAACGGTGTCCTGTCCCTCTTGAATATACAAACAGTCATCCAAGTGATACTTTTTTCTTTCTTCTCAGAGTCAAAAACACAAACAGGCTGTAAACCATCGTCAATATTCCAGCCATTCTGAGAAATATAAAGAACAATTTTACTTTTCTGGAGGAAATCCCTACCCACAATCACGTCTTTTTATAAGAGAGGGGAGGAGATGGATCTTCTGCCTTATACGGATACCCCTAATAAAAACATCGACAAAAACGCTCTTGTAAGAAATAGCTGTCTCCTGGGCTAGAGACAAAAACAAAGTGTCCTTTCTGAATTTGCACCCATTGGCTTCCCACCTTTCTGCTTCTCTTTGCGACACATAGGAGAGAGAGCTCCTGCTATCCGCATAAAGATATGTATCTCCCCCCAGAATTGTAGCTTTTATTAGTGGTTCCCTGGCCCCGGAGGTTTTGTCTTTGGCCGACGCGGCCGTAAAAAATGACCTGATCCGTTATTCCTTTTCTTTTCTTCCCAATCGGTCTTCAATTTCCTCTCTCTCTCTGAGGAGATTTCGCAACGCTACCAGACACTTGTTTTCCTCCTTCTTTCATTTCAGAAGAAAAGGCTGAACCCATGTCTGGTGCTCGCATATTTGCCCTCTTATTGCACCTCCCTTTGTTAGTGTTATGTCTTTGTGGCTCAATAAAACCTGTTAGTTTCTCTTCATTCTGAAAACGCCAACCATTTTTGGACATGTGTAATTCTATTTTGGCTTTCGTTAACAGATCATTTCCAACTATAACGGGAATGTTAGCCGACTCTAAAACATAAAATGGATGCGACAACTTCTTTCTCTTTATACAGAAAGTCGGATAAACAAGCTTCTGCGCGAAAATATGCCCTGAGGCCAACGAAATTTCCTGCTTTATTTTTTTACTTCGAGCGCCCTGTTCTTCCCATCTCCTAGCAGTGTTTTCATGTGTGATAGGTATTTGGCTCCCAGAATCCAAGAAAAGTTCTGTCGGCTGCCTATAGAAATATCCAAATATATATGGCGGTGCATTTTTACTTGTTGCTAATTTCCTAACAAAAGTGGCTGCAGATACGCTCTCTTTTCCTGCATTTTTCTTCCACTTTTTATACCTTTCGCAGACAGATTTTTTATGCCTATCAGATTTCCAAAAAAAGGATTTTATCGGCTCTTTTTCCTTAGTATTCTCGCCTACTACTTTATCTTGTCTTTTAAAAAGTGCTGGGTTTAGAGCTTCTGCTCTAATTTCCGGCGCACTGTCTAAAACTGTCCCCTTTGTAGCAACTACAGCTAAGTCTGCCCTTTTCTGTTCAACCTCATGAGACTACGTAATTCAATTATTCTAATAAATATGACTGTATTTTTAAAGCATACGCTTCTAGCTGTTTCAATCCAGAAAACTCCTTTTCATGTAAATAGACCTTATACTTTGGGTGTACCTTGGTCAAAATTTTCTGTACTTGTTCTACTTCTCGTGGAGGGTCAGGCAATCTCTTAAACAGAAGTGACATCTCCCTAACAAAACGCGCTAGAGGTTCACTAGGTTTCTGAATCCTACTCACTAATTGCGATTCAATCTCTTCCTTATAATTAAAACTGAAGTATTCTTTAAGGAAGCTATCTTTGAATTCCGCAAAATTTGCGAATGGCTTCTTAAACTGGAACCATTCCTTACTTTCTCGCTCTAAGACTTTTGGCACGACTCTTTCTAGAATAATATCTAACGAGACTTGTTTATGCGCCGCAAAGTCTTCTAAACTAGACAAAAACTCAAATGGATCTTGAGACGGATCCCCAGAAAAATGTGAAAGCTGTAATTTCACCTCCTCAAAATCCTGTCTACACGAGCAACTAGCATTTTCACTTCTCCGTGCATTTTGTGAGTCTTTCAAATTCCTAATAAAATCTAATAGAGACTCAGCGCTCAACTGTTCGGTTCTTTCCATGCCACAGGTTGTCTCAAAGCTTCTAACTCTATAGAATTTGACTCCATATTTCTCAGTATCTTCCCTGATCTTAAACGCATATACTACTTAAAAGAAAAGCCTAATATCCTGGACAGCAGCTCCCAAAATTATGTGATGTGCCCTATATAACACGTATATCATATAGTATGTTCCTTCTACTATCTTATACTACGCTTCCGAACCTGAAACTTAATTCATGAGACACTCACATAATATAAATAAATGTGTTTACTAATCGTCTAGGTAACTAGCAAACAATAAACTTAGTATTAATACCCAAGGTTCAGGGAATTTTATATCAATCAGACTTTTCCAAGTAGACTAGTTTATTCAAAATTCCAAAAAAACAAACTAAAAAATGTTCTCTGTGGTTAATGTTCCTTAATGAAAATGATTTCACTAATAAAAAAAAATCGCTCAGGTACACCTTTAGACCCAGAGGTCCCCACCTATTTAAGACCTTAAATAACAGTTCGCTCCAAACATGAAGCTTCCTTTAAAATTTAACTAAAATTTCCTTAAGAGAGGTTCTGAACATGCGTCCACGTACAAGCCATCATGAACCTCACATAATCTAAAGACAGGCCCAACATTCTGAGTACAGTTTGGCCTAAATCCCTAATTCAGGAATCGCCCTTTATTGGATAACCCTTAAGGAAATCAGCTAGCTAACAGACTTTAATAAGGTAAAGGGAAAAGGAAAATTTCTTCATTTAGGAATAAAGCACCTCCACTCAGGCTCGGTAGTAGGAGTAAAAAATCAAAACAAACAACAGCTTACCATCCCCTTAAGTGAGGAATCAGCTGTGAAAATACTAATCGGCTAATCAAAAACAACTAACCGAGGAAAAAAGTATATATTACTCATCCGGCTCGGTTGCCATAGCAACAGCCTTCCCTGAAATCAAAATAAAGGAAATTTCTGAAAACAGACAGCGTCCGAAAGGAACGTTGCAACAATAGATCTAAAGATCCCTACTAAATTTCATTTCCTTAAAAATTCCTAACCGGGAATCGAACCTATCCTTAGTCTATACCCATGGACATACAACTAGAACTTAAATATTCTGATTCGTATTCCACTTAACAAGTCTAATGGTTGACCCTATACACAGCCATCTCTTCGGCTGTACCCCTGCTCTGACTTAAAAAGAAAAGTCATGAAGCAAAAAGAGACCCAAGGAGCAAGAGAGCTCCTCCCGCTAAAAATTTCCGCCTCGACTCTATCAAAATAATCCAAAATCTGCCTCCTCCTGCTGTTTCCCTTCTTACTTATATACGATTTAACAGCTTCCCCCCTCTCCGCAACGACGAGAAGAAACTGTCACTGAGCTTAACAGTGTTTCCATCTGAACTAGCTAGCTACTAAACTTTAACCTTACTTGGAATTATTTTTCTAAAACTGAAAAGAATAACTTTCAAGATTAACATATACATATATATATATACATTAACAATACATAAGTACACAGGTATAACATTATATAAAGATTAATAGACAAATACCAATCTATAATAATTTTACCAGCGCTGGTTCTTAACCTAATTATATATGTATTAATAAACAAGAAATAATATATTAAATTTCCTTTAAATATATGCATATATATACAAAACTAGCAATGGGCCTGAAAGTGCTCATTGCAATGCGTGTCATAAGACATTATATTTACTTAAATACTATAGTATTGAACGTATTCACTGTAGTTATGCAATGTGCTTAAATAATAGCTTTTTCACATTAAGTATTGCGGGCCGCTATGGCACAATGATAGAGCGATCATCTCTTGTAAGTGGGGTTTTTAGTTCGATCCGATCTCGCGCCAAATGGTCTCTGTAGTAGACAAACACGATGTGGTGGGTTTTCTTGGGTTCTTCCGTTTCCTCTCCCTCCTTTGATTCCATCATTTCATTATTTTCATCAACACTGTCTTCTTTAGCCTACACGGCATAATCGTGAGACGTAAACCTGCAAGATTTCATTTTACATTAAGTATTATGTGATTCAAGGTCTGTGCATTCGGTGCTTAGGGTACGTCACGTTTCTCAAAAATGCACTTTCAGTGACCGTACTTCCTAATTCATGCCTCCATTGAATTTCAGGAGAGAGATATGTGCATCACAGTAAAACCAAGTGAAATTTCACCACTCAATAGCAAAAAGGATAAAATAATAGAAACTCGAACATGGGACTGCTGCGTGGAAAGCAAGGAGTTTTCCAATACGCCATTACGACACTCCGCGACACATTTAATTTATATTTGTTATAATTTGTTAAAAATAGCGTACTACTTTCCCACAAACATAATCACATGACTTGTTGCCTTCAAATTGAAATTCACGTGGAAACGTATAATATTTTTTCCCACAAACATGAACAAAGTCAGAAACGATTAGAAAAAAAAAACTGAGAGACCCACACCCAGAATAGGACCTAGCACCTTCGTAATTTAACACAGCCAATCTAACCACACGACTACGAAACAACTACGTCATAGTGCCCTTATTCAAATATTTCTAGCAATTATTTCCAACCACAAAATTATCTATTACACGTAACGAACAGCGAGGGATCATTTTACAATCACCTTGTTAGCTATGTTATCATACTATACACGCTTTCTGTTAGAACACTCTGAATTCTGCTGCGAGAGAAAAATACGAAACAGTAGTAAAGAAACAGAATTGTCATCAAACACACTTTACAAAACACGGCGAAAAAGCTTCATAAGTTCATAATATAGCAACGAAGTTTCTCGCAACATAACACAACATGTATGTAGTGTTCTGGTTAAACCACGTGACTCCTGTTCGGCGCATTCGGCTTCGAATCCACAGCAGTGTAGCTTGAATTTTTTCCTCAACAAAAATACGACATTCTTGAAAATAGCTGCAACGTAATGTAGAAATCCGTCAGTTCCATGCAGCAAAATAACAATGCTGGATTCAGAAGTGTTCTATTCAACAACGATAGTGTGCAAGCCGAGTTCAACAACCAGGCATTTCAAGCATCTTACTAACGTATCTGACAAGGAGAAGGCACACTTTGGTAAGTGAACTTCGGGGCCATTTTTTGCGAGAAGGTAATGCACATTTAAAGAGTTAATATTACAAACTGGGAGAGCGCAATGGGCAAAAATTAGGGAGAAAAATCGTCTTCAAAAGTTTTCTACTCGCCATATATACTGTTCGACGCGCCGGTATATCCATGGACGGCGTGGCAGAGTGAGTAGTGTGTAACTTGAATGCAAAACGACCCGGGTTCGATTCCCATTGGAGTTAATCCTTCTTTGTTTTTTACTTCAACTAATAAAGTAACCGTTTGTAACTATAAATAAAATATTAAGTCACCATATGTCAGTGTTGGGTAAGTTACTTGTAAAAATGTTACAAGTTACTTTACCTTCTCTTAAAATGTAACGGGTTACTAACGCGCTACTTGCCCCCAAAAAGTAACTGTTACTTTACTTCGAAAGTAACGCGTTACTAGCGCGTTACTTTTAAATCCGAAACTTTGAATATGTAAAAAAAAAATCTTCTCACTTCAATTTTCCGTACTATTATTACTACCACTATTATTATTATTATTATTATTATTAGTAGTAGTAGTAGTAGTAGTAGTAGTATCACTTTTATTATTGCACGTTCTGAATCGCTTTTGTAAATGCAAGGACAAATTTTTACTTGGCAGCTATATGAACATTTTCATATAATGTAACATTGATTAAAATGCCATATTGCATTACTCGTAGGGATGGGCACAAGTGAGTTCGAGCGAGTTTTCTTTCAAACTCGATTCGACTAGAAACAAACATCTTTGAGCTCCACCCGAGAACTCGGTTCGAAAAATTTCCTCCAAGTCGACTCGAATTCGGGTCGAGTTTCGAGTACTCTCTTCAAGTATTTTACATAGACAATATAATTATTATCAATGGTACTACTACTACTACTACAACTTATATTATTATTATTATTATTATTATTATTATTATTATTATTATTATTATTATTATTATTATTATTATTATTATTATTATTATTAATTATAACAACACTGTGTATAAACATGAAAGATAGGCGGTTTGTATTTAAATACTAAAAGAAGTAGTTGATTGCCAACCACGATAGTCGTGAAGTCTAGGAATCAAGGGCATTGTTCACGATCTTCTGAATTTGAGTTGAGGGTCTAGGTTGAGTATTCGGGTCGAGCCAAACATTGTTTAAAGTTATAGTGCACTGGCCAAATATCTTCAAAACTGGTTGGCCCGGGTTTAGAATTGTCAACGACTCGAGTAGCTCGGCTCACAGCTCATTCACTATCGACCCGAACCTAGAATTGAGCCGAGCCACGGAGCCAACAGCTCACCCACCGAGTCGGCTAGAGCCCTCGGCTCAGTTGAGCCGAACTGTGCAGATGGTTCATCCCAACCAAGCGAGCTCGAGCCGATGATTCACTCCAAGCAAACCGGCTCGAACCATCGGCTTAGTCGAGCCGAAACTAGCTGAATTTCCTATGCGAGCAGTGTGCCCACTCGTGAGCAACAATAAAAGTATTCCATATTACTGCTTAGCTTAGCTTACATTTCTTATAGCTTTTGCTTTCTAGTTTAATCAGGCCATGATTTCAAAACGAGTTAAAACGATTGAGCCATTTATCAAACTCGACTCGACTCGAAACTCGACGCCAAAAACAGTGAATTGGCTTGGAACTCGACTCGATAGTATTACCTCTGACTCGACTCGAAACCCGACTTGAATTCGAGTCGAGTTTTAGCTTGACTCGTGCCCATAACTATGCGTTAGAAAAAATGGTTCTTATTATTATTCTGTTAAACTAATTACATAATAAATAACAATGTTGTTATGTAAAATTAAAAATACAGAATATAGAGAAGCATTACACTACAACTAATAAAATGAGAACAAATGAACCGGGGGTGAATCAAACCTTGCCAGTAACTCTAAAATCGATACATGCTTTGTAAAGCTAGTTGTTCCAAACTTTAAAATCAACGGGACTCTAAGATACGCAAACTGATCTGAAAGAATTCCAATATTACATACCATCAAAACTATTTTCTTGTAATGAAGTTGCCTGCTCATAAGAACACAGTTTATTCGTATTAACCCCTTACAGTATATAGTTAATTATGGCAGCCTAGTTGATAAATATTTCCCGCCTGTGCACCACTTTACTTTCAAATCCTGTCCACCATCATCTTCAGCTTTTAAGAAAATTATTCTTTCAAATGTTCGAACGATAAAATATTTTCGTTCTCCATCTTTATAAAAACAACACCAATCAAAGTAAAATAGACTACCGGTACCATTGTACTCGTAATTCACTCACTGAATGTATTGATTTGAGGGGGGAAATCCCCTTTGCTAATACTGGATGTTGCTATAACCACCGCAGATTTCCCCCTCATTTCCCTTGTAATTCTCACACTGCCAACAGATGTAGACACGAAGCTTCAAGAACATTTTTTACACAACGACTGCAGTAACAATAATATTCACGGAAGAGATTAAATTTTGTTCCTAGTTAAAATGGAACATCAAAAGAATTTACAAGTGATTGAAAATTTCTATTGTTTTATTCATTATAAATATATATTTTTATTATTTCGACATACTGTATTAAAACTTGGAAAAAATAAATATACAATTTATTGGCACTGCTATCATCTACACTTGTTCTGCCAAGTTCTTTTGAGATTAAAGAAAAGTAACTCGAATATTAGGTCATAATATTAACAGGCAAATATGCAGATAACAAAATAACTAGATTTAATTAACATTGTTTGAGAGCTATCTAAGAATGGGTATATCGGATATCTCAACACTACATTTGGGTAATTACACATAGGCTATACAAACGAAAAACGGTTACATTAAAAAGAAAAGAAAATCTTATGATAATTGTAAATGCACAAATCAGTCCCATTATTTGATTTAAAAACACTTCGCTTAAAAACTGAAATTACTCAAAATTAACTTCTGTTTTTCCAACACTACACTACCCAGACACACACACAAATGAAAAAGAACTGCATTAAAAAGATCTGGAAACTTCCGAATTCTTCTTGTGTGGGTTATCTGAATGAGTATGTGACATACAGCATGATTATCTCATGTTACGCAAAGATCATTAATCTTCTTTTTTTTGACAAGCTATTGTGATAAGCCTCGCAACAGCATCCTCAAACCTTCGCCGAGATTACAGACAAAAGATCTCCAGTTCCTTACCAGAGGGTAGCGTTCCCAAAACTGATGCAACGTTCCCTCTTTGTACTGCCATGCTGATGCTTTGCAGTAGAAAAGAGGTTGCTCTAGCATCTCCTGACGATAAAGAAATGCGGTGACCAACTTCTTTTATAAAGTTAAGGCCTTCGGGACCCCATGAACCACCCGATTCAATAGCTATACCGACAAAATGATATTTGTCGAGTAAATTGCTATACTTCCTGCATTTTTGTTTCTCGCCGAGCAGCCACGTTGCCAGCTTGTGCTGAGGAAGAATGTAAATTTGAAGGGGCGAAGGTGTCGGAACAAGTAAAATCCCATAGAAGTGCTTTTCCTTTCTTCCACGGTATTAGGGTCATACCATCTGCCCACTTGCCGTCTGCACGACTGCATCCCAACGGTTCACATATAGAAGGAACGCCTGCTGAAATTAGTGCCCTCATGATAATGTCGTTGACGCTGGAGTGGCGTGAATGTCTGCCCGCACTATTGGCACAGGAGAGTCCATGAAGGCCTTTCTTGTCTACGACACTTCTACAAGCAGGACATCTGTGTTGCTCGCAAACATCTGCTCCCAAACGCAGTGCACTGGCAATTCGAAAACTGTCATTGGGAAGATGTAATCCTAAAGAAGGTGACGGGATAGCATGAAGCCAAGCGCCTGCTTCTGGAGATGATGTAGCTAGAAGTCTGGCCTTATCTTCTGGGTTATCGGATAATATTCATTATAAATATATGGTGAAGTAATATTTTACTTATAGTTACAAATACCTACTTTATTGGTTGAAGCAAAAGAAATTTGACCCGAACGAGAATCGAACCCGTAAATTTTTGCACCTGAGTCGCTGATTCTTCTCACTCTGCCACGCCGTCGTTTGATAAGTTTGCGCGTCATACGACGACTCGCTCGGGAGAGTAATACTCCCGAAAATGTTTTTTCGCGCGCTACTCTACTCAGCTGTTTTACGCGCTATACTAGCCAGTTGTTTTAAGTTGGTCACAAAATTTATATCATGGAGTACAAGGGAAACAAAACGAGCCCTATTTCATGGAGTTTAAGGCGAACAAAACGAGCCCTGCGGGGCTTATAACCCGTTCCTATTACTACTACTACTTATCTGCACAAAAGTAAGTAAATCAGTTTTTTGACTCTTATTTTCATATTATTTTAATTTAAAAAGTGTTATAAAAATGTAAAAAAAAAAAGTTAAAAAAACTTTACTCCGGCCGGGTTTGAACTCACGCCAAAAGATAATTTTATTATTAGCATATAGCGCTAGTCCACTCGGCCACGAAGACAGACAACGATAGTCGTTTTATTTCTGCTATTTGAATGCAACGTGGCAAGAAATGGCTAACGCCAACCAATCAGAACTGCGTTTTTCGTTCCTACTTCCGGGAGCATTACTCTCCTGAGCTAGTCCTGTCGTACGATATATGCGTCGAGTAGAAAACTTTAAGACGGTTTTTCTACGTCATTTTTGCTCATTGCGCTCTCTCAGTTTGTAATTTAACTCTTTAAATGTGCACTACCACCTCGCAAAAAATAGTTCTGAAGTTCACTTACCAAAATGTGCCTTCTCATTGTGAGTGAGCTATTACTGGCCTTCTGTCCAGTTACATCACCAATAAAATGAAAATGACATAAAATGAGCGGAGGCAAACAGTACTTTCACGTCATTTATTTGTCCTTTTTTTTTTTTTTTTTTTAGAAAAGTTATTGGATAGTTGGCTGTAAACAATATTACCCACATAGTTTCAAATAATTTGATCAGTCCGTCATTGTAGTAAAAGGCCTAGCGGAATAAGCATGTGAAATCTGCCCCCCAGCATATCTGCACCAAATTTACAGTATCGATTAACATTTATGAGAAACTCAGTTTCCAAACGTTTCAGCTCTCAAGCGCTCTTGGAGGGGTGTTAGGAGGGGGGAAGGAAAATTGAAATATTTTTTTCTCCTGAACGGCTCAACCGATTTTCATGGGAAAAAAACGTGTTAGGTGTTCTCAACGAGAGAAAAGTCGGAAAATATTTTTTTAAAATTTTTTTTTGGGTTGAAAATTGAAGTAAAAAAATGTTTGGAAATTTTCAAAAAAATTAGTGGAAGACTAACTGGGACACCCACAATTTTTTGCCAGTTTTGTCTTGAGAGAGTCCCTAACAACATATATTGTTTTCATTTTGTTTGCGAGTGTACCTCATAGTGAAAAAAGGCAAATGTATCGTGGGCGACATAATTCTTTGACCACGTAATGGTAACTGCTTTTGCAACAAATGAAGAGTATAAGAATTAAATCCGCCATATCTGTAGTTTCGTGTGGAGAAGAAAGAAACTTGTGAATCAAAAGTTTAAGAACAACTCGTGTTATTAATATAAACTTTGCCTAAGAGTATTATCTTATATCATCATAAAAGAAATACGAGAGATTTTTTGAAAGGAAGAAAAATAACATACAACTTTGCAAACGGAGGCAAAGAAGGCAAGGCTCTAAATTACTGGTCCCCCTTCCCATTGAGCAGTAATAAAGGCAGAAAACAACGTGCCCTACGGGGCTCTAACCCGTCTTCACTCGCTAACGCTCGCTGGGTAATACTGTGTAAATTATATGTATAAACTTTAGTACAGAAAGAAACCAACCCACCTACTAAACTACATGGGGGACCAGTAATCTAGAACCTTCCCGACAAAGAAACCTAAAGTAACCAGACTAAAGACAAATCATTTCCACTGTAATGATCGTGGTTCATTGGACAAGGCGCTTTCAGTACTTGAACCATCAAATCTTCAGGAAAAATGAAATGAAATATTTGAGTTTTACGTCCCACGGTTATGCCGGTTAGGCTAAAGGAGACGGTGATTATGAGAAATGAATGAAATGGTGGAATGAAGAAAGTGGGAGGAAACAGGAGAACCCCGAGAAAACCCACGCACACGGTGTTTGTCCACCACAAAGTTCACTTTGCGGGGTCTGGGATCGAACCCGGGACCCCAAGCACCAGAGGTGAGCGCTCTACCACCTTTTTTAACTAACTTTTTTTATTGTTCTTTAAGGATTACAGAGTAATTACATATGAAATACAATATAATATAACAGCAGGAGTATTACATGATTACGAGATGAATATACCAATAATGTTTACAGCATTTATACAGTAGAGAAGTGTCACACAGATATCGACAAATAGTATACAAGAGTGCTAAAATCGTGATTTGATGGAAAGAAGTAGAATTTTACCATGTTATTTTTGAACTTCAAATATATTCAGAAAGTACAATGTCCAGGTAGTTCGCAAATAGCTTTTTCTTTCTAGCGGGCGGAAAGTGTCTGTATTGAGTGCACAAGAAATCTTGATAGTCTGTTACAAAGCGTAGTTTTGAGGATTGTAGTATGTATTCAATCGTATGTATGAGCTGCTAACCAGGTAATTGAATTGAGTTTAGTGGTTGGATAAAAGTGAAAGTCCGGTAGAACGAATATGCGAACTGTGGTAAGAGTAGGAACTGTACGGCAGATTTTGCTGACAGCTGTTTGGAATTTGAGCCATATTGTCGCTGCAGATCCACATTGAATTAAGCGATGCACAATATCATCTTCATTACCACATGTGACACAACTAGTAGTGTCAGTAAGTTTGAGACGGTGCTTTTTGGCATTCGTGGGGAGAAGCTCATTGACAATAGTGTACCAAGTCGATTGAACAGATCGTGGAATGTGACGAGCAAACACACTGCCCCAAATCTCGGACCAATTGTTGTTTGGATGTCTCAGTTCCATACGAGGAGGCTCAAGGTTCAGCTGGTTGAGGAGCAATATATAAAAGCACTTCACTGAAGTTATTGATGCTTGTTGTTCAGCACTCATATAAATATAATCAGCAACCACGTCTCTGAAATACCAGTAGCAACAAGGGATTGAATTAATATGTAGAGGCAAGTTTTTACCTATACGTTCGATACAATCAGCTAAGATACCATGGCTGACCCAATTTACATTGTGTTGAATATTTTCAAATGATCGAAACTTGAATAAAGCAGTAGCTTTACATTCAATATGAACAAGACCCAAACCTCGATGTCCGGTGGGTAGACAGGTATATGGGTATTTGACTCTGAAGACGTGACCGTGCCAAAGAAACCAATTCCCAACACTGGTAAGACGTTTCGCAATGTGGGAGGGCATAGGTAGGGTCTGGGCTAGATACCATAGTTTGGAAAATGCGAAGATATTTAGAAAATACACTCTGGACCGTAAGCTGAGTTGACGGGATCTGTGAAGTGGGAGAACATGTCGCACAGTATTAACTAACCGGTTATAATTTAACTGTATGGTTTCAGCAAGGAGAGGCGTGAAGGCTATCCCAAGGATTTTCAATTGGTCGACCGTTCGTATTTGTGTGATAAAAGAGTTCTGTACAAGTGGCAGTATTTTAGTCTTTGCACGATTTACCAGAGTGCCAGACATATTCACATAATCTTCAATGCATGCTTCTACAGAATGAAGATCCTCTTGGTCACGTAAGAACACCGTCACATCATCCGCATAACTACAAACTTTTAATCCATTACTATGAAAAGAAATCCCTTGTATATGTGCTGCAATGTGCCTGAGTAGAGGACTAAGGGAAATAATGAAAAGGGTCATGCTCAGAGGACAGCCTTGTCGGACACTGCGTTTGATTTTTATGGGCTCACTCAAAAATCCGTTTATTTTAAGCTTTGTTTGTGCTTCATCATAGAGTACATGGATCCATCTGATGAATTTCTCTCCTATGCCAAACTTTTGTAGAAGCGCCCATAAATAGGCATGATTTACTCTATCAAATGCCTGATGGAAATCAATAGAGAAAACCGCAGGAGTGCTAGAGGAAGCTTGGCAACTAGCAATTACATCCCGGATCGTTTGCAGAAGATGATAGATTTTCCTATCTCCTACACTTGCAAATTGGTATGGCCCTGCCAAGGATTCCAAATATGGTTGTAGTCTGTTATTCAAGCAGCGGGCCAGAATTTTATAGTCAGAGTTCATTAGTGTGATGGGTCGGTAATCAGTAACTGAAGTCGCAGTATTTACTTTGGGAATAAGAACTGTCACTCCTGGAGATTTATAATTTTGCACAGGCGCATCACTGAAATATTCATTGACTATGTCTGTTAATGTGTCTCCTATCAAAGAAAAGAAGCGTTGGTACCATTCTGCTGGAAGTCCATCTAGACCAGAAGATTTGTTAGAAGGTGCATTCATCACAGCAGATTCTACCTCTTCTTTCGAAATCGGGGTGTCCATCGCCCTAGCTGAATCATAATCGAGCACTGGAGAAAGGTTGTGGAAAACCTGTTTTTGGGTGTTTGCTACGCCGCAGTCACCAAATAGGGAACTATAGTAGGTGTAAAACGCTGTTTTGATTTCAGGGAAAGAGGAAAATGTGTTCCCTTCGTCATCTTGAATGCGTGCTACTAATTTACTCGCACCACGCTTATACTCCTGTATAACATGATGTAGTGATGGCTCTTCTTCGAGGTCGAATATAGGAGATTTACTTCTGATAAGTACACCTTTCATTCTGTTTCTGGTCATGGTTAAAAGTTTTGCTTTAAATTTATTAACAGTACGTAGGAGCGTACGATCAGAAAATGCTGAATGTTGAGCATCACATAAACATCTGTATAAAAATTGTACAGGTTACGATCATCTCGACTCTTCTCTGACGAATACCATCTGGAAAAACTAGAAACACGAGGTTTCAGATATTGATGCCACCATTCGCTGAGCATTCGAAAATGTCGTCGTTGTGTCACCCAATAGTGCCATTTAGCTGTAAAAGCTTCACAGTAATTAGTGTCAGCGAGAAGGGAAGTGTTGAGGTGCCAGTAGCCTCTACCACGTTCAATTTTGACATCAGGAATTTTCAAGGATATGGCGTATGCGTGATGATCAGAAAAGATGGTAGAAGTTACTTCTATGTCTATAATCTTTTTAGCTAGTCTGGGAGACAAATAGATACGGTCAATTCTTGAAGCGGAATTATTCCGAACGTAAGTATATCCACGTTCATGTGGACGTTTCAATGGCCAGCTGTCTTGTAAGTGAAACCCTTTAACCAGTTCATTTAAGGTACGACAGTAGTTAAAACCAGGAAATTTTTCTTCAGGACGGATTACGGCGTTGAAATCTCCAGCCAGTAAAAAATGGTCAGTGTTTGAGGAGAAGGCAGATGGAACATCATGTACATAAAATTCATTCCTTTCTACACGATTGTGATCCGGATGGTGAATACAGATTTACGAGCTGTATGCTTCCTAACGTGCCAGTAATTATTCTGCCGGTTGGGTGAAATGTTCCAGGTGTGAAGTTTACGTCACTTTTGACCACTATTGCAGTACCTGTGCCATTTGTGGTGTAATTATTATAAACTGTATAAGCTGCACCGAGATTTAGCCTTTCTAAGCCAACTTACTGTAATAGCGCGACTCTATATGCGACTGAATTAAAAAATCACGTAACGAAAATTCTTTCGTAGGTGACTGCAGGTTGTTAATATTGTTAGTTGCTATTTTAATAGACATGATGATGAAAAAGAAAAACATTGTAGAAAAATGTAAATCGGTTTGTAAGTACATCACATTTTACACAAGCTATTGAAATCAGGAAGAATCGATATGCTGAATAGAAATATCCTACAAACTGCACTATTACTGGAAACGGAAATGTCATACAACGTTCAATGTTGTCAAGAAATTGACAAACAGGGAACAGACACGAAGCGTATACTGTACACAACTAACCTAAGGTTAGAGTACTTACTTTTTATCGGAGGAACATGTAGAAACGCTATGTTCAGACTGTTGATCACTTCTCTGAGAGAGGGCTTTACTCAGTTCTTGTCGTTTTGTGCGTTTACTTTTAGTATGGTCGGGGGAACTGGGTGCACTTCTTACTGTTTCTCGTGGAGACGGGTACTCCTGCACTTGATCATCTGCTGGAAGACTGAGAACGGGGGAAGACAGAGACGAAGCACTGAGAGTTCCTAAGATTAGTTGAATGGGGGTTGCACTTTCGTCGGTAATCATGGTACTGGAATCATCTTCTGGACAAGAGGGTAAGGAAGTAACCATATTAGAAGGGGTGCCAAGTGGAGAGGGAGTTGAACATTGAGGTTGCGGTTTTGCCTCCGGAAGATCACCTGGTTGTTTGTTCAGAGAGGGGCGCCCATCAGCCTCATTATCACATGAAAAGGTTTTGTCACGATCAGCAGCACATTGAGACATGAGGGGTGGAAAATCACTGGTATTGTTGATATCAGATGATACAGGCGTTACGGTATTATGCACACTAACATGGGAAACACAACTTTCGGACACTGAAACCTTTGGAGACACTGCAGGTAAACTTGCTTCATTTCATCGTGGCAGAATAGGTGGGGCAAGGTTGGAAAATTTCGGAACAAAATCCGGCGGTGATGTCAAATTGGAGGGCTTTGGAACAGATACTCGTCCAGCATAACTCAAGGTACCAGAAACAGCCAGTGGGGGAGGACGGAGTGGACAAGCCGAGTGTAGATGTTGGTGAGAATTGCAGCGCAAGCATGTCTTTTGTTGACCGGGATAGGTAACACAATATCTACTGTTCTGAATACTTATGAACGAAGGGATGGCATGTTTCAGTTCCATTTTGAGCAACTTAGTACCAGTTCGTATAGGGTAGACATGATCGGCTGAATAAAGTTCATCCTGTATACTATATATCTTACCGTATTTCTCAAAGACATCCCTGACTTCATTATGTGACAACTCCAAGGGAGTAACATGCAGTTTCACTGTTAGAATGCTAGCATTTGCCAAAGTTACTTTTATGTCATATGAACTTTGTGAATCGCGAAACTTTACAACACCATTTGTATCACGAAGGATTTTCTCACATAAATGTAAGACACCAATTTGACAAAAATACATTTACGATACATGTCCATTTCGATACTCAACACTTGATCAACAGTAAAGGCGAAGGTGTTATGCAACCACTCATGAATTACAAGAGACGTAGGTCGCTCAGAGACAGGGCCAAAATCAAACTTCAGAGTGTTTACTCGTTTGAGAGTTGACATCTTCAAATGGAGCACAGTATTCAACAGGAAGAAAACCTAAACTTAAAAGAAGCAAAAAAAAAAAAAAAAAAACACTTGAAAGACAATAAATAGAAACTTCACTATATGAAACAATGGGAAAACAAACACTCACACGTAGAAAGCGAGGTATTTGACAACCAAACACTAGGAAGTGAGTCAATCGCAGAGAGCGCGCAGCACACGTCCACACACTCCAACAACCAAACACGTTATATCACTGAGCCACCGCGGCCCCCCAAATCTTCAGGAATAATAATAGTAATAATAATAATAATTATCTCGTAGAAGATTAAAAATTAGAAACTTATTATCTCTCAGTTCATGCCATTACAAGCAGAAACGTGTTATTCGGCAAAATATTTCGGTTTAGTTTAATGTTGCCCATGAGAAGAGGAATTTGTCATCTAGATTCTAAAAGAAACCAAACAAAATCTGGATAAGACTTAACATTTTACATTCGAGACGGGACAAGGCTAACTCAAATTATCGTCTCGCTTTGGAGATGAGAATCGAGACGAGGCGAAAAGTATCGTAAATATTTCTCGTCTTATCTCGATTAACGAAGTAGTGTATGCCACTCTTTTAGTAACAATTGCTCTGTAGACTTAATCTTATACGTTATTTTGTTACTTTGTATTTCAGAGCTCACCTAAATTACGGTATTCTACAAGTTAGTTTATTATTAGTTTAAAACTTTTAATACCGTTATTAATATCCATAATAATAATAATAATAATAATAATAATTATTATTATTATTATTATTATTATTATTATTATTATTATTATTATTATTATTATTATTATTATTATTATTATTGAGCTGAGCGAAGCGAAGCTCTTATACTCGGGTTAGCCGTTTGGTTGTCCGCGAACTCCTCCTAGACCGTTTGGCCGATCTCAACCAAACTTAGCACGCTGATAGAGTACGTCGTGCTGAGTGACAACATAGGTCGAAATCAAAAACCCGATGTACCATCGAGGAATAATCACCGAAAAACGCTTCCTCCTAGACCGTTTGGCCGATCTCAACCAAACTTAGCACGCTGATAGAGTGTCGTGCTGAGTGACAACATAGGTCGAAATCAAAAATCCGATGTACCATCGAGGAATAATCACCGAAAAACGCTTGCTCCTAGACCGTTTGGCCGATCTCAACCAAACTTAGCACGCTGATAGAGTATGTCGTGCTGAGTGACAACATAGGTCGAAATAAAAAATCCGATGTACCATCGAGGAATAATCACCGAAAAACGCTTCCTGATTACGTAGTTTAAGCTCGCTCAGCTCATTTCATTGCAATCGGGTATATCCATTGCATTCCTAGTTATTATTATTATTATTATTATTATTATTGTTATTGTTATTATTATTATTATTTATAACAACTCTCTATGTAAACATGAAAGATAGGCGGATTATATTTGAACACTACAAAACTACTTAAATGAGAACCTCGGTAGTCGTGAAGTCTAGGAGTAAACGACATTGTTCACCAGCTTCTGAATTTGGGTTGAGGGTCTTGGTTGAGTATTCGGCCTCGAGCCAAACACTGTTAAAAGTTATAGGGCACTGGCCAAATGTCTTCAAAACTGCTCGGTCCACGTTTAGAATTGTCAACGACTCGAGCAGCTCGGCTTACAGCTCATTCACTATCGATCCGAACCGAGAAGTGAGCCGAGCCAACAGCTCACCCAACGACTCGGCTAGAGCCCTCGGCTCAGTTGAGCCGAACCGAGCAGATGGCTCATCCCTACCAAGCCAGCTTGAACTGATGGTTCACCCCAAGTGAGCCGGCTCGAGCCATCTTCTCACTTGAGCCGAGCCGAGCTGAGCTTGTTATGAAAAATCTCTTGTGGTTTTGCTATCGAGACGAAACGAGATGCGAGCAGTGTCCCCTCTCGTGAGCAACACTAAAAGTATTCCATATTACTGGTTAGCTTTCATTTCTCATGGTTTTCGTTTTCCAGTGTAATCAGGCCATGATTTCAAGACGAGATAAAACGAACGATCCATTTATCAAACTCGACTGAACTCGAAACTCGACGCGAAAAACTGAATCGGCTCGGAACTCGACTCGAGGTTATTACCTTTGACTTTACTCGAAACTCAATTTGAATTCGAGTCGAGTAGAGTTTTAGCTTGACTCGTGTTCATCCCTATGCGTTAGAAAAAATGGTTGCTTATTATTATTCTGCTAAACTAATTATATAATTATAACAATGTTATGTAAAATTAAAAATACAGAATATAGAGAAACATTACACTACAACTAATAAAATGAGAACACATGAACTGGGAGTGAATCAAAACTTGCCAGTAACACTAAAATCGATACATGCTTTATAAAGCTAATTTCAAACTCTATAATCAACGGGACTCTAGGATAAGCAAACTGATCTGAAAAACTCCAATATTACATACCATCAGCAAATTATTTTCTAGTAATAAAGTAGGCCTGCTCATCAGAACACAGTTTATTCATATTAACCCCTTACTATAAATCGTTAATTATGGCACCCTAGTTATTGATAAATATTTTCCGCCGGGGCAGTTCCGACTGTTTACTTTTAAATTCTGTCCACCATCATCCTCAGCTCTTAAGAAAAAAGTATTCTTTCAAATGTTCGAACGGTAAAATATTTTCGTTCTCCATCTTTATAAAAACAACACCAATCAAAGTAAAATAGACTACCAGTATCATTGCACTCCTAATTCACTCACTGAATGTATTGATTTGGAGCTGTCAAAATCTACGACAAAATCTTCCAGGTGCTTGCAATCAGTACACGTGATTTCCCTAAGGCTGTCCTCATCTTCCAAATACAGCAAGTGGCACTACGAACTTTATAACCAATGCCCTCAATTTCCTTCGTGCCGTTGAAACCGATTTTCCTGCGAGCTGTTGCACAACGACAATTAGTGTAGTTGTCTACGTGTCGAACTGCTGAGCCAAAGGACGAGAAATCGAATCTCGGAGAAGGACATGAAAATTTTATTACTTGCAGAATTATACATTTCACCCATAATAAAATGAGCATTCAAACAGTTTAAGTTTCTGTGGAAAAGTAAGAATTTGCTTCAAGTTAAACTTGTGAGCAGTGAAGCAAAACGAATTGGGCTCATCGTTGTCCGAATACCTGACGATTTTAATAAATCATACGACACGCCTTTAGTATGGAGTTAAAGAGCTTTCTGATACGTATAAAGAAATCTCACTGACCCATTACGAAATAGGACCTACCAGAAGCTTCAACACCACGTCTGCGTCACTTCGGTGAACGCTGTATCGAAACTTCCTATATAAATTTCACTCACGTGACGTCTAGTCAGTTGATCGTACTTGGTTTGTTAGCTAACTATATTGAAGGGGTATAGACGAAAGATATGCAAAATCCGTTTTTCAATTTTGTCAGGAAACAAACAAACAAACAAACAAAAGAAAATGTGACGCCTTTATGTTTTAGAATTGTTGAACTTTTGGGGGTAGATTTCACTCATCTGCTGTAAGTAGTGACTACTGCTGTTAACCATTGCTTTCTATAATTTTTCATTTACACATCCTATCCTCTTTCAAGTTCAGTTCCACATGCCATTGCATTTAGTTTCATATATTCTGTTCGATTACATAAACATTCCTCAATCCCTTATAATATGTCCAAATTAACAAAATGGTTATCTTGCTTTCTTTCTAATAATGATGATTTAGATTTCAAGAAAGTTAATTTTAAATAAACATGCAACCAATTTTTTAATTACTACGAGCATTGAGTTCTTCCTCATTGTGTGTTAATATATATTCCTCAGTGTTTACATTCTAATAATAATAAATATTTATGCCAAACTTAGATATAATTGCAGTATACGAAGGTTAAGTGGGTAATAAAGCAGTTCAAGCCAATATCTTACTTCAATCTCTATCGTAGATTACAATTATCGTTAAAAGAAATTGAATATTCGTATCCAAAATTGATTTTATCTAGGTAGGATGGATAGGGATGCGCACGAAACAAGATTTGAGGTCGTCTCGTCTCGACAATATGCTGTAAAAGTAATGTCTTGACTCGAAAAATGTATATTTTTCTATTGGAAGAGCTGTGTCTCGACTCGAATTTTGTCAGGAAAATTCTGTCTCGACTCGACTCCGTGCATCCCTAAGGATGGACAGTTTGAAGAGCCCAGTATTCCAAAGCTGGCGGGGTAACCAACTACACCATTACGCAACATCTATTTCAGATACAACCATTATTATACACTTCATTTTCACAAGTTTCTTCTTATAATGACTATATCGATTTCCTACTTAAATTCAATTATAGATAATTGTTTCCTACATAGCAGCTAATATTCATGCTATACAGTATAAAACAAGTACACATTCAATGCAAATAAATAAAAATATAAGATATTACAGATTACTTTCATTGCAATTTAATTCGATTTTAAGCAGTACATATTTTCTCAATAATTGTTCAAATTGCTTTATAAGAATCCAGATTATGAGATACCCTAAGTTTTTATAATGCAACAAAAATACAAGCATATATATATATATATATATATATATATTGTGGCAGTATTCGTTTTTCAAATAGAAAATTATGTATAATTTTAATTTTATTTTTAAATCAATGTTTATGTTGCAAAGATTGCATTTTATAGAATATTAAGGTTAAGGTAAATAATTGTTACAAATTAAGTATAATGCAAGCTGCGGAATATTATTATCCAATAGTCAGCAAAATGTTGTAAATAGAACGTAAATAAAATGTTTCACTGAGAGTCTGCCAATGCAGGAAGGCAATGCAGACAATGCGTCAATTCTTGCATAGGCCAAATACTGTACATTGTAAAAAGAGAGATTGTAAGCTTTTGTGAACATTTCACAAATTCACGGATATGAGGAAATTGCTTAGAATCGAGAAATCAGAGTGTGTCGAGAGTTGCAGTTTTTGAGTCTTGACACATGGAAAGAATTTGTTTTTCCAAGTGAAAGGGGGTCGCACGTGCCGTCCAGCAGACGACAGGAGTTGGACCAGGTTGAACAAAACTGGAGGACGAGAGGTCTTCAGGATCAGTCTCCGATCAGTCTAGAGGATCAGTCTTGGAACAGCCTTTAGAAACAGCGAGAATTATTTCTTAGTAATCTACATGATCAGTCTTTGAGAGTTTAGTCAAAGACAGCAGGACAGTCAAATGACAGTCAACGGCTAGTCATCTTAGAATACATCATTCTATCCACTGAGAACTTCGAGTCATCATTAGCATTTGGGAGAATACCAAACTCAATGCTCGTCTACGTCAACCACTAATTGGGAGTATCAACTTGGAGAAACGACATCCATCACCTAGGTCATCATTGGAGCAACATCAGAAACCAGCAGGTATGTGTAACTCCTATTCAGGGCTCAAAGGCTCAATACTCGATCATAGCAATACTCGTCTGGCAAATATTCCGATTATCCGTAGTTAATACATCACAACACTTACAGTCAGAAAGTTTATCTATGAGAAATATAATTGTTATCAACCGAATGAAGTAATGTTTTATTATTGTCTTGTATTAATCCCCAGTTGGTATAAAAACTTAAGTTAACCTCTCGCACATGAATATAAGATCATATTCCTACTCATTCTAGATGGTGAGTGGAAGGCGCTCAGTTTCACTCTAAAAGCATCCCCAAATCAGGCACAGAGTGACTGGGTTGTCAATATATAGGGTCTAGGTCAAAACCCCCACACTCAAGAAATGTCAAAACGCCCATACGATCGGTCATAACTCCCACACAAATGGACAAATCCCCCAAACGCACAAACGGTCAAAACCCCCACAGCCAAAACCCCCACACTCAAGAAATGTCAAAACGCCCACACGATCGGTCATAACCCCCACACAAATGGACAAATCTCCCAAACGCACGAACGGTCAAAACCCCCACAGCCAAAACCCTCACACTCAAGAAATGTCAAAACGCCCACAAAATCGGTCAAAACTCCCACACAAATGGACAAAACGCCCACACATAGCAACGGTCACAATCCCCACATAAATGGACAAAACCCCCACACAAATTGACAAAACTCCCACATGCAGAAATTGTCACAACTGCCACACAAATGGACAAAACCCCCACACAATCGGACAAATCCCCACACTCTGAAATGATCGTGATTGCATGTCTTGTAAGTTTCACACGCTGAAAATAATAATAAAAAAGTCCAAAAATCGCTTATGATCCAAAGTGGACAAATCCCCCACACGTAGAAACGGTCATAACGCCCAAATAAAAGGACATAATCCCCACACGTCGGAACGGTCAAAACTCCCACACAAATGGACAAATCCCCCACACGTCGAAACGGTCATAACTTCCACACAAATGGACAAAATTCCCACACGCCGAAGCTGTCATAAGTGGACATCGGATTTTTATGCTCTTAAAATTCATGAAATATACATGCAACTCGGTTTTCAAAGGTGTTAAATTATGCATTTAATATGCACTAACAATGAAATAAAAGAGAGCATTTTCAAAATTGAGCAGCAAAATTGAGACGAAGTTTTATAGCTGAAATATAAAATCGAAAGTGTACTTTAATTGTTACTTTTCAGGGACTTCTCTTCAGAACTTACTTTTATGATAGTAATAGTTTTTATATTCCTAACTTGATAAAAACATTCAAATTATGAGATTAAAATAAACTCAGTGATATGAGAACACGATCTGTAGTTTTCCTTTATACTTGTATTTTAGAGTGCATTTACATTACACGAAATAATAGAGCCTCACATTTTTATGTTTCTACTGATGAAAAAAAGAAAAAGGTTTTCGTTTTTAAGGATTTACTCATTCCCATAATTAGCTTTAAAGTATATTATGAGGTACTCCTCTATACTTTTGGTGTCAGTTTGTAACGTTTGAAGTCAAAAAATAACCTCTCAACATCAACAAATGATATTTAGCAATATTTATATAGAGTTTAGTTTAGTATCTGTGTTTCCTGGTAAGTTGAAGTCTAACCCTTGAAGGTATTTTGCCATGGTTTCAATTATTTATTTATTTATGTGGAGCTTCCGGCAAAAACATCAGCCAATTTCTTTTTCACGTAGCGCCCGATATTACCAGAAGCTTACTGGTGCTCTGTTGAACTTCATTAACTAGAGCTAAGCATTCATTGGGCACCATTTCGCGCGTCTCTTGTTGTTAAATTGATGTCGACATGATAGTACAATGATTCTTTGTCATTATCAGTTTTTCCTTAACATTTTGACAATTGAAA
Organism: Thermobia domestica; assembly: GCF_964235325.1. Lineage (NCBI taxonomy): Eukaryota > Metazoa > Arthropoda > Insecta > Zygentoma > Lepismatidae > Thermobia > Thermobia domestica. The sequence goes on from NC_137471.1 coordinate 103,664,626, forward strand.
GCGTGTTTCTTCTGCAGATTGGTTGCTAACATTATTGGTTCTTCGTAAAATACACGTTCTTCCATCCTCCCATGAAAAAAATTCATTATGTTGGATAAAAATTTAAATATTTTGAAAATACAAACTAAAACTGGATATATTGCATGCTATGAGCATGCATCATAAATAAAAACTTATAGAATATGTTCAAGTTGCTCTTAAGCAGCAAACTATGCAATAACCTTTGAAATGTGGATTTATATGGACTATAAAACTTTAAATTCGAGTTGTATTATTGTTGTTAGATTCCACTACCAAGTTTAACAGAGATGCATATAAACAAACAAAATTTGCATTTGCATATAATTCCGATGTCTAGTCATAAGTTCATGAGTTAAGTATTTAATGTTTTTTCTGACTTGTGAGTGAAATTTCGGTCAATTGGTCTCCTTCAAATAGCGATGGGAGCAAGATTTTTGGGGTCTTTGTCTTACATGGAAGACTAAGACCAAAAGTTAGACCAAGAATCCCGATGTAAGATCAAGACCAAGAAATACTAGCAAGAGTCTTGAAGCTACTACTTGAATAGCTTTTCTGAATAGCTTTTCTGAAGTGATTATATGTCGTTGAAGGAAACATATGTATAATTATTCTATTAACGATTGAAATATTTCCTTTGTACCAACTTCAGAAAGATCATAAGAAGTACGAATTTTAAATGTATATACTGTATCAAGCAAAGCTAAACACAAAATGTATAGATTTCATGCAATTATACCAGGTTTCTTTTTGTTTTATACACTATACATAATTACTTTCTCCAGACTTCCACATTTCGCTCAATAGAACACTGGAAAATTCACGCTTTGCCTGCTTTTTACTACTCTTTACTTTTATATTTAAGCAAATTACAATAAACACCAAAGTGTATTTAGAATAAGTAAAGTGTAACAGATGGATTTATTGACCGTGAAAAGGGTTCATATTCACAACGCTTACATTATACATTCGTATCACTGCAAATTATTACTCTACAATCTTTAAAGTAATTTTATGCGTTCGATCACTCGTTTCTGCCTGCCATAACTCTCTTAAGCAATGACAAAACTTATTTTCTTAAAGAGTATATCTAAACTAATGTCTTAAAGATATCTAGTGGCTACCAAAACTATTGTATATAGTTTTATTCTACCTCAAATTCACACTGTCAGAAATACAACCAACAATATCGTTTTATTATTAGTAGGATAGATCGTTGAGTGTAATGCTACTAATAATAATATTTGTAAATTAGATGTGAACATTTGTAGTATTTTAAATATTTTTCTAACACCAAGATTATAATATATACTGTCTTGCAATATGGCATACAAACAATATCATCTTTTATTCGAATCTAAATTTGCTTCTCCAATATTGTTTCTTAAAATGTATTGGAATGAATTGAAGGTTGATGTCTCATTGAATGGCAGGGCTGTATGAAACATTGGTCTACAGCTTAATACGAAATTCGAATGATGCTCAGAAAGGAATCAACATGATTAATTTTTATACGGAGATAGACTTGACTTTAATGCTCTTTTTAGCACGGAGACTAAAAGTGAACAGGGACCTACAAATTAGCAAAAGAAACGAACAGTATTAGGTTCTATTGAGATAGGAATTTAATATTCCGCATTTTTTTTTTTTTTTTAATCTTGACTAAATTTTAACGTCCATTGAACTTCAGGACTATTTCACATTTCTTATGGACGTAAGGTATGATACATACGAAGGATAGCGTCAGTTGAAAACAAAATTTTACTGTAAATGTATTATTTAGAAATGAAATGGAGTTTAACATTGCTTTCACCAAAGAGGTTCGAAAGCTTTTAGCACTACTGGGAATTGAATTTAAACATTTTACCTGTGAAGACATATTACCTATATTATGTATTATAGTATGGAAAATTTCATTTTCTTGACACACACACACACACACAGTATATAAAAGGACATATGTACCTATATTAGAACCCGTGACAGAAAATATGAACATGTAACGAATAATATACTATATGTTTAGTACTTACCGTAGATGATGTTCGTGAGATATTACGCTACTTTAATATAAATTTAATCACATGCGCAGATTCACAATTTTAATTAGGCAAACTTTTCAAAAATAAGAGAGATTTATAATAAGCTGTGTCTGTCATGGCAGGTATCTTGGTGAAACTTCATACTTTAAGTTCTATAACAAATTGAAACATTTGCACTGCTCATTTCATTATAAACATTCAATGGTGAGGTTACATTTTAACATCGGTTTTAGCACAATGTTTATATAAGACAAGGAACTAAAGCTAAGCATATAGTCTGATCAACATTACATCGTGTTGAGAATTCAAACTTAGTTATTAAAATACCATTTTTTATTTGATTCAAGATTTTAGCAACTCCTTTAACACTATGATATATGAGACATGGAACTATAATTTAACATGGAATACGAAACATATTGATGTCATTTTAGAGTTCCGAATTTGTTGAAAATTGTTGCCTTAAGGTATAAGACTGTATTTGGAGTTTTTTTTTTTTTTATCACCGAGGTTAAATAAAAAATCAGATATAAAATTTAATGTTTGAGTGTTAATCATGCTACATCGCTTGGTTCCTTGTTCTGGGCTAGATTTTAGGAACCCTTTGACCAACATGAACGTAGGAAACATGGGATTAGAACCTAAATGGGAATCCGACACACATTTTCATTTGAAAATTCAAATTAGATATTGAAAATCGTTACTTAAGGTAAATGACTATATTTGGATTCTTTTTACACCGAGATTATATAAGAACACGGACATACAACTCATTTTTGTACGTTTATAATGTTGTATATTATATGATGATAAATATTTGAAGTGCATTAGATTGAATTCAGAACAGAAATTATTTGTTAATTACCGATTCTTTCATGTGCGGCCTCAATTGGAGTTTTTTGTACCTTTTGAGTTAAGATTGGACGAATCAGATATTTACAATTTATTATTTCAATATTTGATTGCTTTAGATCGATAGTAAATGAATCATGGACCCACAACTCTTAATCGAAATCCTAATAGTTTTCTAGACTGTAACATCTTTTTATGATAGCAGATAAATGAGAAAACGGATACTTATAACTTCATTTAAAAATTCAAATTATCTGTTGGACGTCATTTTTCCTTTCATCTAATAGGATAAATTGGACTTTAACTTCTTTTTTCAGCATCCAATCTAGTTGAGAAGTGGATCTATTTTAAATTTAAACCGCTACTATGGACTTCGGTGAGACTTAAACGTTGGGGTTTGGGGCGCTTCTGTAATTAATTTTATTTAAATTTAATATAGAACTAGTCCAAATTCTATATTAAAATTAAATAGGATTTGTAACTTTTATGCGTGATTTAAGTAAAACTTAGTTGTTCCAGAAGAGCTTTCGGGTTCGTATAGACAAAAACTATGGGCATCTATGTGTCATTCCGTATTCTTCATACTTTATAAACAACTTTCTTCATAGTTATTCAAAAATTTCGTTATACAGACAAGCAATAGCACATGCAGCAACATGTATTGGCATCAGGCAAATAATGAGCTTAAGTATCATAACGGAGGCGAACGAAAACGAATATAATAATATCTTCTGATTTAACTATGTATTATTAGGAAATAAACGCTAACTTCTATTATTATTATTATTATTATTATTATTATTATTATTATTATTATTATTATTATTATTATTATTATTATTATTATTATTATTATTATTATTATTCAAATTTTTCAAATCTTAATTGTTCTATTCATGTAGAATAGCTGCGCTCTGTCTTGTGATTTTTTTTAAATCATTCTAGAAACAAATTAGAAATAATATTAGTGCCAGGGGTGTAGCCAGCAGGTTAATGTAGGGGGGCCCGTCGTTTTTCAAGGGGGGCCAAATCGAAAAATGTGTTGCAGCTAGTGTTTTTGAGGCCTGAAAAAACCCGGAAAATTTTGGTTTCCTTCCGGAAAACTAAAAGCACTGCTTTTTAAGATTATTATTATTATTATTATTATTATTATTATTATTATTATTATTATTATTATTATTATTATTATTATTATTATTATTATTATTATTATTATTATACTTTTTCTCCATGAATTATATTCCAGATGGTTTTTATTATATTTAACTCAGAACTACTGTCCCGGACCAAATGTTATACCTTTGTGCGTAACTATTTCAGTTTAAGCTTTTGTACACAGAACCTATCTACATAAGATTGATTTTCTTTAAAATTGCACTTAATTTCTTAAAGATTTCCTAACAAAAATATTTATTTATTATTCGTGACTGAACAAACATTTATTTTATTAACAGCTATATCTTACTTCCTGTTTTACACCAAGTAGCATTTTTTAAAAAGCGAATGAAATCCAGACTGAAAAATTGAATAAAAACTGTTTTTCATCAAATTTTCTATATGATAAAAAATATGTTTTATAAAACACGAGATAGAGCATATAAAAATATAATGTACTAGCAGCGTTCACCCCGCTTCGCTGCGGTCACCCCGGAACGCAATAAACTTTGTTACTTAGATAATTTTTACTTTTTCGCTTTCAAGTGATATGATAAAAACCATAGAAGATTGCAGTAAATCTTAACATTATATCGCCTGTCATTTATGTTAACCCGCCCCGCTTCGCTGCGGTAATCCCGGAAGTTTTCGCTTTCAAGTGATATGATAAAAACCATAGTAGATTGCAGTAAATGTTAACATTATATCGCCTGTCATTTATGTTAACCCGCCGAGTGACACGGTCATGCGGGTTGCATATAAATACGTTTATTTTTACCTATGATGAACTAACAAAGGATTTGTACGTTATGGACACTTGAATGGTCAATTATCTCAAGACACTGGTAATTAAAAATTAAAGTGATATGATAAAAACCATCTAGGGTCCAAATCCTAATAACCCCCCAAAAATAAAAGAAATTGGTTCAGCCGTATTAGCGTGATGAGGGAACAAAGGATTTGTGCGTTCTCTTTTATATATAAGATTGTACTTACAAATTAATTTAGTACCAATGATTTATGGTAGTATTTATAGTACCTTGTTAAAACGTTTGTCATCAAACTGTCAAATATAAATCGCAGTAAATTGTGTAATCTGCTGTCACAAAAAAAGTATACCATGCTACTTTCCGATCGGTATAAGGAAGAGATACCATCAGCGGCGTAGCGAGCATTACAAGATTGGGGGGGGGGATGAAACTTGACATTGCCAAGTCTTGATTTTAAAAATTGCCAAGTCTTATTAAAAAATGAAAAGTGTTTTGAAAATCTTAATCTCACTTGTACCAACCCTGTGGAAATCTATTACAGCAACCTTATTTTCATATTCGTCCCATTCCATGCCTTGTCTGAGGTACGAATACGAACAGCCCTTGTTCCACTTTGAAGTGCAATTTTACACCTTAACTCAGGATCATTATTACCATGCACGATGCACAACTGCTAATTTGACAACTTATGGCTAGGTTAGATAATCCGTGTCACCCAATCCTCACGAGAACCTCTAAAGCTATAATCTGTTGTAGAAATGCATTAAAAAACGTAGAATAAGGTAGGCTATATTTACTTCTTATTATATAGGGACATATAATTTTCATAAACATTCAATTGAGGGGTTCAGTGAGAGACCAGGCTAACCTGCACACAAATACCTCCTTAGCTCATCTACGTACTTCATATTTTAAGGACGTTTGCTAAAACGCCGAATCTTGTTGGGTAGGGTGCGGAAAAAGGCTCTGGCGGAGAAGTGTTAGAAAGCCTAAGAGAATGTCTTTGTAGAATGATTTTCTACCAAAATGAATAATGTATGTCGTTAGAGAAGATGAAAATGCACTATAATTCATATTATAATATGAGATTTGATTCTACAAAAAAATCATTATTTATTATCGAATTGAAATAGTGAAATTTATTGTGAAAAACAATGTGCGAAATCCTTGAGGAACAGGGGAATTCCCCCACTGAATATTTTTGGGCAAAATTCCCTCACTAAATCCTTGCTGGGGGGGAAAATACACTGAAATGTCAGAAATTTCCAAAGTAATTACCGTAATTCATATGTAATCAACGTGTATTTCATATTTAATTATTAGATGAACTAGTGATCAGCGGTATACTAGTATAATTCCTAACTTTGTATAATTTACTACTTCTGGATGCCTAAATACGTGAACTTTCTATATCGATACTTTAAAGCATAAAAGTGAACAAAGTTTTTTTTTTTTTTTTTTAACGTCAGTCCTCGTCTTCTCCCACTTCGATTTCATGATTTCGCACTCTGATGAAATATATTAAATACCGGCAGAAAAAATACTAATATATAACCTCCCTCTTAGGCGCCCCTCTAACCACGCACTCGGGGCACGTGTCTCGCTTCCTCCCCCATAGTTGCGGCCCTGTGAGCTACATATGTAATGCTTTGTCTTAAGAAAGAAAGAATTGCAATTTTTGTTTTACTTTAAAGAAGCAATTACAGGATTAAAAATAAGGTAGGAAAGGCAACATATTTGTATGAAAATGAAGTGAAACACACACCGGTCTATTTTTTCACCCAGCAGACGTTTTGAACCTCAAAATGTGACTTTTGAAACCTTGGACTTAGGTTCACAGTGGAAGCGACGAAATGACTTGACTCCAGTGCCGTGCCGTGGTAAGTCAGCGCCCGGGGAGAATATACGACGGTGCCGCCGTACATATGGCTGAGATCGACAGACCAGCCGCGAAGCGCCACCATGCTTGGCGCAAAGCGGTAGAAAATTTTCAAAATTAAACCCTGCTTTCTCTTGATTTTGAGCACTTTTAATTACTTTTTTCCTTGCATTTTATACATGTGTACGCACATGCATTTTTCTCCCGAAGTTTGTGCCCCTTTACATCTGCACCCGGGGTGGTCGCCCCACCCCAAGGCACGGCACTGCTTGACATCCATTGTAGCTTTTCTCCCTACCGAACAACACCCCCAAAAATCTAATGTGATACATTCCCAAAACACATTTTGTTCAATTTTCTCTACTCGAAAAGCCCTGTAAATAGAGTATTACTGCAAAACAACTGAAATAATCTATTGTTTTCCTCCGTATTAATATGATCACTTTTTGTTCAAAGGGAAAGGTCTATTCACACACAAAGCAGACACGGTTACATAATATATTCACTCTGGTATCAAAATCTAGTTCCCTTTGATATTTTACTATTAGGAAAAAACTCCTAAATTTGTCAAATTTACATACTATACATAGTAAAAAGTTTATACTAACCAGTCACTGACTTGTTCTTATTTTATTTATAGGCCTATAATTCTTATTATTCTCTTAGCTACACAATCTTATTATTAATCTACACAATCTGCGTGTTGTCTTGTATACGCTCTTGTATTAAATGCTTTTGCGTCCAATGCTCTACCTGCAACCGAAACGCTTTTTCTCTCTGTCTTTGTTTTAATTTTGCACGCCACCTCTATTCAGCTTTTGTCAGTGGTACAATTTCCCGATTTTTCATTAAAGATTCTTCAAAATGTTTAGGAATATCAAATGAACAAAAGTGAAGTGTGATCACTTGCAGAGTCGGATTTAGGTTTAGTGGGGCCCTAAGCTGTTGAAGGTAATGGGGCCGTTTACGTGTCCAGTGAACGTAGGCACCCTGTATACAGAAATGGATAAACTAAGGGTCATATGCATAGTCGAGCCCGTAGGGGTCCCCTAGACGAACCGTACCTGTGGGCTTCCTCAACCTTCCCCTTGACTGTGCAATGCATAAAGCTTCCAAAGTGATCCCTCAGGTACGGTTAACACTGAGAGCTGATTGGTCTAGTACATCTCGAGCGAGGCTAAAATTTTGTCAAAAAAAAGTTGAAGGTAGAACTCCGAAACTCAATTCTACTATGATAAAGAATTAACATCGAAGCAGCAACTGCATGGATACAACGTATGCTATATCAAAAAAAAAAAAAAAAAAATGAAATAAATGTTCTGAACTCTGTTCTTCCCAAGGCAGAAAAATAATGGTGTAGATTAGGAATACAGTTCTTTTTTTTTAATTTTCAGATAAAGTCTGTTAACTTGAAAATAGTTATAAAGTGATATAGAAAAGCGGAAAAATATCGGTGTAGATTAGCAATACCTTTCTTTTTTAATTTTCAGGTAAAGTCTGTTAACTCGCAAAAAGAAATATGGATATGTAGCTAGAAAACGTGTGAGGCTGTAGCTTTACAATAGAGATCCCACTAGAAATAAATTACATATACACTGTAATTTTTTTGGACAAAATCAGCCCATAGTATTTTTGTTAATGTATTTTCTAAACAATTTGCCAGTAAAAGTTAACCTTAGGAGGGCATAAAAGTTATGTCTATAAATACAGTATTTTTGGGGGGATATTCCATGCAAATAGCGTAAAACTTCTTATTTACTTATTCCTAGAGTGTTATCATCTAATTGCGTACAATTGTATAAGACATACATACATATAGTGAAAGCAAGACGTCTCAAAACCACGCACCAAACTTTGCAAGCTGCTTATTACAAGCAATTTTTGCATCTACTACGGTTTAATGCCAAGGTGAAGCTGGAGGGCTACAGTCGAGGTCCGTTCGTAGGGAACGGGCGAGTTTGCGATGGTGTGTAAGCGAAATAGGGGTTCACTCGAGCAGACACTTTTACGAAAGAGAAAATTTATAGGTAAAATACGATGTGAAGCCCTACATTTTTCGTGAAGGAATGAAAGAGTAAATATAAGTAATTACCATCAATGGCAGCATATTGAAATGATTTAAGTGATAATGAAAGTATTGTATGTGTAAGTGTGCTCTTCCACTATCCTCGTATATACTATACCCCCATCGCTGACGCGCCTGCTCCCTATGGACGCACCCGCTCACTATCACTCGGAGCCGCCTGATACGCTCCTACCATAGCTCAGTTAGGTAGCATTCGTGCTTTTAGCCACATAGCACAAATTGATTCGTATCTTATGTACTGTAGTTTTTATGTTATACGCCCAGACTGTATTTATACTGAGCCCTCCTGAAGTTAATCTGCAAGTAGTAATGGAGCTCTTCATATAGACATACTTTGCTAAAAGAAATACAAAGCTCTAACCTAACCTGAAAATGTAAGAAATGTGTCAAAATTTGATAGAACTGTTTACTCGAATAATGATCAAATTAGTATAAAAAATATGCATCTATCTGTAGTAGGTGGTCACTAGAACCTAGTTTTCCATTATAATTGCATAATTATGAGCCATACTTCTTAACACTGTTTCCATAATCACGTGAACCGATGCATACTTTGAGCAATTACAGCGCGTCGATAAACAGGAGTTCGATGATTTCCACTTGTCTTTCCTTATACGCATATCACCAACACTAATGTGCCTGCTTCCGCGGACAAAATCATGCGTGATCCCTCAAATTGTGCCCAGCTTGGAATCGGAATAAATGCAAACTTATCCTCTGTTGGGCATGGTTTTTCGCACTTGTTTATTTATAATATATAAGTTTGCAAGCATATTATAAATGTGTACGCAGCTGGTGGTCAGGTAAGAAACCAAGAATGCAGAAGACGTTTGATCATTAGTGAAAAAAAAGGGGATGTTAGCGCTCCTCAACTTTACCTATGCTAACTGAGAAATGTAGGAAAACACCAACAGGGAGAAGGATGTAAAACACATTAGAATAACATTTTCACGATGAAATATGTGTAACTATTGGGTCAATTTTTCCCATCAGTGATGATTCCAGTTTTTTTTTTTTTTTTTTTTTTTTTTTTTTTTTTTTTTTTTTGTGGCGATTTCAATATACTGCGGATGAAATGTATTAGTAACGAAAATACTGAGAATTCACAATGAGCACGATAGGCTATGTGGTCCTGAGGGAATGTCATGGTTCTCGGGGAGAAATCCCCCCCCCCGGCCGATCCTTGAAATCACCACTGGACCCCTAGAATCAATTCTGAAGCTATTCTACAATCTAATCTAAAATCTACTTCAGTACCAATACTGTAACAACAATTATCTCTCGCTTATTTTATTTCAGGTAGAAGTTGTTAGTCCATTCTTTGACCTTGTATTCAATATTTGTACGAGCGGAAGCAAAATATCCTGCAATCTTCTTTCAGGAATTGGTATATATTTTTAAATTGGTTGCCATCAATATGTCATTTATTATCGCTTAATCAGCTCAACGAATTCGGTAAACTCATTAACATACTCAAATATATTGTCAGCACGGAGCATATGCATTTTATACAACAACAGAAACTGCTACGGGCTAGCAAAGGGTGCGTTGAAGCACCCCTAGCCATCCCCTTGACTTACGGGAAGGTTGCGGGCTTGTTTGACCCTGCGGGAGAACTCTGCAACACAAATTATCACGTGTCCCGTACGTAGCCCCTAAGTAACCCGCAGAATAACTATGCATACGGCCCTAAGATATTTTAGGAAGCAACCTAGCAGAAGGGGCACCATCACTTACATCATAGTAGCCTACACAACAGTAAGCACTGTTGCTACGTCCTACGTGTATGTAAATTTTATTTTATTGATTGATTTTCTTATACATTGGAAATGGATATCCAGTTTTCTTCAGGTTTTCGGGGCCTACAAGACAGTGGGGGCCTAAGCTATAGCTTGTTTGGCTTGTAAGTAAATCCGGCACTGATCACTTGCAACAAGTAAAGAAGTTCTCAACGAATACCGGTATATCAATTTATTTCAAGATAGGAAACAACACAAAATTTATGCCAAGTCTATAAAAGAACTGATCATGATTTGCAGCACGAACAAAGCGGCATTCTTCAAATTGCCAACTAGGTATTTTAATTTGCCAACTTGTTAAGAAATTGAGAACTTTTTTTGGGGGGGACCTTCACCCTTACCCTCCTTAACGGCGCCCCTGGATACCACACTATTTTTCGATCGGTAAGGTAAAATTGTATTTTCCATACTATTTTACCGAAAATTATCAACTATATGTAAACTTTGTTATTTTTAAATGACTGAAGCGAGGTAATCTTACGATGATGTTTTATAAGCTGGTCATTTGGGGGGGAGCAAGAACTCATTTGGGGGGGCCGGGCCCCGGTAGGCCCCCCCGTGGCTACACCCCTGATTAGTGCAATTATTTGGTTGATACTCTAATTGACAATGAATCCTTTAAGACCTTATCCACAGTTTAAAGTTTGGACTCCAAACAATTTTTGTAGCAGTAAAAGCTTGATACGTTAAATAAAAAAAAAAAAAAAACATAACGATAAGGAGCTAATTGGCTGGCTCCAGTGAATAATCGACTAATTCGGAAAAAATAAATTTTACAGGAGAGCAGTTTAAAGATAAATTTTACAGCAGTTATCTGGTTAATTTTGACATAACTGGTTATGCAAAATGTCTTCAATTTTATGAATTCGCCGTAGCCGCTTCTACACAATGCTCCATTTGGACACACTTCCTGCTGATGTTTGGGAAGTGATGCTATCATATTTCGCTTTTCAGAAGTGTTGCCAGCAGAAGAAGCACGCTATACAACGAACCGCAGTAAGTGGTGTATCATGTAGGGAAATTAAGATGTAATTTTCCTTCATTTTCATTGAAAGCTGCGATATTTGTTGTTATTCTTGTTTAGAAGTATCAAATGTAATATTAAAATTAAATTATCAAAGTTTTGGTTCGATGCCAACCAGGGCCGTGCTGGGATACTAATGAAGGCGGTGGAAAGTCTACTAAAAGGGCGCCCATACAAACGGAAATATATATATATATAGCGAGAGAGAGAGAGAGAGAGAGACTTTCAAAGAAAGTATGGGTGCTATTTTAACCTCGAATCGAAATCCTCTTTACTAATTCCTGTAATAATATTTCTGTCTAATAAAAAGAAGCTAAATGTATCAACAACTTAATATAGCACGCCTATGGACGCAGGAGGCTCATTACCGCGCTTACAAAAGCTCTCCTTTGATTTCTATCCTTAGAAAACTGAACCCAGTTTCTACTTTATACTTTAATCTCTGCGAGAGCCATTTTAATATTGTCCTCCCATCTGCGCCTCGGTCTTCAAACGGTCATTTCCCTATTTGGATTTCCAGTTACAACTTCGAAAGCGTTTCTAATTTCTTCCATTCTGGCTACATAAACTGACCATTTGAGCCTCCTAGACTGATAACCCTAACAATGTTTGGTAAACGGTATAATATTATGCAGTTCCTCCTTATAAAGTTTCCGCCTTTCCACATTCCCGTTCCTCTTGGAGTTCGAATATTGGTTTAAGAATCTTGTTTTCAAATACTTTCAGTCTGCGATTTTCCCTCAGAGTCAGTGACCATGTTTCGCAACCATACAGCACAACAGGCATGATTATCGTTTATATTTTGAGTTACAAATTCTTCAACAGAATTAGTGACAACAAAAGATTTTTAACTGAATAATAGCACGAAATCCCTGCTTTCAGTTGACATAAAAATTTTTAGTGATTATGGTTTTGGTCTGTTAATAATGATCCTAGATATTTGAAAGTATCCACTTTGTCGAAAGAAAATATTATTTGGAATTTTAATGCATCCATAAAATGCAGTATTACGTTCCCGATAAACTTCCATTTATTTAGTTTTCTCTGCATTTACTTTTAAGCCTATATCCCTGCAAGCATTAAGATTTCTGCATTCCTTTCTATTATTCTATCATTACCTATTAAATTTACATCATCAGCATACGCCATAACCTGGCAAATATAATTCAGCTCTAGGACCTGATTGCTATCTTTGGTTTTCCTTATCGTGTTTTCCAGAACAAAGTAAATAATAATGACGACAACGCACCTCCTTGTTTCAGGTCATTCTCAACGTGAAAGCTCGTGAACAAGAATTTCTCTACTCGAATCTTACTTTGGAATTCATTTAAACATACCTTAATTAATCTACCTTTTTCGGTATTACAAATTCTGTAAGCATGTTGTACAATGTTTCCCTCCTACCAGAGTCTAAAGTCAATAATTGATATTGCAGGATGTTATATTCTCTCATTTCTTTTCAAGTATTAGTCAAATGGTAAATATCTGGTCGATAGTTGATCGATTTTACCTAAATCCGTTCTGATAATCTCCAATAATTTCATCTGCGTATGGAGTCACTATTGCTAATACAATGTTTAAGAGGATTTATTGGATGTTGACAGAAGAGAACTGCCTCGATAATTATTAAATCTGTTTTGTTGCTTATCTTCTGAACTGGAACAATGATTGATTCTCTTGACTCTTGTAGTAATTCCTCCTTGTTCCAGATAATGGGAATGAGTTTGTGTATCTTGCTCTACAATTTTTCCCCTCCAGCTAAAATTAAGTCAACCAGAATTTCGTCTACATCCGGAGATGTGTGTTTAACTTTTTTAAATAGCGATTTCTATTTCTGTCTGGTTAGGTTCTGGAATATATGGTTCTGCTGCATGCATTTCACTTTCTCCACGCGCATTAATTTTTGGCTATGTGTTAAGCAAATCATCAAAGAAAAATTTCCATCTATTTAAGATGCTATCTGTATCAGTGAGAACTGTTTCTTTAGGTTTCTTTAATATATAAGCACGAAGTTGATAGCCTTTCTTAAGGTCGTTGATGCATTTATACACATCCCGAATGTTTTTGTTTTCACTATTATCTTCAAGTTAATTAACCCTTAACAGGAAACATGTGTCTGTCAGACACGTATGGTTTTTCTTTGTATTACATTGGCAACACTGATTCACTCAATGCATCGGTCTTCTCAGTACCTTCCTATTATTTAGTTGTACGTGTGTTGCAGTAGTTCATTGTTGGCGTTAATGTCTGAGTGAACATTTATAGATGATTTTAGAAAACCTACGGTGTCTGAGAGGCACGCATTTCCGTTATCGTCTATATTTTTGCGTGTTTATTGGACACACATTTCCTGAAGAGACAGTTTTTTTTTTTTCAAAAGGTAATGTGGTTGACTTTCATTTACCATGAAAGAGAAGCTATAGAACTCTTTAAACATACTATTTTGTTTGTAGGAGATTTTATGTATTTGCAAAATATAGACCTAGTACTTCGAGAAACAAATGTAAGAAAGAAACTGTAATTACAGCAGATCATTATTCTACGGCAAAAATTCCAAAAATGCTGAAAGTGGAGGAGGAATTTATGTTACTGTCTTCAGTAGATTCTGATTAAGACCCCTCATTTTTTTCCTGAAAGTCAAGAATTACCTACTGACAATGAGGGCGATACTAAATCTGATGCAGTGCAAGGTGTGAGATCAAGTAGTAACAGAAGTGTCAATGTAAGCAGCCCTACTAAAGTTTCATGTGATAATGAAAGCCTTAGATACAGAGGTAAAAACAGTTTTGTTTGGAATTCAAATGAACCACTAAGAAACCGAAGGGTTCTTCATCAAAACGTAGTAAGAGGGATGCCTGGTATAGCCACCCATTTAAGAAATTTGGGGAAAAAATCCTAGCAAAGTTGATATTTGGTCTACCTTATGTGATGATATAATTGAAAAGATTTCAACATGAAGTTGGAAGAAGATCGAAACAAATTTGTAGTAGAATAAAGTCAAACTACAGATCTACTGATCTATGTGAAAATAAAGCCCTTATTGCTCTCCTAATGTTCTGTTCTATTTGTAAATCAGGATATGAAGACATGTATTCACCATTTTCAAAACACTTTCGGACGACCTCTATTTAGAGCTACCATGTCCGTCAAACGTTTCCAAGCTGTTTTGGACAAATAGCACATTTGGACAGGGTAGCTACATGTGGACAAAATGCATATTTGCAGGGTAGTAATGTGTAGAATTATACTAACTTAAAATTTGTCACTTTTTAAATTTATGTACTATTTTTATTTAGATATTGAAATATTTTCTGAATTTATATGCCAATAGAACCGAATTAATATATGTAATTCTTGTTTGTCATATTTTCCTCGCAGTACAAAATATAAAGTTTAATTAATCTACATTACACATATGATTTTTAAAAAAGATATTGTTTTATACATGTCCGTGTCCCACAGACACACATTTCCTGTAAGCGAGAAAAAATTACGTTTCCTGTTAAGGGTTAATTTTAACTTTCAAAAGTCGCGTTATTTTGTTCTAAAAGTTTTAGAAGTTTTCTGCCAGATGACAATGAAATTTTATGTAGTTATATCGTTCGGATTTTGCAGCCAACGCAGTTTCTTCTGTTTTCTCTTCTCTGCTACTTTAGTACATTCCTGGTTGAATCATGGTTTGTTCCTACGTATTTCTGCGTCCTCCAATATTTCTTCTGCTGAAATGTTAATGTTATCTCTAATTTCAACCAAGTATCTTGAACACAAGTGCATTCCGAACCTTCTAAAACCGAGAATCTATTCGACACTTCAATCTGGCTCCCCTCTCACCTGACTCTCCTCTATTTAAAAAAAAAAAAAAAAAAAACTTTATTCAACGATAGTCTCTCTCTTACTATTACAATCAACTCCTCTGAACGACCGGACATCAGTTGTGCTAGACTGTTCTTTTCTCTCTACTAAAACATGATCAGTGTGAATATGTGTTTTTCCATCTGATGAAGTCCAAGTATATTTATGAATGTCGCAATGTTGGAATTTTGTAATATTCACGATAAGGTTTCTGGATATTGCATAGTTTACGAGTCTAACGCCGTTGTCACAACCTTCCTTATGCAAACATTTATTCCCTATAATCGGTTTGAAAATACCCTCTGATCCTACCTTCGCATTGAAACCGCCTAACAGAATTTTCATATGGTATTGCAGAAGATGATCAAATACCCGTTCTATTCTTTCATAAAAACTGTACTTTTTAAATCGCCATCCTTATTTTCTGTTGGGGCATGTGCATTTAAAACAATAATATTACACAACCGACCCTTAAGAGAAGTAAAAGAAAGTCTATCATTAACAAATGCAACCTATGTAATTGCTGATATTACGTATTCGTTTGTGAACGGAAAGCCCTGTTTCTAGTTGGTAATTTTTAATTTGTTCCCCGTAAAAGAACGTAAAATTTCTCGACTTGACTCCTCCATTTCCTTCTCATCTAACTTCCTGATATCCCAATAAGTCCAACCTCTATTTCTAAACTCATTTTTTACAAATTTTAACGCGCCTGCCCTATAGAGACTTCTTATATTTCATGTTCGAAATCTCATGTCGATTTTACTTTGCGGAGTTCGTGCCAAGTTATCAGTTCTGATCCGAGGATTCTGCGAACTTATCTAAACACTTTTTTTTGTTTGTTTTTTTACGTGATGAGGTTGTTAGCCTTATACCAAATTCTCAAGCTGGATTATCACCCCTTGTCTGTCCGCGACTGCTTACTCAGTATATTCGCAGCCCACAACCTGAGGACGCGCCGTGCTGTGGTGACAGAAAGACCACATTTTACGGAAATTAATACCGCTATATTTCAGAAATACAACAGATACTGATTATCCTAACACTGCTTTAAAACACACAAGAACAATGAATATGCTCGGATATATGGATGCATATTAAGACTGTGAAAGCTTCGATGCCGTAAAAATTGTAAATTAGAGACTAGTGTCAGTGTAGTATTACATAAATACATCGTACGTTTGACCATCCGAACTATTCTTGATGTATCACATTGTTTCGTTTTATAACTATATAACTTTATAATATATTTGTAACTGATTATACTGTTTACCTGTTCTCTGCCAATAGCAACTGTATGAATTTATAACACAAAACTGAAATACAGAAGAATGAAATTAAAAAAGTGATATTTCGCAGGGCATCTTCTGTAAAGGGCGCCTTGTATTCTTCACAGGTTCTGTACTACCAGTCAGTATTTGAATTTATTAAACAAAGCTAGTATATAGGATAACTAAAACCACTTATAATGTGATGTTTCGTAGGGCGCCTTATATAAAGGGCGCACTGTGCCTTTCACGGGTTCTTCGCCAACAGTAACTGTGTGTATTTATTGTACAGAACTGTGCTATACCAGAAGAGTAAATAAAATCGTTCATCTTTGATGTGGTCTCGGAAGGGCGCCTAATGTAAAGGGCGCACTGCACCTTTCGCGAGTTCTTTACCAATAAAACTGTAAGAATTTATTACTAAAAACTTGTACCTTTATTTATACTGTGATATTTCGGAGGGCGCACCGGGACACGTCCCGGTATCCCGGTGGGCCAGCACGGGCCTGATGCCAACTCTTAAAAGTATTTTAAATCCATTGTAACCATACGGTTACAATGTGAAAGTCGGAGAAAATGTAAACATGATTCACAGAACTGAAAGATATAAAACGTGTTTATTTTTACTAATTGTTGAGAGCTCACTGCGTATTGTTATGGAATGTATGTACTGACCTAATTATTAGTAATTCTGAGATATATATTTTTACTTATATATAGTCGATTACTTGTAGTTTTCTAACATTACTATTGCATTTATCTGTATATACAAGTGAGCAGATGAGGCATAAAGCCTGGTTTCTCTGTCTGCGCCAAGCATCCTTTCGCTTTGTTCTCCCTTCCAAATAAACAATACATGCAAAATTACAAATCAATAGCTCAACATTTAGAGGCTGCGCAATCGACTTAAAATTTAACAAAATTAGGGCTTTATTGTCGCGGTATAGACAATGCGATACATTCTGGTTTTGAACATTTGTTCTCCTGTAGAAGATGTTGTTCATACAAGGATCAATAAAGGCTGGTATATGATTCCCTTTGATACATCCATTGCATTTTGTATTTATCATGCAATAGAAACAATGTAAACTTTACAAATTTTAAACAATATTCAGTGCAATGACGAATTTGTCCCCATCTACGTTACAAGTTGACCAAAAAGTAACTTGATTTCGTCTCAATTGATAATCATCTCTCAGTCACACTTCAGTTTTCCCTGTGGGAGACTCGCATTTAGTTTGTTTAACGATTATAATCCAAGAACACTTTAGTCGGTGAGACATTTGGTGGCAGTAAGCTGATAATACCGAATTGTAGCAGATGATTGTTTCCGTTTGCATACCAGAACAGAAGCTAGAAGTGTGGTGGTGCAGTGTTGGATTGGCTATGGCGTGATTGAGAATTTGGGATAAAGTCGACATGTACTTTGTTACTGTCATGGCAGAAGCCACTAAAAATAAGACTAGACTTTATGTACTAGGAACAGTTAAGGAAACTCTGTCCGGAAGTAAGTTACCTTCGAATGGCAATGTTTTACGTGTATTTTTCACCATCATCTAACATTTGAAAAAGACAATCTATGGTAGTGATCAAGATGTTATACGAGAAACTGTACAATTCGGGGAAAAGCCTCTTATTCTATTTCGTGAGCAAAATCATGCAACTGCGAAACTCAAAAAATCGACGGACCAATGGGTAAATTTAAAGAAAAGCAAGGACTTAAAATTTATCGAACAGACAAAGAACGAAGCTAGGGGGAAGAGGAACGACGTGGTTGTATGGTATCAGTGGACAGAACTCTTGATCAAAAGGAAGCCACAACTGCATGAATTGACGGAGGAAGGTACTAGTGCTAATAGTGATACTAACGCAGTTACGTTGTTTGTTTCGAGTGATAGTGACAGTAGCAGTAATTTGGAATAAAGTGAAACGTACTCTGATGACTAATAAAAACCCACGCAGCAGCATATCCTGCAGAAGTCCTCAGACACAAAATGAAACCAGAAACTTCGAAGAACGTTGTTACTCACAAACTTGCTTCTATGTTAGGTAGATCAAAATTAACTGACAGAGAAGCAACTTTTATTATAGCAGCAACGGCCAAAGGTTTGGGCCACAATCTCGACAAAGTTACCCTCAGTCATTCATCCATCAAAGGAGCTCGCGAATACAATCATCTTGAATAAGATACCATCATAAAGAGCAAGTTCCAAGCAACAAGCGCCCTCGTTCTCCATTTGGATAGAAACATTCTACCAGACATAACAGGAAAAGAAACTATCGATCGTCTACCTGTAATAGTATCTGGCATAGGAGAAACTCAATTGATCGGAGTCCCAAAACTGAAATTTAGAACTGGACAAACTCAAGGCGATGCCGTGCTAGCTGCATTGAGGTCACGGAATATTATTGTCAATGTAAATGCAATGTGTTTCGATACAGCTGCCAGCAATTCTGGTCGCCACAGCGAAGCTTGTGTCATAATAGATCAGAAAATTAAGAAAAGCCTTTTGTGTTTTGCTTGTCGTCACCACACACTGGAGATAAAAAATAAAATGAAATATTTAGTTTTACGTCCCACGCTTATGCCGGTTAGGCTAAAGGAGACGATGAGTAATGAATGAAATGGTGGAATGAAGTAAGTGGGAGGAAACGGGAGAACCCCGATAAAACCCACGCACACGGTGTTTGTCCATCACAAAGTTCACTTCGCGGGGGCTGGGATCGAACCCGGGAACCCAAGCACCAGAGGTGAACGCTCTACCACTGAGCCACCGCGGCCCCACGCTAAAGATAGTTTTGGCTGCACTTTCTAAGGGATATCTTCTGGGAGGTGTGTCTTCCGGTTCACACGTAGCAATATTCAAGCGTTTTAATGAAGCTTGGAACCCCTTGGATCGCACACGCTATGATTCAGTAGAAAGAAAAGAACTAGGAATAGAAATAGTACCTATTTCAAGTTATTGCGGAACACAGGAAGCAATATCCATACTGTTCAAAGAACACCTACCCACATAAAACATAATATGTGAAAGTGATATGTAAAAATAGGTTAAACAAATAAACTTTACAAAGTTTTAATAATGTACATATAATGAATAATGTGCTTTTACATATAATAACAAAATATATAACAATATATGTATATTAGGGTGGAGTGAAAAGAGGCCAAAAAATTTTTTTTCGAAATTCGATTTTGGATAGGGGGCAAAAGTTGCATCATATCGTAGTACTTTACCATACAAAATTTCAATTCTCTAAAATAATTTTTAGCTGGGGCGCAATGGGCCTTAAGTTTGACAGATTTTATAAATGAGTGAAAAGAGCCCAATTTTCACTTTTTTTAAAATTCGAATTCGGATATAGGGCAAAAGTTGCATCATATTGTAGTACTTTACCACCGGAAATTTCAATTCTCTAAAATATTCTTTAGCAGGGGCGCAATGGGCCTTAAGTTTGATATGTTTTGTAAATAAATCACGTTTATTATTCATTTTTGTAATTATTAGGCAGCTCTTCGCTTGCAGGAGACTATAATTTGAAGGTGTTAAGATTCGTTGTCGTGTCCAGGTGGATTTCTAAGGCTATCGAAGTTCATATTTTATGTTACAGGCTACATCAGTATTAGACTGAATGTTTCATAAATTTCATTCACGTCGTTAAGCAAAATATTGCGACTTTATCTGAAAAGTAGTCATGTATTTTCTTAAGTCAAATTTGGAACGAATAAAGAAATCTCTCGTGGCTCACATACTGACGAAGAACCTTCACTAAGTATTTTTACTAATCTTTCCACTGCTTGCGTATAACAGGGAAACTCAGGGATATCAACCCTTGTACTTTCTCAAGAACAAATTTCTCACAATTTATCATCTGTAATATGAGTCAGTATCAGCGGTTCTGTTGTTACACCCATTTTAGTTTATTATTTCTGTGTAATTACTAGCCTCGAAGTTTAACACTGGCACTTGGAAGGAACGAGTTTCACAACGTTTACATGGTTTTCTGGATTTGATTATTTTACCGGCAACAAGGATTCGCGTAGCTGATCTGTAGTCACCAATCATGGCAATAAGAATATTTTTAGAATTCACATAGAATGCATTTCTGGAAATTACTTTATTGACAAAAGTCTTGTATGGTTCTTGCAAACATCTCGAAAGTCTTATGGTCAAGAACAAATGTTTAGCTCCGTATTTGGCAAGAGGTTTCAGTTTTATGCTGAACCACACTGGTGCAAATACTTTTACTACGAACTTTACGAGAGTTTAGAGCTTCTCTCAAGAATTTGGCGTATATATACATAGACGCAAAAGTCTGCAAGCCATTGTTAACCAGCGAGTATGCGCAAGTTTCCTAGGTTTCTTACTTGCTAAGTTTTTATCACAGCCTCCTTTTATGACAGATTGACATATTTCATACAAATATCTTTGATCATAACTGAGATGACGCACGTTAGGTATGTAGGGAGTTCTGAAGAAATCTTTCTGACGCTGCACACTGATTCGTTTCTCAATTCACCAATGATCTACCAATAGGACCAGACAAAGTACCAATAGATACATAATCTATTTCTTTCAGTAAATGACGAAGTAGTAGTTCAATGATGTGCAATAAACATATGCATCACTGCAAGGACCTCTCTAAATGGTTTTCGAACATTCTAATCATTCTTTTGACCCAACATTAGTATTAGTACCATCGCAGCCGATAGCTACCATATCTCATAGGTTCACATTATTTTCTTGTAATTCCGGGCAGATGGAATTAACAATATTCTTTGCTGATGCTGAAACTGTCAAAGAGACAGCTGAGAAATTGATTACCCACTAATGTTCTTTCAAGGACACACTAATGTTCTTTCCTCTTCATATCTCTATGACTTCTGGAGCCGGACATTACGAGTGTTTGGTCTTTCTTCCTATCAAAATAGATGATACAAGGTTTCTCTTTATTAACAGTTACTTTAGTTCTTACACTTTTACGATTTTTCGCAACCTCTCTTTGTATTTTACTTTTATCAATTATGGTTTGCAGCTGCTCTGGACTCACAATATTAAAATCTTCCAAAACTTCAGTAACAATAGCTACAATTTTTCTTCCAGTCATGCCGGTTTTCTCCTTCACTTTTGCTAATGTCGAGAGGAACTTTCTCATTTCCGTGCATCTAATTTGTGATTGCTTTCTTGTCTTTAAAATATACTTCGAACTAAAATCAGGATCTCCTCCAGCTTTAAAGTGTTCTTTATTGCCTTCGTTTCTTGTTTCCAAAGATGACGAGGAGTGTAAAGATTCAATAATGTAACTGGTACTGTTTTGGTTGAAAGTTTGGCCACAAGTTGCTTTTTGGCTTTCCTTTCTTCTCTTTTCTTTGTCCAAGTAACATCAATGCCACCGATTACCATTTTTCTACTTATCCTTTGGTCTATAAAACACTCTCTCCGATTCAGGCATTTTGAGTGTTCTGTACAACGACACATCGTGAAATCTAAACACTTGCAAGCTGCTATATCAAATGTTTTATTGCCCTGCTTCTTCAATTCTTGTAATTTATTTCTCCTTTCATTCTCCCTCTTACTGCCAATTTTAAAAATATTTTGTTTCCTGTGGTAACTGTTGATCACTATTGATACACGGCCGAGCGAAACAACAGGAATTGAAACACGATACCAAATGTCTTCCACCTTTTCTGCTACCTTCGTGGAAACCAATTTTCTGCTGGTTCTTTACTTCCGCCCCCTTCAGCTGCTGACGTGTAAATAAATAACGTGCCATAACGTCTTCGTAAGTTGGAAGCGTTCTCCAGTCGCGACCTTTGGCACTACGAAACATCTCTTATGCTCTTGACATATTCTACCTGGTTGATTTTGCCATCTTTCTTCTCTATAGCATAAAACAAAAAACACCAGATACTAGGCTGTAATACAGTGGTAGATAATAAACCCATCAGTAACTACAAAAGCGCAAAACTAATCAAATCACTAACGTAGCAACACGGCCGCTAACCAGACACGTGCCCCGAGCACAGGTACAACACACTAATAACAATTGTCAAGCTGCCAAACAGTTGCACAATACTTTAGCACCTGCACGAGCGCGCGCCCTGATTTCGTTTAGTACCCTCTTATCTCCACCCACCAAACTATTATACTAGTGACTTAATACAGCTAACAAGTTCATTATGCCAGAAAAAGACTGTTACTAAATAGCAAAAAAACTTCTTTATGGCAAACTAGCAAATTGCTTATAGTTGATCACTTTTCGTCTAATTATACCAAATTTCAGGGCCATTGAGCCCCGGCTGAAAATAATTTTAGTGAACTAAAAGTTTTTGTTGTTATGTACTGATACAGGATGCATCTTTTGCACTCTATCTATACTAAAACGTACAGTCTGCTTCCAGCGAAAATCTGCCAAATAGTTACGTAGTAAATGGAAATTGATTTACAACATCTCAAACTTAAGGCCCCTTGCGCCCCGGCTAAAAATTATTTCAGAGAGCTGAAATTTTCTATGGTAAAGCGTTATGATATGATGCAACTTTTGCCCCCTATCCAAATTCGCATTTCGAAAAAAAAAATTGTTTCGCTCCACCCTAATGTATATGTATAACAATGCCCAGATAGCACAAATACTTGCGGCAAATTTTTGCTTCGTTTATTGGAGCAAACAGTTTGAAAGTTTGCGAAGAATGAGGGGTGAATTCAACCCTCTCATATAGTTCTGATTTCCTCTTCGACCTCAATTTAAAGAAATATTTCTCTCGATAATTTCCCTTACAACTTTTCGATTTTATTGAAATATGTTGCATATTCTCAATAAGGCTTTACAATCATTCATCTACATGAAGTTGAAATTAGTAAAAAGAGCATAATGGTATTACCATCCTCCCGATTCTTTATAGAGTTCCACGATAACTGACGTAAATCTCATTCGGTTTTGATACAATATTATGTATATTTTCTTTGACTTTTTCCATAATCCTCTGTGCTTTTGATTAGAATCGGTCAGAAATTGGCAGTGCATTTAGTGCCCTAATGTTGTATGTATTACTTCCTCACCGATTCCCATTAAGAAATATGTCCAAAATATATTTGGTAAAATATTAGATTTTCGTGGAAGTGTACACTTTTGAGGCTTTACATTCATTTCCACTACTTATATTTAAACCAGAGAATGAAATTATCTTCCTCCCATCTGGTTATAAGAAATATACGGTAACTTCCGTTTAAAGGGCGGAAGTCATCTACAAACATTTTGTTATAGTGACAAAAAAATGTCCGTTAATGCTAAGTATGAGCATCAGATTTTTTTTCTTTCTGTGAAAAATCATAGTAAGAGAAAAAGTTCCTGCGAAAAATTTTGGAGCTAGCCTTAAATGATATAGGAAACCGCATCTAATTTATTTGTAACTTGTGGCCGCGGTGGATCAGTGGTAGAGCGTTCACCTCGGGCCCATGCAGTTCGATCCAAGCTCGCCCCAAGTGAACTTTATGGGGGACAAACACCATGTGCGTGGGTTCTCTTTTGGTTCTCCCGTTTCCTCCCACTTTCTCCACTTCACCACTTCATTCATTTTCCATCATCAATGTATCCTTTAACCTAGTATAATCGTGAGTCGTAAAACTTTATGATTTCATTTCATTTTCATTTTACTAGAAACTTGGTGCAAACATAGGAAAAATAAATAAGTGATAATGTTTATTTTCATTTTCTGTGAAAACTAGTGTAAAGAGTTAATAGCCTCTCTAGAAATATTTTGCAGCTAAATCCCGAAACTAGTAGAACAACATGTCTAATTCAGTTGAAGCTTCGTTTGTACATCACAACGATGAAGTAAGATAACATGAAATTTATCTTTTAAGCAACAAGCCTATTTAAGGGGGCAAAAACTCCTTCGGAAAAATGATAAAGCTAGCGCGTAAAACGCTAGAACACCTCTAATTCACTTGAAACTTCTTATCCATGGTGTTTCAAAACAACACCGACAACGTTTCAGAGGTGATTCCTGACACCAAGATGAGACAAAACGTATAGACCAACCTGGGTGCACAAATGCTTCTTTTCGGAGTTACGTGCTGCCGAAAACATGAAAAAATGAATTTTGAATGTCCATAGCTCCAAAACTATGGGACCTACCTAAGGTACCCATGCAACATTTTTTTTTGGGGGGGGGGCGAGTTTGGTACGGGCATTTAATTTGAAGTAGTCACCAACTACCTCTATAAAAATTGCTGCGAAAGTACCGCATTATTCTGAAACATGTATGTTTGGATAGCACATATTAGTTTATAAGTGAAATCTTGACCCGATCACGGTAGTTCCCATTGGTTTGGAGCTATGAAGCTTCAAAATTCATTTTTTTCATATTTTTGGCAGCATATAACTCCGAAAGGGAGCATTTTTGCACCCAGGTTGGTCTATACTTTTTCTCTTATCTTGGTGTCAGGAATCACCTCCCAAACGATGTCGGTATTGCTTTGAAACACCCTGTATACATGCTAACGATAAAGTATGACTACTTTTTTCCTTTTCTGTCGGAACGCGCGAAAGGGACAATAACACTCTTGAAACACTTTACAGCTAACTATGAAAATGGCAGAATATCAGTTTAGTTCACTTGAAATTTGGATATATAGTACCTAACAATGAAAGAATTGTTTGCTTTTAATGTAATAAGAAAATTAAAACAGCCAAATCTCCTTCGGATTATTTTACAGAGATTGCCGACTATGTCATCAAGATGTACTGTTAACTAGTAACATCGTACAACAGCTGAACAGGAATGAGGTCAGGGGTTAGCCTGGGGCAAAATACTCTCAAGATTCAGAATTCCCTCGGGAAAATAATATAACAATTTTATATTATGTATGTTTTAGTTTTATATATTTTACACCAAATGAAGTAAAATCATTTCTATTTCTATGTTACCTTATTTACAGTATAGTAGAATCTTATAATGTAGGAGCGAATTTGTAGCTATTAATAATATATTACAATGTCTTTGAAATTTTACTGTATGTCAGTTATTTTTAGAAAAAATGAAATACTATATTATTCTCTAAAGGGTTATTCCATTATAATTGGTCGAACACTCCCCAGTCGACCATCTGGGATTTTGATGAAATTTGACACACAGGTACCTACATCCCTCGTAAGAAAGTCTGTAATTTTTTTACTTTCTGTCTCTACCAGTTATTGAGAAATTGACTTAGTAGTGAGGCAGTTCGCATCGTGACTTGCTGAACAAACTGATTATTTAAGTTTTCAATGAGCAAGATCTCGGTTACTAATTATGTTACATGAATCAATTTTTTTCTGCAATAAATATATGCATCGTTGTAATGAAGTAATGTGTTGAAAGTAGTATGACCATTTTATGTTCGGATATATAAAATGTCAAAGTCAGCACTTTTTTACATCACCGTTTATAAAGCTATTTTTTTTAACGTGTCACACATTTCCTAGATAAAACAACAAATGCCTGTGTTTGTGTGCAGTACCTCACAGGGTAGTGAACTATATGCAACAATAGTACATAGCTGTTTACTATTTATTTACAAGATTTATGGGTGGTTAAAGTTGGTATCATTGTAAGAAAACAAACTTTTTGCTTATTTTCAGAGCCCTATTTAACTATGTTGACAGTTGAATATGAGTGTGATATTTTGGACGAATATTGCTACTTATGTAACAAATAACTTGTGTGAATTTCAAAACCCTGATTCATTTCCTTCCATTGTAAATCATCGCCTTTGTCAACAGGTATCGGTAGTCTTTCAGGTTTAGAACGGATATGAAAAATGGCAGTAAAGACGTATGTGTGCGTCAGGTGCAATCATTTTTACTGATTGTGCACTTGAAAACATATATTGTAAGACTGTAAGAAGAAATAACCTGCCATAGAAAGAAATTAATTGTTACAAAACAGTATAGTTCTTTTGGTCAAAATTACATTTCAATATTAATAATAAGAAATTGAGCGTTCAAATAAGTACAGAAAAGACATGCAGACAAAGTGAAAAGGAACATAATCAACCTGTGGAACATGTTGCATAGCAAATGATACGTGCATGTTGTGAAACATAAATGATTTGAAATTGTGGAAACTTATATGAACTAACACTTTGCAAAACAACATACATTTCTTTACTTTTTAAGACATGCTAGTACTTTTTGGTAACTATGATAATCCAGTCTGCATGTTCGTCCTCTGCTACCTTGTAATAAAGGTACTTCTAAGGTATATATAACATCATGAAATGGTATCCATACTTCACTTTTCCGCAGTGGCCATGACAGCACAGAGGACTCAGGCGATACCATGAAATTCACACGTACATCTTTATTTTCACATGACACTTCGTTGATCATACAAACGTACCACCTACTGTCATACATGCATGCAATGTACACACCACTATGAAGCTTATGTTGCCATTCTTCTCTTGCTTCCACCAGATACACTGTGGTACCAAACTCGCCCTCAGAAATTATCTTCATGAGGACTGTGTTTGCCTCAGTTGATATAAATGCATGGTGAGAGCGAGTTCCAGTAATGATCTTCAAGTGTGCATGTCTTTTCTATGCATTCACTTTCCCTCGAGATATCTTCAGCAGACACATAAAAATAGTGTAGTATACCTTTAATGTTGCTGTCAGTCTATTCTTACATCCCCTGTGCAGTAACAATTGGTCTTGTAGGTGTCAATCTTTGTGTAGTTGTTGCTATACCATCACATGGGCATTTGCCGTGGGATGTTGCAAAATAGTGCCATTCTGCTTTAATTCCGAAGACAGTTTCATGCTGACATGTATTGTAAATGTTCTTATAATTTTTATATTGTGATCCAGCATCATCACTGAAGTAAATTATCTTATCAATCAGCCTATCTTGAAGGATTTGTGTCAGGTGTGTCATGAAATGCCTTAGGAATATACAGACAGTAGTAGCATTATGTTCCAAACTGTCTGATATGCAACAGAAATTGATACATTATAGGGTTCATTACGGTACGCATGAAAGGATTCACAGTTGCCAGGGATTTCTCCCAATGTTACCCCTGAACCTCGACCCATATAACGAACGTGTAATTTTCGCCAAAGTCCAGTAGAACAATTAGCTCTGCTTTCTGAAGTAAAGTTTTTGTTACTTAGGTATGCAGATTGAGTCTTGGCTATGTAATAGCGGTCTCTAAGATTATCAATTCCATGAGCCAATGTGTCACAAAACGCATTCACCGAGAGCAGTAGGGTTTGTCATGTCAACCGGTCTGTTTGAACCTAGTTTTTAAATTTAACATAGTCATCACCTTCAAGTAAGTGATCATCAAAACGGTTTATTACATAATCTTGCACAGCCTCCTTCCTTCCACAATTTGCAAGTAATGTAACAAACTCTGTCTCTTCAATATCTTTCAGTTTCTTCAATTCCATTTTCCTGCAGAATGATAATTTGTGGCACTTGTCACCATTCCTAAACCTAAACTACAAGGTTTCATATCTCTGATGTGGTTCAGAAATGCAAAATGCTACTTCTGTGATAATCATATAGTAATTCCATCTAGTGGCCAGGTATAAGAAGTATGTGATAAATCAGGCTCAAGTATTACCATCTGTTGAGAATCTCGCTCTAATTACTTTCATTCTCCATATCCGTTCTAAACCTCAAAGACTACCGATACCTGTTAACAAAGGTGATGATTAACAATAGAAGGAAATAAATCAGGGTTTTGAAATTCACACAAGTTGTTTGTTACATAAGTAGCAACGTTCACCCAAAATATCACACTCATATTCAACTGTCAACATAGTTATATAGGGCTCTGAAAATAAGCAAAAAGTTTGTTTTCTTACAATGATACCAACTTTAACCACCCATAAATCTTGTAAATAAAGTGTAAACAGCTATGTACTATTGTTGCATATAGTTCACTACCCTGTGAGGTACTGCACACAAACACAGGCATTTGTTGTTTTATCTAGGAAATGTGTGACACGTTAAAAAAAATAGCTTTATAAACGGTGATGTAAAAAAGTGCTGACTTTGACATTTTATATATCCGAACATAAAATGGTCATACTACTTTCAACACATTACTTCATTACAACGATGCATATATTTATTGCAGAAAAAAATTAGCTCATGTAACATAAGTAGTAACCGAGATCTTGCTCATTGAAAACTTAAATAATCAGTTTGTTCAGCAAGTCACGATGCGGACTGCCTCACTACTAAGTCAATTTCTCAAGAACTGGTAGAGACAGAAAGTTAAAAAATTACAGACTTTCCTACGAGGAATGTAGGTACGTCTGTGTCAAATTTCATCAAAATCCCAGATGGTCGACTGGGGATTTTTTTCTAATTTCGGTGATTATACAGTATGTCACAATTATATTCGTACACATGGTGATCATAAAGAAAATAGAGAGATGCGCGTAAACAAATGAAGGACATTTATTTCTGCTTGAACATAAATACTTCTTAAACACTTGTTTGTTGTTACAGATACAAAGAAACAATCTACAAATCGATATAATATAAAATGCGTGCGTAACTAAATTAAGCTATGCAATATTTCGCCACATTGTTATTCGTACAGTTAGATATAAACATTAACGTAAGAAACAATTTTATGAAAGAACAAAATAATTAATAGTTTGTAGCGTAGCCTTTGGCTTTAAGAACTGCCATACATCGCTACTGTATAGAATAGAGAAAAGTAGTACACGTGGCAGGGCTGATATTGGCCCCATTCTTCCGTCACCACCCGTTTTAAGTCTTCTTTTGACTTAACGTTTTTATTGTGAACCCTAGGTTTCAGATAAACCCATAGGTGTTCAATAGGGTTAAGGTAAGCGGATTGGTGAGGGGTGTGCAATTGTTTGCTTACATTCCAAATTAACCAGTCCCTATTTATACCTGCCGTATATTTGGGATCGTGATCATGTTGGAACATAAAAGTTGGTAGCATGCCCATTTTTTTTCCACTTCGCTTAACATTCTTCCTCAAAATGTCAAGGTACATAACCTTGTCCATTGTACCACTAATAAACTAAATTTTAGCAACCCGTTTTGCCGATATGCACCCCCAAAACATAATAGAACCATCTCCATGTTTTACGTGGGTATGGTATTGACAATATTGTTGTCCAAATCGGGTTTTCGCATCACCCTGTGGGCCCCATCAGACCCAAAGAGATTAATTTTAGTCTCATCTGACCAAAAGACATTGTTCCAAAATTTCTGACTCTTGTTAACATGTTCTTTTGCAAACTGAAGTCGTAACTTACGATTCTTACGACTTATGAATGGCCTCTTCCGAGACATTCGACCATGGTAACCGTATTTGTGTAGCACTCGACGAATCGCCTAAGTGCTTACTTTGTTCCCTGTAGCACATTCTATTATCTTTTGGACTTTTGGAGCACTTAGTTAGGGATTTGTTTTTATCTGTCTCACAATCTCTCTCTCGTCCTTTTCTCTTAACTTCTTATTCATCGAATTTCTTGGTTTATTTCTCATTGAACCACTATACTTAAACTTATTTACTACACATTGAACTATTGTGTGCCTTTTTACTATTAATTGTCCTATTTTCTTAACGACCACCCCCGTAATGCTAGCGTTACGATTGTCTCTTTGACTTTCTCTCCTAGCTCTTTACTCTTCCCCATTCTTGAAGGTTTATTTACCTGTGTACCCCGCGATTAACACCAGCAGTTTATATGTCCTTTTCCTATACGCCACACTAGTTATGTTCGTGTTCTAATGCTGTTTTCTTTCCTTTTTAGTATATGAAATGTAAACCTGTGTACAAGCGTACGAATAACAATGTGGCGTAAATTCGGGAGTTCTCATATGTTTTCTTTTCTGCCTTTCTATGATGTCCTTGTTTTGACCCCTTTCTGCACTGGGTTTGTCTATCATTGTCCTACCTCACTCCTCCAGCAATCTGCTGTCAATTTTACCACCAGTATGTTTAATATATAGTGGTTTTCTTTCAAATTAATGTGTGTACGAATAAGAATGTGACATACTGTATATGGACTGACCCTAAAGCAACTAAATCCATCGATTTATAGACAACACTCACTCCTTGCAGTGAGTATTGTCTTAGTATTCCTGTCCTGTATTAGTGACCATGCTTAAATGCGTGGTAACAAAGATTTGGAACACGTAGTCTAATACTCGATTCGGCATGAAACCGAGACTGGGCTTTATGTTAGTCTCGTCTCGAATTATACAGGGTGTTCACATGAAACCTTCCTAAATGCAAATATTAATTGCATGGAAATTATTAGTGCCAGAGAATAACGATTGCGGCATTTTGAAGAGCAACTCAAGCAGATTTTTTTTTTTTTTTGGTCTATATATGAACTTCTATATGGGCCCGGTTAGTAGCTCTCAGAATGTGCAGTCGATATTGAATCTCCTGCCATGTGTTGCGTAGCATGTCCGGTATAGTCGAGTCGATGGCTTCTTCAATTTTATGACAAAGTGCAGGAATATCACGTACAAGTGTGGAGTAAACTATATATTTGGCATAGCCCCATAGGAAGAAATCCATAGGGGTTATGTAGGGAGATAGCTGTGGCCAAGGAGTAGCTCCATCGGGTCCAATCCATCGCTGCGGAAACGTTCGGTCTAAAGCCCTACGTATATCTAAACACTAGCGCGGAGGGTCACCATCCTGTTGGAATATCACGTTTGGTTGTAAAGGGAGTAGCTGTCTGAAAGCAAAGTGTTCAAGCATGTCCAGATAAACAGGACCAGTTATTGTGTGCTCAATGAGGACAAAGCGTCCGATAATTCTTTCGCGTTCCAAAGCACACCACACATTCACTTTCTCGCTATCTTTGTCATATTCACGAACAACGTATGGAGGTTCGGAACCCCAAATGCGCACATTGTGACGATTCAACATTTAAATTGTATGTTTGTTTATTTCTTCAATTGTCATGTATTCTAACGTTTTATCTGTAATTCTTCAATTTATGGAAATTACATTTCATTTGCGTTTAAAGAACTGAAAATCCAATAAAACATGTACGATTGTAACTGTAAGAGTGCAGATGTGCTTTAATTACTCATAAAATTATTGTGGCTACTGTTAGGACATGTCCAGGTAGATCTAATTTAGAGTGATCAGAAATATTTTGACTAAAAAGTGTATATTTACATAAATCAACCAGACAATGAAAGTACTGACTTGCTAAATCAGAGATAACAAATAACAGCAAAGCAGCCCAGTCTTAAGAAGAGTACACTTAATTCTATACTATTCATAGTACAATTAATTCTATTCTATACATAGAGAATTAAAATAGAAATAAAAGATAAAAGATATAATTTAGATAAAAACTTATTTACTTCTCTGCTCTATAAAGTATTTTATGCTTTACCCTATAAAGTATAAAGTATTTACATAAGTTACACTTATAGAAATATCCAAAGACATATGCATTTTCATTTAGTTTGTCTAGACACATTTTCACATTTCGATTTTCTATATAACACTTTTACATTATTTAATTCACACGCATTATTACATTATTAAAAAAAAAACATTTCAATAGCATTTAAACATAATAAATGGTGGGTGGCAACGGTTAAAAGAAAAACTGCATTCTACCCTTACAATATTCACATTTTTATCTTGATAGGTACACTCATGTCCAAAATTATTGTCGCATGTCTATAAATATGTTGTTGTAGGAATGCAATTTGATAATGAATTCGCCCGATATTTCTTATAATGTTAGTATGTGTATAACCGGCAAAGACATGTATGTGGCAAATTTCATGTCAAAAGAGCAGTAAATAAGAAAATGAAACTTTCTTGGCCATTTAGCAACATTTTGTTTTACTCATTCTAATTTTCGTATTTACAATTCTTTTCCTGTGGAATTTACCACAAATACACATTTCCCGGTTATACACATAGTATCAGTATTAAAAGTACCCTGCAAAATTTATATCAAATTATATTCTTACGAGAAGACAGTTATAGATATGCGACGATCATTTTGGATATGACTGTACATCTATATTTTACTTATTTAGAATAGATACGCGAAACACGAGAATTATGAAAAAAAATCATCATTCTACTGCTACCGTACATATTTCATATTTTGATCATTTCTGACGAAAATTTGATCAGTATATGAGAATTATGATTATTATTATTATTATTATTATTATTATTATTATTATTATTATTATTATTATTATTATTATTATTATTATTATTATTACATATTCATAAAACATTACCAACAAACAAATGAAGACTTCTGTATGCCACCTCACAAAGATGAAACTAATATACTCCGATGAATAGCCGGCGGGCCGCGGTGGCTTAGCGGTAGAGCATTCACCTCTGGTGCTTGGGGTCCCGGGTTCGATCCCAACCTCCGCCAAGTGAACTTTGTGGTGGACAAACACCATGTGCGTGTGCTTTCTCGGGGTTCTCCCGTTTCCTCCCACTTTCTTCATTCCACCATTTCATTCATTTCTCATCTTCACCGTCTCCTTTAGCCTAACCGGCATAAGCGTGGCACGTAAAACTCAAAGATGTCATTTACTTTTTTCCAATGAATAGTCTTATAACAATATGCTGAGTGTCTTAAATGTATTATATATATAATAAAATTGAAATAAAAATACGTACTTTTACAATTTAATGTACGTCAATCACATACTAAGAGCGTTTCAATCTAAACGTATACAACGGGATGCACTTTTCAGAAAATGACTTACACTTAGTTTATTGGCAATTAGTCTAGTGCACAGATTCTGATTTTTTTTCTTTGAAACTAAATTGTTGACTCAAGCGTTCAATGGCTAACGAGGACGAAATTCGAAATTCCATTGGCTGGCTGGTTTTAATGTAAACTCAACGAACTCGGGAAATTATTGTATACTGGGAACAATGTGACAGACTTTTGCAACCTTTTTGTTAGACAAACACAACTAAATGAAAATGTACAGATGGTGATCAGAAAAATGGAAACACCTGTAGTTGGCAACACGTCAGATGTATGGGTTGGCAGTGGTATCGTGGCGCCCGCTGTGCCGGATCGCTGGTGGTGGTGTGTTAGGTCGGTCTCCATACTACGTTAGGCGCAGTGGAACAGCAATGTCCAGTGGCTGCAGCAGACGGAGGTAGTGTAAAATGGGAGACCTCTCAGATTTTCAAAGAGGGCAAATTTTTTTGCGCGGTTGTGCAGTGAGTGTCACGGCAGTGGCTACTGTGTTAGGTATGTCGCGTGGAACAGTATCGAAGGTGATGACGGCCTACACAACACACGGGAAAACCACATCGGGGAAGCGGAACAGTGGGCGGAAGAAAATCATGAGGGACAGGTCACGCCGGGAATTAAAGCGCATTATAACGCAGAACCGTCGTGCCACTGCGGAGCAAGTTACGGAGGAACTCAATCAGCACCTCCCCCACCCTGTTTCGACAATCACAGTCCGCCGCGAATTACATGACATGAACTTACGGGGTCGTGTTGCACGGGCCAAACCGCTCATCAGGGACCATAACGCTTTCGCAAGCCGCAAATGGTGCCGCGACCATGGAACTTGGACCGTTGAGGACAGGAAACGTGTGATATGGTCGGATGAGTCATCCTTCACTCTATTCCCAACCACGGGCCGTGTTTATGTGGGGAGAACGCCCAAAGAAGCTTATGATCTGCAGTATCTCCTCCCAACTGTGAAACATGGCGGCGGCTCGGTGATGCTGTGGGTCGCCATATCATGGTTTTCATTGGGTCCCGTGGTCACACTTAGCGGACGAATCACTGACAACTATTATGTCGCAATTTTAGGAGACCACTTGCATCCTATGGTCCGGATGTTGTTCCCGGACAATGACGCCATCTTCCAGGATGATAATGCACCGATTCACGCAGCTGGCGTTGTTGCAGCATGGTTTGAGGAACATCGGGATGAAGTTCAACACCTCCCCTGGCCCGGATCTCAACATAATTGAACATCTGTGGTCCGTCTTGGAAACACGACTCCGGCGACGATTTCCACCTCCATCCTCTCTCACAGAACTGGCTGATGCCCTGCACGAGGAATGGTGTAAAATTCCACTTGCTACCATTCACGGCCTCTATGCCTCCATCCCACGTCGCATCAAGGGTGTTCTGAAGGCGAAAGGTGGCCCGACACCATCTTAATCTGGTAAGTTGCAATTTCGTACAGGTGTTTCCATTTTTCTGATCACCATCTGTATATGTCGTTGGTTATTTTCACAAGCTTAGCTGACGTTTTGCAAAGACAATTAAAACAAAACTTTTCATATGGATATGGTAATTAAAGCTCATCTGCACTCTTACTGTGACAATCTTACATGTTTTATTAGATTTTCAATTCTTTAAAAATGAATGAAATGTTATTTTAATAAATAGAAGAGTTACAGATAAAACTTTAGAATACATGATAATTGAAGAAAGGAACAAACATACAATTTAATTAGAGTGTTCACAGGCACATACCACAGCTACACACATGATACTGCACCTTGGATTTTATCCGCTTGGATTTTGTCCGCCTTACCAGAATTTAGCTTGGATTTTGTCCGCGCCTTAACCTATATATATCCTATGATTTTGAGTGGTGTATTATTAAACACAATTATGCTATTACATTTGGTCTCTTACAATATATTGAAAGAACGAATTTTAAGCTTCAAACTATGCTTGCATAAGTACCAGAAGTCTTAAGAATTTCTGTGTCCATCTGTCGACAGGTATCGGATGAACACGGTATGTAATTTCGAGAAGGGCTTCTCTGGAATCGATTCAGCGTTTCAAGAATAGATTCCATTTCCTCCGTTAATCCTCTATTCAAACAGAAAGTGGTTGAAATCAACCATTTCCGGCTTCAACGTTTATCGCTATAGTACAGAAACAGTAATAGATAGCAACATTTTTTTTTTAATTTTTTAAATAGTTTCAGTGTCTCAAAAAACGATACCATCTTCGCAAATTTACTGCTACTTCCGATTTCAGTATTGATCTCCATATAGCAAAACGGTAAAATATATATACAGTGAGTGCTTTCTAATTTGAATTCTACGTTCGAAGAACAAGGTTTATCCTCACTTTTATCCCTCTTTCAAACCGGAAATATTAGAAAAGTACGATTTCGGTATCTACGCTTCGCTTCAGGTTCGCGTTTTTTGAAAAAAAAAATTCTAATTTAAATTGACTATTTGACTTATTCCTGCCCTGCGAAGCGTCGAGTGCATCTCCAAATGTCCTCCAGATTTCAATAATAGGCATGATTTAGACTGAATTTCGACAAGAAAACAATGAGGGATAAATTCTAACAAGCGCGTCAGGATATGAGGAATGTAGTATAGGAAAGCAGCACATGACTGTTCAATTAATTAAAAATTTTGAGGAAATGAAAAAAAAAGAGAGAGAGAGAGTTTCATACATGCCATCTATATTATAAAAGAGAACGTACAAATCCTTTGTTCCCTCATAACGCTAATACGGCTGAACCAATTTCTTTTATTTTTGGGGGGTTATTAGGATTTGGACCCTAGATGGTTTTTATCATATCACTTTAATTTTTAATTACCAGTGTCTTGAGATAATTGACCATTCAAGTGTCCATAACGTACAAATCCTTTGTTATTAGTTCATCATAGGTAAAAATAAACGTATTTATATGCAACCCGCATGACCGTGTCACTCGGCGGGTTAACATAAATGACAGGCGCTATAATGTTAACATTTACTGCAATTTGAAAGCGAAAAAGTAAAAATTATCTAAGTAACAAAGTTTATTGCGTTCCGGGGTGACAGCAGCGAAGCGGGGTGAACGCTGCTAGTTAAATATAAAACATTACAGAAATGTATCTCTTTTTTTCCTACAAATTGTGATGATGACGCAACAAGGTGCGACTAGTATATCTGTACAGCAGTTTATAACGTTAGATCAATATAGTAGATAGTATTTTGAGTAGTGAGCCTGAAGCTATATAAATAACTTAAATGGAAAAATTATATTACTTACATTGTTATAACACTTACAAAATTATATTACTAAGTAAAAACAATTTTGGTTACAAATATCCTATTTTAGTAGGATTAGGCTTTCTTCGACAGAATTTAGACGGGGAAGGGGGCAACATCAAAATGTTAAGGAACTGCACTGGATCACTAATTGCTAAAACAACGTTCACAAATGTATTTTAACATCTGTTCGCAGTTTATAATCTATACTAGTTCCTGAGACTTTGCCAGAACCTCACCCGCAAAGCGCTTAGAAGAAACAGTGAGTAGGACTAATAGTTAAGAAAATATAAAGGAAGAACTAACAAAACTTATTCTGCTCTGATAAGCCACCACGTAAATGAAGAGGTTAGAATTGAAAAGAAAAATATAAGTTTCATAATTTTGAGAGTGCAACCGATTTCTAAGTTAAAAACCCGATGAGTAAAAATTCATAGTCAACCCACAACTCAAAATAATGCCTACTAGTATTTACTAAAATCATAAGATAATCAATGCTTAATATTACCATGAATATGTTCAGGTAAAATTTGAATAGAGATTCCTTTACATTTTTTGGTTTCGTCTCGTCTCAATTCTCGATAACTGCTTTCTTATCTCGTCTCGATTGTCGAGGAGGACTTACTTCTCGTCTCAGTTTGTACAGTCCGCGGCATAAAATTTGTTACAAAAATTCTAAGTTCAAATGAATAACAAACTCTTGCCCAGTTTTCTTATGCATTCCCGCAATACATGTATCAATCGATTAGGTGCTTCTAGTATTTATTCCAACTCCTCCCCGTCCTCCACCTCTCCTTGTCTAAAGCAGTGTGTGTGACGTAGTACACTCTTTCCATTCAGCTGAAAAAGAAACAGGAATCAAGTTTACAACGTTATAGCTTTAAAACAGCCTTTTCCATACGTTTGTTCTGAAATATTTTTAAAAGCCTAAATTAAAGGAAAGTCACACAATCTTCCCAGGGCTCCATAGTCGGTTTCAAGAGTCGAAGGTTTGATCTCAAGTCATTTGACTTACTGGGTGACATTGAGAGAGAGAAAGCGAGAGAGAGAGAGAGAGATTCAAGTATGGAGACAGAGAGAGAGATTCAAGTATGGAGACAGAGAGGGATGATTTGTATACACAGATTTAGAATTGGGGAAAAAATGATCGGACAGCATTCGTATTATGACGAAAATTCTGATTTTGTGAAAGATAAGAAGGGAAGTTTTCGAACTGCGAAGATCACATTAGGCAGTTGTCGAATTAATGTGGAGAACTCTTTTTAGAGCATCAGATGATTACGAAAGGAGAGAAAGATCTTCAGAACTGAGGAATTAAGATTTTAAAAGATCTGGTTTCGGCGGTGGGTTGTGGTCAAAAACCTTGTGGTCATCGAACCATGACTTTATCCATTCTGCTACGGAGAATTCTAGTACTGGTTCACATACGTTTCCCTTAGCTGCGTTGAAAGCTACCTTAAGGGGATATTCCAAAAGTTGACTCGGTGGATGCGCCATTCAGATAGGACGTAAATATCTTGTAACTTAGTTACGATGTGCAAAATGAACTTCCTCTTCTTCAGGACACTTTTTAAAGCTTTAAAATTTGTTACTATTGTTTTAATTAAGTGACATTTGATAGAACCATCTGATAAAGTAGTGCCAAGCCCTGTGCATCATTGTCTGTTAGGTGAATGGTTAATGTAAGTTACTCCTACGTGGATGATCCGAGCTTCCAATCAAGACCATTCTTATTGATTATTTTATTTGAGCTACGCTCATACTGTATATTCCACAAGTTCAAGTTTGAAGTAATGTAGTCACAGCTAGTTTAATTCGAAATAATTTTCCTATATTATATTTGTTACTAAATTTACATTTCACTCCTCGCTTGTTTGTAGCTCTGCATAAATGCAAACTTGTTTTAAAAGTATATTTTACTTTCAAGTGTTATTGTTTTTTTAATTGTCCTTCAACTTTATTTTATAATTATTTTCTATTTCTTAATTATAATATATTTTCTATTTATATTGTATTCTATGTTACACGTTTATTATTTATATTTTATGTCTTAATTTTGAAGAGGAGCTTTTGACAATTCAGAGCAGCAGGGACATACACAGGATGCAGGCCTTTGCAATCAAGAGCTTTTCCCCCACGAAATCACTACTTTTTTGTTTGTATATATATCTAATTTTAGAGATGATGATAACAGGGGCGGATTCAGGGGAGTGCGTTCGGAAGATCACATCCCGCAGAATAGGGAACTTTTTATACTTTTTATTTTAAAAATAAAACATATCCTAAGTATTTTACATCTTTGTATTATAAACTTAAATTAAAACCTAAAGTAGATAGGCCTTACTTTCTTAAGAAAGTTAATTCGGCAGAAGAGCTACTTCTCCTTTTCAGAATATGTTTTTTTTTCCTTTCTTTATTTTATTTATTTATTTATTTATTTATTTTGCAATCCGCTCTTACCTTGATTTGACTTCGAACGACCGCCCCTCCCAAACAATCATCCTGGATCCGCCCCTGGATGATAGACATTTTAGTAAAATATGCCCTCAATTGCTGAAATAAATTCCTGTCAAGCTTTCGATCGCTGAAATACATTTCTGTCTACGGCCCTGCAAAACAGTGACGATTTTAGGGAGTGATCAGTTAGTAATGCCTCCCTGGAGCAACGACACTTCCCCAGAAGTCATATCTCCGATAATTGAGAATGTGATTTGTGCATTATCACTTTTCACTCTCAGTGTCTTGAAACGCACCAAAAAGGAACTGTTCTGAAGTATTTACTGGTTCTCCCTATGACCCCATTTCAATATGGCCAACCTTGGACATATACACATCTGAAATATCACCTTTTATGTCAGTGATCCCGAAAACTGTTCATTAGACACAAATATAGGATATTTTCGATTCTTTATTCCTGTCACCCTCCCATTGTCAACTCGAAGCCAACCAAGGCTTATTTTGGACTTACGCAGCATCCACAGTGTCACTTTTCATCTTTGCATATGAATTCGACACTAATTTCGTTCGTATTTGACTACTTTTACATGTCACCTTCACCTCTTGGTAGGGATTTTTTCAGTATCTCGCCCCCACAACTATGGAGAAATTTCGACCAACTAAGTATAATTATAAATTATCATCTGAAACACAACAGTACGGGTGATCTTTTTCGCAGAGGAATTCGTTAACTACTGTTTCAATATCAATGTATTGGCTTTTTTTGCTGTCCATGCTGAAGATTGCTAAAGGGCTAAACTTCATCTGCACTATTGTGCAATGAATATAGGTTTTTAGTGGTTTAATTTACTGAAACGCTCGTTGCTCTCGTCACAGAAAAAGTGATATACAGTTATAAAAGAAAAATGAAATGAAATATCTAATGTTTACGGCCCACGATTATGCCGACTATGCTAATGGAGAGAGTAATGGTGAGAAATAAATGAAATTGTTTAATGAAAAAAGTGGGAGGAAACGGGAGAAACCCGAGGACACTCATGCACACG
Organism: Thermobia domestica; assembly: GCF_964235325.1. Taxonomy (NCBI): domain Eukaryota; kingdom Metazoa; phylum Arthropoda; class Insecta; order Zygentoma; family Lepismatidae; genus Thermobia; species Thermobia domestica. The sequence goes on from NC_137471.1 coordinate 103,704,917, forward strand.
GTGTTTGTCCATAATAAAGTTCATTCGGCGTGAGCTGGGATCGAACCAAGGACCCCATGCACCATAGGTAAAGTTATAAAAGAATAGGCGTCTAAACAAATACGGAACACTACTATCAATGAGAGTTGTATAAGATTAGATTTTTATTTATTTCATTCTAAGTTGAAATTTCAATCAATCTTGATCTTCATTACTGTTCGAAATCCGGACCAACCAGTATTCCCTACTAGGGTAAAGATTAATTGATCGCCAACAGAAATCCAAAATCCTCTGTATAACCCCACGTTCCATTATTCCATATACACAATTAAGAGTCCAGCGTAACCTACCAGTTAATAAGTTTTCTTATTCTTCTTCTTATTATTTTTAACACCTCAAAAATATAGGCTCATAATTGAACCACTGATTGGAAAAAGGGAATAAGTACATAAAAATATTTTTTCCACTTTTAAGCTTTTCTCACCAATTGCAGTGCTATTATACAATACAAGATTCTTCTTCTTGTCTTAGAGTTTGTCAGTTCTTTTGCTACAATTAATCAGTTATACACGTGTTGAAACAAATACAAATACGCCTCGGGAAGGTTTTTTAGCGTTTCTGAAAACTTAGGTCTGATGTACTTATTCCCTTTTGCTGGAAATAGTTGCTGCAAATAGTTGCTGCAAGAACGTGATAAATCTTTTCGGTAGACTTCACAGTCTATAGCTCCTTCACAACTTCCTTTTCATCTAAGGCTAAGTAGTTACATTTTAGACATTGAGGAAAAAGCATGAAATTAATTAAAACCCTTCAAAGTGGAGTTAGGAATCTTCAATTGACCCCATTTTGCTGTTGGCCTCGCTCAACGTACTCCCGTCACTGTTCAGGGTGCATGATGGAGTTTCTCCCTTTTAGGAATACTTTCTAAGACAGTACTAGTTTTTTGTTTTGTTTTTTTTACAGCTGTTTCAATTGAGTTGTACTTGCTAGAACTGTCGGTTAAAGGAAACAAAAGATCCTATACTCAAACACAAATCATCTCTCTAGAAGCTCTAATGGAAAACGAAACGAATCGTCGTAAACATGTTACGTTCTTGAAGAGGAAAAAAGCAAAACATTGATTGCACAAACGTATAATGGTATCATTTGCTTGCAAATTTAAAACTTATAGAAGTTGATGGCTTGTTAGGTGAGGGCTTAGTGAACAGGATTTTTGTACTGGTGGTCCAGGATTCGAATCTCGTCAGTTCTTCTTACGTTTTTTTTCTTTAAGCTACACTGAGTTTGTTCATTCGAATTCTTTAAACTTGAATTAAATCTAATACCAGCTAGTGAATTAAAAGTAGCTAACATTATTTTCAAATACGAGACGTTATTACATGCTTGTCACTAGCTCACAATACTCAACTTTGATATAAACTCTTGCAGCCTTCATTTAACTCATTTCTTGACGTGTTTTGTTACAAAACTCATGAATCGTGGCGAACAAAATTGCTTTACCAGATAATGGTGACTACTTTGAAACCAAATGACAAGTATGAGAATTAAACGTATCATATCTGTAGTTTGGTGTGGAGAAGAAACCAAATAGCGAACGAAAGGTTTAAGAACAACCACGTTATTAATATAAACTATGCCAAAGATTATTGACTTATATGATTTTAAAAAAAAATCGAAAGAAATTTTGAAAGAACGAAAAATACTAATTTAGAATTTTGTAACTGGAGGCAAGGAAATCTAATTTAAACATACTAAAACATACCATTTAGCGCATATAGAGCGTGGATCTTGTGCTCAAGGCGCTAGCTAATAATCTGGAGGTTCTCAAGTCGGATCCATGTGTGAATATTTTGTTTAAATTTAGAATTGTTGGTGATCATTAGTCGGCGATGACACACGTTTAATTGTCTTAAGGTATTTGAATATTTTGATCTTTCAATATTTGAATGATCAAATCTTCAATAATAATAATAATAATAATAATAATAATAATAATAATAATAATAATAATAATAGTTATTATTATTATTATTATTATTATTATTATTATTATTATTATTATTATTATTATTATTATTAGCAAAGTAATTCAATAACACGTTCATATCTTTAATTATTTCTCGATAACTACTCGAACTTAAGACGTCCTCGAATCTAAGTCGCACCCCGATTTCGCTGGGCCAAATTAAAGAAAAATAGTAATATGTTATGGTTTTACTATTACTAAAGCACTCTTTGATATTGGTCATTTTCGATGATTTTATGTATCCCTCTCCCCTCTCCATGTTGGGGGCACGGTATGACAAAAATTATCCCAGGCCCGAATGTCATGTACGTTGAAAATTTGATCGAAATCTGTTGGATGGTTCAAGAGTTGTTCTATTTATTTTTATATATTAATCTCCCCTTCTCTTATCCTCTCCTATGTTCTACCGTCAAAGTGAAAATATTAAAACAAAAGTTTCTAGGCCCGAACGTCGTCTATGTTGAAAATTAGATCGAGATCGGTCAGGTGGTTCAAGAGTTGTTAAGTTTTATTCATTTTTATAGATATCTCCCCTCCCCTCCTCCTACCCTACGTTCTACCATCAAAGGGATATGATAAAAACCACCCCCAGGTCCGAACCTCATCCATGTTGATAATTTGATTAAGATCAGTTCGGTGGTTTAAGCGTGATGAAGTGACCAAGACAGCATTTTTATTTTTATTTTTATTTTTTTACATAGTCCCCCCTTCCCCTCCCCTACATTGTGCCGTCAAGGCAAAAAATGAAAACATCCCAGGTCCGAACCTTATCTATATTGAATGTTTGATTGATTGGGATCAGTCGGATTGTTCACGAGTGATTAAGTTTTATTCATTTTCATATATTTACCCTCCCCTCCTCTTCCGCAAGTTCTAATATCAAAATGAAATAACAAAAAGCTTCCCAGGTTCGAATTTCATCTATGTTCAAAATGTGATTGAGAACGATCGGGTAAATGCTGACGTCCCCATTAATCCCCCTACTCATACCCTTTAGTGTGTTTAAGTTAGTTTTTTTTTTTTTTTTTTTTTGTCTTCAGTTGCAAATTTCTAAGTTATTTTTCTTTGTTTCAAAATTCTCGAATTTCTTGTATGATAATACAAGTTAATAATCTTTGACTTGTTTTATATTAATAATCTGAGTTGTTCTTAAACCTTTGGTTTCCAATTTTGTTTTGTCTCTACACCAAACTACAGATATGACAAATTTAATTCTCATACTTTACATTTGATTTCAAATCGGTCGCCATGAACTGCTTAAAAGCACTTTTTCCGTCACGAAACACCCAGCAGAGGGCATACGATACCGTCTACAGCAATGAGAGGAAACTCCGCCTTGTTACGTGACGTCATATGAAGCACGTTCCGTTCAAACACCTAAGCAAAGCTATCATTTTGCTTCGGGTGTGAAAATGGCTCACTACGAAGCTTCTGTTAAAAGCAGCGTGATTGCTTTAATTGAGCATGCGGGCATGAACTATAGCGAGGCAGGCGCGAGATATGGCGTTAACCGTGCTACAGCACGGAGGTGGTGGAGGAGATATGAGGAAACAGGAGATGTAAGACTAAAAGAGGAAGTGGGCGACAAAGAGTTTCCTCTGCCGAAGAAGACCAGAGTGTAATTGCCCAATGCCGTGAGCACCCTTTCATGTCTGCCCGACAGTTATGAGAGGAAACCAATTTCCCAGGCGATGTTACGACTGTCCGTCGTAGACTCAAATCCTTTGGTTTGAGATCATACAGGGCAGCTGTTAAGGAGCGACTAACAGAAGACCACATAGTTGACCGTCTGGCGTTTGCACAGTTAAATATTGCACGTGTGTGGGACGAGGCCGTTTTCACAGACGAAAAAATATTTTCCAGTGCAAACTTCGGGCCGAAGCCTGTTTACCGCCCCCCTGGAAAAAGGTATGCCTCTGAATACGTTTCCCGTTCTGGTCGAATGGAACATGTAACTGTCCACTGTTGGGCATGGATATGCAAGGCTGCAAATTTCGGAGGAATCGACAGGATTCCTGGTCGCCTAAACGCCCACAAGTATGTGGAACATCTGGATGAAACGCTTCCGGAAATAAAAGCTCATGTAGGTGACGGCATATTATATTTGCAACAGGACAATAGCTCGATACATAATTCCAATGTGGTTCAGACATGGTTGCAGAGGCAACCTGATGTCGAAATAGTTGACTGGGTTCCTCATGGAGCAGATCTGAACCCTATTGAAAATATGTGGGCCTCTGTTGCAAGAACATTGCGGGAAACCTGGTCGAACAATCCTCCACGAACATCTAATGATCTTTGTGAGCGTGTTGAAGAGCGTGGTCAATCTGTTGCACCCAACGCTATATCTCTCGCCTGGTGGATTCAATGCCACGGCGTATGGCAGCTGTAATCGAGTCCCAAGGGGACTATACACACTATTAATAAATGCTCGCCCACAACACCATCAGCCCTCTCGAGGGCTACCTAATTTGACCCACTTATTAACAAAATTTTATGAAATACATTACGCGACACCAGTGAATGTAAGTGTCTCAGTATGTTCTGCATTAATAAATAGGCTAACGTGCGAGACTTGGTGGCCGAGTGGTATTTTGCTTGCTATGTAAACCAAAACCGCGTGTAACAGTGGTTCGAATCTAGTGAAGAAGACCCCTACTTTTTATCACCAGGGATATTTTCAATACGCCTTCTGCTATGTCCGCCTTCGTACGGTCTATTATATGACACATAATATGGACCGCCATAAGTTTTTACTTAGTAAACAATTTATAAATATATGAACAAATACCTAGGTATATTAGAGTAACAATGGAATATAGTACTTTCGTCCGACTGACGTCGCTCTGCAAAAGTTCATTGTATTACACCGGAAGATGAATTAAATAAAGACTGGAAAATTTGATATAAAAATTGATACGTAATAAGTTAAAGACAAAATATGTAATTATAATCTCATATTTGAAACTAATTTCGACAACAATTAATTCTCTACCTGCTTTCATAAATAATCCAAACCAAACTTCGAGGTTTGGAATACACAAACTAAGTGTAGCTAAGAGAAAAAAGTAACAAGAAGAGCAGAGATACGAACCCACGACCACCAGCGTAAGAATTTCTTTTACTAACCCTTCATCTATCAAACTATGACGTGAACATGACTTTTGTAAGTTATAAATTTGTATCCAAGAAACACCATTAAGCGTATGTGCAACTACTGCTTTGCTCTTTTTCTCTTCAAAAGCGTAACATGTTTAGGACAATCGTTTCGTTTTCCATTAGAGTTTGGAAAGAGATTATTTGTTTGATTGTAGGATCTTTAGTTTCCTTTAACCGACACTTCTAGCAAATACAACTTAATTCACACAGCAGTTTAAAAAAAACTCGTACTGAATTAGAAAGTATTCCTAAAAGCAGAAGCTGCATCATGCATCCTGAACAGTGACGTAACTAACGGCAGTGCGTTGAGGGAGCCCAGAATAAAACGGGGCCCATTGAAGACTCGTAATTCCACTATTTTTCCTCGATGTCTAAAATGAGACTACTTTAGCCTTACATGAAAAAGAAGCTGTGGAGGGGACTGCGACGTCTACTGAAAAGATTTATCACGTAATTGCAGCAACAACTTTAAGTTTTCGAACAGTAATGAAGAACAAGATTGATTGAAATTTTAACTTTGAATGAAATAAATAAAAATCTAATCTTATATAACTCTCATTGGTAGTAGTGTTCCGTATTTGTTTAGACGCCTATTCTTTTATAACTTTACCTATGGTATATGGGGTCCTTGGTTCGATCCCAGCTAGCGCCGAAAGAACTTTATTATGGACAAACACCGTGTGCATGAGTGTCCTCGGGTTTCTCCCGTTTCCTCCCACTTTTTTCATTAAACAATTTCATTTATTTCTCACCATTACTCTCTCCATTAGCATAGTCGGCATAATCGTGGGCCGTAAAAATTAGATATTTCATTTCATTTTTCTTTTATAACTGTATATCACTTTTTCTGTGACGAAAGCAACATCTAAGCGAGTATTCAGTAAATTAAACCACTAAAACCTATATTCATTGCACAATAGTGCAGATGAAGTTTAGCCCTTTAGCAATCTTCAGCATGGACAGCAAAAAAAGCCAATACATTGATATTGAAACAGTAGTTAACGAATTCCTCTGCGAAAAAGATCACCCGTACTGTTGTGTTTCACATGATAATTTATAATTATACTTATTTGGTTGAAATTTCTCCATAGTTGTGGGGGCGAGATACTGAAAAAATCCCTACCAAGAGGTGAAGGTGACATGTAAAAGTAGTCAAATACGAACGAAATTAGTGTCGAATTCATATGCAAAGATGAAAAGTGACACTGTGGATGCTGCGTAAGTCCAAAATAAGCCTTGGTTGGCTTCGAGTTGACAATGGGAGGGTGACAGGAATAAAGAATCGAAAATATCCTATATTTGTGTCGAATGGATAGTTTTCGGGATCACTGACATAAAAGGTAATATTTCAGATGTGTATATGTCCAAGGTTGGTCATATTGAAATGGGGTCATAGGGAGAACCAGTAAATACTTCAGAACAGTTCCTTTTTGGTGCGTTTCAAGACACTGAGAGTGAAAAGTGATAATGCACAAATCACATTCTCAATTATCGGAGATATGACTTCTGGGGAAGTGTCGTTGCTCCAGGGAGGCATTACTAACTGATCACTCCCTAAAATCGTCACTGTTTTGCAGGGCCGTAGACAGAAATGTATTTCAGTGATCGAAAGCTTGACAGAAATTTATTTCAGCGATTGAGGGCATATTTTACTAAAATGTCTATCATCCAGGGGCGGATCCAGGATGATTGTTTGGGAGGGGCGGTCGTTCGAAGTCAAATCAAGGTAAGAGCGGAATGCAAAAAAAAAAGAAAAGAACAAAGAAAAAAGAAAGAAAAGAAAAGAAAGAAAAGAAAAAATAGAAAATGAGAAAGAGCTCTTCTGTAGAATTAACTTTCTTAAGAAAGTAAGGCCTATCTACTTTAGGTTTTAATTTAAGTTTATAATACAAAGATGAAAAATACTTAGGATATGGTTTATTTTTAAAATAAAAAGTTCCCTATTCTGGGGGAAGCGATCACCCCAAACACACTCCCCTGGATCCGCCCCTGCTATCACCATCTCTAAAATTAGATATATATATACAAACAAAAAAGTAGTGATTTCGTGGGGGCAAAAGCTCTGGATTGCCAAGGCCTGCATCCTGTGTGTGTCCCTGCTGCTCTGAATTGTCAAAAGCTCCTCTTCAAAGGTAAGACATAAAATGTAAATAATAAACGTGTAACATAGAATACAATATAAATAGAAAATATGTTATAATTAAGAAATAGAAAATAATTATAAAGTAAATTTGAAGGACAATTTTTAAAAAATTAATAATACTTGAAAGTAAAATATACTTTTAAAACAATTTTGCATTTATGCAGGGCTACAAACAAGCGAGGAGTGCCATGTAAATTTAGTAACAAATATAATATTGGAAAATTACTTCGAATTAAACTAGCTGTGACTACATTACTTCAAACTTGAACTTGTGGAATATACAGTATGAGCGTAGCTCAAATCAAATAATCAATAAGAATGGTCTTGATTCGAAGCTCGGACCATCCACGTAAAAGTAACTTACATTAACCATTCACCTAACAGACAATGATGCACAGGGCTTGGCACTACTTTATCAGATGGTTCTATCAAATGTCACTTAATTAAAACAATAGTAACAAATTTTAAAGCTTTAAAAAGTGTCCTGAAGAAGAGGAAGTTCATTTTGCACATTGTAACTAAGTTACAAGAGGTTTACGTCCTATCTGAACGGCGCATCTACCGAGTCAACTTTTGGAATATCCCCTTAAGGTAGCTTTCAATGTAGCTAAGGGAAACGTATGTGAACGAGTAATAGAATCCTCCGTAGCAGAATGGATAAAGTCATGGTTCGATGACCACAAGGTTTTTGACCACAACCCATCGCCGAAACCAGATCTTTTAAAATCTTAATTCCTCAGTTCTGAAGATCTTTCTCTCCTTTCGTAATCATCTGATGCTCTAAAAAGAGTTCTCCACATTAATTCGACAACTGCCTAATGTGATCTTCGCAGTTCGAAAACTTCCCTTCTTATCTTTCACAAAATCAGAATTTTCGTCATAATACGAATGCTGTCCGATCATTTTTTCCCCAATTCTAAATCTGTGTATACAAATCATCCCTCTCTGTCTCCATACTTGAATCTCTCTCTCTCTCTCTCTTTCTCTCTCTCAATGTCACCCAGGAAGTCAAATGGCTTGAGATCAAACCTTCGACTCTTGAAACCAAATGTAAGCTCTTTAGCAATGTGCTATCGTAACTCTATAGGTTTGTTGTTAAAACCAGTGTCTTTTAAGCTTTATTCGGGGGGGGGGAGGAAGGAAGAGATTCTCCGGCGACATAAGATTTTCACTTTTTATTAGTGTATTACTATACATTTGATCAAAAAATACGTATTTGTGAAGCTCAAGAGAGGGGGAATTTCACCCTCCTGTCCTGCCCAAATGACGCCCCTGAAACATTTGCTTGCACTTACTGAAAAGAAATTCAATGAATCATTGAATAAAACTCGTTTCTGTCCGTAGATATTTTAGAGCTCTTGGCAATTTCCATAGATTTCTTAGGGAGCATCTTACTAGCTTGCACTCTTTAAAGAAAGAAAAGAAAGAAACTAAAGATATTTATGGAGCTCTGGGAAGATTGTGTGACTTTCCTTTAATTTAGGCTCTTAAAAATATTTCAGAACAAACGAATGGAAAAGACTGTTTTAAAGCTATAACGTTGTAAACTTGATTCCTGTTTCATTTTCAGCTGAATGGAAAGAGTGTACTACGTCACACACACTGCTTTAGACAAGGAGAGGTGGAGGACGGGGAGGAGTTGGAATAAATACTAAAAGCAACTAATCGATTGATACATGTATTGCGGGAATGCATAAGAAAACTGGGCAAGAGTTTGTTATTCATTTGGACTTAGAATTTTTGTAACAAATTTTATGCCACGGACTGTACATTTATGTAGAAAATTTATTCCCTTATATACAAGTTCTTGCAATTCTGTATCACGAGAAGTCTAAGAAAGGTATAATCTAACAATTTAAATTATATTTCTTATTGGAGTATATTATGTAATGATTTCAATCATTATCTTTAAACGTTCACAAATGCTTTCCATTGTGAAGTGTTTGAGACCTAATGCTTGGGTGAACTAGCGTTGCTCACGAGATTCGAAAAATAAAAAAATCTCGTCTTGTCTTGTAGTACAAGTTATAAGAGTGATAGTGGTGACGGAGTTTAAAAAGTGTTGTTTACAAAAGTAACTTTTAACATATTCTAACAATTATTAACATACAAGGAGATATATAAGATTTACATAAAGGGTTGTGTTAGTTATTTGCACGAAATTAGTTTGGTGAATTCCGTTTAAAACTTCAGCAACAACACCCTTTATAATATGTGATAAATATTTCTTATGTGCAAAAATCTTTGACCCATTTTTAAAAGTCTGAATACAAATGTCACTTTTATGTGTAGAAGTTACTTGTTTCTATTTTTAAGCATCACAGAAGACACCTGCACAAATTCAAAGAAAGCTCTGCGTCTTCACGAAACAAAGTGTCATTCGCCTTTCCCCTAGTGACAACACTTTGCGGGCAGCTTCAAACCATCGGAGAAATCTTTCACTGTCTCCCCAGGGGTCCTTCCTGGATCAAGGATTGGTTTGCAATCATAGATTGCCTTAGGCATTATAGCTGCAGATAAAAGATTTTCTTCGGGTATCGTAAAGTGGATGATCCTTCAGAGGGCTTTTCCAGGAAATGCGTACGGGTTGGTGAGTAGATGATATTCCTAAAACAATAATGACCCAGTTTTTCATTGCTACATTATAAAAACAGGTGCCCGACCGAACTTTATAACTACTGCATAAGTTTTGATTTTGTTCCGTGTAACCATGTATGCATGCTCAGTTGAATGTAAAGTTTCTGAGATGTCTTCAGAAGAACTAGAAATTGTATTAAGCAATGATGTACATAGGAGCCCTACTTCTTTAGAATCTTCTAACAGTTAAGAAAACAGAACAACAAAAAAGAGAAAAATAAGTGATGAAACCATTGAAAAACGAACTATCATACTTAGTTCTGGCATACAAAAACATTTCACATATATAGGACATGTGAAAATAGTGTACATGTACAGGTACCCCAGGACACACTTCCTGTAATCCTTCAATTCGATATTGTTTTGACTTCCTATTTGGTTTAATCTTGGGTACAGGCCTGCCAAATACGGTTTTCTTACATTTTGCTATTTCCCATCATGATGGAATTTTTAGTTTGTTTGAATTTTACGAAATGGTAGCTAAAGGAGGCGTGGATCTACTGATTATATTGGAATCGTGGACTTTTTTCGTTCAACGTACCAACACCGAGAATCGAACTCAGGACCATACGCATCAAAGGCAAACGTGTTAACCACTAGACCAAACGGGAAGCCCCATCATAATCGAGACATATTTCTTTACCTATACGTACCTAAAGAAATAGGCTCAAAGTAGGTCATTAGTAAGACCAAAGCAGAATTCCTAAATTGAAAATCATACCCTACATACAGGAAACAATATCGCAGATTATAATAACATACACTTGTAGTATTATCACGATTAAGTTACTTTCCATCATAAATCTTTCTTCAGTTACTACAAGGCCCAACTGAAAACACATTAGCACTAGATATTTTTTACACTCAATATTTCCATTTTAAATTATCGTAAATAATTCGATTGTCCTTCAATTCTTCAATTGATATAAACATCAATCACGACAATACGAGTATATATCGAGATGAAACGAGAAATTTCATGAGTCTGGTAGACTACATTAATTCAACTAAGTCTTAGATCTGAAACATTGTTTTACTGTTAAATAATTGTTACTATAGTATGAAACCTATAAATTGATAAAGTGAGCACTAAGTACGAAAATAAGGAAGAGTATTTATCAACATTTAATAATACTCAAATCATTACACAATATACTACAGAGTATATGGTTTAAATGTTGTTAAGCACCCTTTGCAAACCTGTAATGTTGCGGAAGAATTAAGAAAATAAGAAAAAACAGGACCTATATTTTGTATATAAATTTTGAAAACGAGGCGAGAAAGTTTTTAAACGAGACGGAAAAAGCTTTTTGAGAATCAAGAAGGGATGAGACTTCTACAAAATTTAAGAGATGAGACAAGAGTATTTTTCGTCTTAGTCCGGCAGTCAGTCCATGGTACCATGCATGTGCGTCCGCATAAAATATTTTTGTATTTTCATGTCCTTTACATCCTCCTAAACAATATTAGGAAGGGTGTCGCTCTTACACCATTGGGCATTTTGCATAATACCCATTAACCCTTTCGAATCCAATGACGTTAAGCAATTTTTAGAACTTTTTTTCAAGTATCTACTGCTTCAACACAATTCATCAGAATTTTATGGTTCATATATCATTCTCTTTAAAATGATGCAGTCTTTCAAATGCTATAAAGATTAGCATTTGAACATATGAGAAAAGACAAATTTAGAAAAAAATAAGAAAATTTCTCTGAAAAATTCCCTTTTTCGACGTTTGGGTCCCTGGGTGAAAGCAAGGTACCCCAATATACATTGAGATATTGGTAATGTTCATGCCAATTATTATTTTGATATCTTATATAATGACGTCGTTATAAAATATTTCTCAATTCTCTGTACAAGTGAAAAAAAAACAGGTTTCACCGGTGTGTAGGTTAGGTTTTGATGCAAACTACAGACTTTGGTATAAGTAAGCAGTTAATGTTTGATACTAATTGTCTGTAGTACTTTACGACGTTGTCTTGTCCTCATTGGATTCGAAAGGGTTACTGTGGAAACTAAGTACTGCTATTAGTGATAAATCAAATTTTGTGCATACGCCTCAAAGTTATTATCCTACCAGAAACTTCCCGTTGTGTAGGGTGCACCGACATTGCGCAAATTTTCCCACGCTTATCTGTTGACACAGATAAAGCCTTAATGAGCAGGCAACAAAATTGGAAATTGCGAAAAAAATCTTGTGCAACGTTGCCATCATTACCATAAGTATATCGACTAATAAAAACAGTCACCAAAATGCAAGTCGTTTTAACAAAAAAAAAAAAAAATACAAAGTAATGGATAACAATAGCATTTTCAGTCATCTATATTATATGTGTGCAATGGCGTCGTTAGAGAGGGTGACTGGGGAATGTGTCCCAGTCATTCATTTTCCGTATCATATCTAACTGTAAGATTAAAACTGTAAGAATATAGTTATTGAAAGCAAATAGTTTTGAAATACTGTAAGGAAAACAAACATATATAAAATAAACAATATATATAAATATTTCTAGAAGTTCTCTTGAAATATCGTGAACAGACGTTCGACCAATCAGAAATAAAGATTTGTCTATATCTTCCAGTTTTGGCCAATCAGAAACAAGCACTTGTATACATATTTCAGGTGTGTCTACCACATATCTTAATAACTATCCTTTCACCTTTCTATAAATGATACTTAGATTTGCATTTGCGTCTTAGTTGTTCTTAGGTGCTGTGAGAAACATTTGTTATATATTACCTAGGTATTATCGTATAAATTGTTACAAGAATGAGTGGTCAGTGTATTAGAGATAAATAGGGCCCCTTGGCAAGAAAGCTCGCCCCCTTGAGTGATGCAGCAACTTATATCTACGTGTACCTCCTACATGCAGTTAGAATTCTAAAGCAGCATGTCGAATGTTGTGTCTCGCCGCGGTTTTCAACGAACTTAAAGAGTTCTGGTTTGGCCAATGGCCACCAATTAATATTGCTACCAAAGTGTTTACCATCCTCTTAGGTATTGATTAAGACCAATATCGTCTCTCTATGAATTACCGTTCCCATGATATTGGCCAAAAATGGCCGATTTCCAGAGATTTAAGGAGCATTATTTGAGGAACCGTAAGTCATAGAGAGGTCATATTGGTGTTGGTCAATATCTAAAAGGGTGGTAAATATTTTGGTAGCAAATAGTAACCGGTGGCCACTGTGCAACTGGCCATCAATTAATATCAGTACGAAAATGTTTAATGTTCTATTAGGGATTAACACTGATATCATCTCTCTATGACTTACCGTTCCCGTGATACTGACTAAAAAAGTTCGAATTTCTAGATATTTAAGCAGTCATATCTCGAGAACTATAAGTCATAAAGAGATGATATTTTGTTAATTTTTGCGAGAAAGAGAAGAGGGTGCGGATAAAAAGATTTACCTTTACATCTAGGAACAATTACAGCTATCCTTCCCGCTAGATCTCTCCATTCTTTTAAAGTTCGTTCTGGCAATGCTCTTAGAGCATTCTCAACTGTTTTATCCTGAAGATATTTACCGGACAGTGTACATTAGAAAGGTTTTGGACCTGAAATTGGTTTGTGGGCCTGAAAAGGGCCTCAGTTCTTTAATTACTGTGTATTTGCTTCACTCCCAGAGAGATAACAAAGCGTTTCCGTTAGCCGACTGTCGGCAAAGCGTGTTCAACGTATATGGCCAGAGCAAATGTTGAAAACATTCTCAAGATGGGTGCTGGTCCCTCCTTTGTTTGGACACGAATGAGGTTCGTGAACTGTACGTTTTGCTGTTTTAATGCATCTCTGATGTTATCTATGTTGGTTGTGGTTGGAACACCTTCTTCAGGAAAGCAATGCATCTCAGCAATTCTTCTCTGCAAAGCTTATTCTTCTCCGTTGTGCACTCTCCCAAATGTCACCAGCAACTGTATGTCAGACCTCCTCAGGTTCTGTTAAAACCCCGAACGAATTGCGGATATAATAAACCAATAATAGAACAAGCCAATGAGGAACGAGAATCACAACGAGCCAATCAGGATCGAGAATTAATCGCAAGTTTTAGTGAGGAGGGTAATATAAACAGGAAGCAATAAACTGGAGAAACATAAGTGAAACTTTCAGAATGGAGTTTACATTGACGAAAACAGAAAAAGGTGTACCTTGTGTATTAATGGGAGGCTTTAAGTATCGTTTCTTTCGCCAAGGAAAAAAAGGCTCAAATTGGAGGTAAGTTAATGTAGTACATAATTTTTGCATGTATATAAGCCTATAGCTTGCTAAGTTATGCAAAGCCTACATTAGTATTTTCAGTAGTCAGCTTGACCTATATTTTAGTAAGTTCTGTAAGCCTATATTAGTATTTATGCTAGTCAATAGGATCCATATATACTTTGTTAAAAGATGTAACACACTATTAGTATTAATGTCGGGAAGTTGGACCTATATTTTGTTAAGTGATGTAACCTATATTAATATTTATGCCATTCAGTTGCTTCTATACTTTGTTAAGTAATGGAAAGTTACATTAATATCCATGTCAGTCAGTTGGGTCTATATTTTGTTAAAATATGTGTCTAGTCCCTATTTTAATATTTATGCCAGGCAATTTGTCCTATACTTTCGTAAGTGAATAAGTAAGCCTGCATTAGTATTTATGTCAGTCAATTGGACCTATACTTTGTTAAAAGGTGATGGAAGATATAACATTTTTGCCAGTGAAATAGTGAATACATTTTTCTTTAAATAGTAAGTTTAGAACACGTGATACGATTTAATTATTATTTCCTTTCTTTCAGATGTACTAAGAAAAGCTGTAATGCTAGTATAACAATGGATGAAAATACAAGTGAAGTTTTAGAAAGGAAAGATATTCATAATCATTGTGAAGATGAAGATGGTGTTCAACGGCATTTTCTTAGAGAGAATTGTAAGCGACGAGCCACTGAACAATTGAACGAGAAGCCAAATAAAATTATAAGGCAGGAAGTTTCAAAATTGGAACATCATGACACACTTGATCATAAAGAAATTAAAAGATGCCGAGACGTTATTTATAAAAATCGAAGAAAGGTGACTCCTCGTCTACCCAGAAACACCGTAGAGG
Source organism: Thermobia domestica (assembly GCF_964235325.1). Taxonomy (NCBI): domain Eukaryota; kingdom Metazoa; phylum Arthropoda; class Insecta; order Zygentoma; family Lepismatidae; genus Thermobia; species Thermobia domestica. Next base: position 103,719,959 of record NC_137471.1, read on the forward strand.
CTATACAGCAAATGGTTCAGAAGCAGGATGATATAGCAATTGACGGAGAAAGATTCATCTTTGTTGATGATGAAGCTAATATAATTCTTTTCACGTGTAAGAAAAATATCGAGTAAGTATAATTTCATTTATAACCATTAACTTTGAAATGAGTTTCATTTACAGCATCAAGAAGTAGAATAGGAAGTAGTTGCTTGAACAGAAAAGTTCCTTTTTCCGTCTTATTTCCAAATTATAGTAAAATAGTTTGTTTTTTTTTTTTTTTGATTCTCACAAAATATATCGTAACATAGCATTTCACCTAACGATATGACACTACAGTCTTGTTTACTATTTTCTTTTCTGACACTAATCTTATTTTCTTTTCAGTTTTCTGTGTGAGTTCAGCGGGTTAGAAGTATTTGCAGATGGAACTTTCACTTATGCTCCTAAGCATTTCACACAGTTATATACAATACATGCATATAAAAATGGATATTATCTACCTCTATGTTTTGCATTTTTGCCGAAGAAAGACAAGAATACGTATGTGGCCATGTGGAAGATGATAAGAAACTTAGACAGTAGATTCGACTTGAAAATCATTTACGTTGATTTTGAAACAGCTGCTCACGAAGCCATCAAGAATGTGTTTCCAAATTGTGACATTCGTGGCTGCAGATTCCATTTGGGACAAACATGGTGGCGGAGGATTCAAGCCGACAATGATCTGCGACAAGCATATATGGATCCAAAATCTGAACTAGGTATTATTGATATTATTATGGTCTATTATTCTTTATTATTAATTTAATAATACCATGTGGACTTTGTTTTGTTATATATTAATACAGAATACAGTTGAAAATAGAATCTTATTCTGTTTGACTGAAGAATCTTAATTCAGTCACCATTCTTAAAAGCAAATAAACTGCTGTTCTAATAATGTACGAAATGAAGAAATTATAAAGCCAACAGTAAGATCCATCAATTTCACTACTTTCCCAATGCTTGCTTATTCTAACAAATTATTATTATTATTATTATTATTATTATTATTATTATTATTATTATTGCTTTTCTTACAGGTTCATGGATAAAGGCATTTTTTGGGTTGCCATATTTACATCCAACAGAAGTATCAGATGCCTTTACTCAACTAATATCAATGACGCCGGATGATACAGGGCATAAATTTTCCGATTACGTCCTAGAAAACTACATAGAAGACGGTTGCAAGTAAGTAGCTTCCTTTTGAATTTCATCTATAGTAGCACATGCTTCAATAACTCTTAATACTGCAAAAACTGTTGTCCTAGTTTGAACACAACATTAATGGTTGTGCTGATATGGTATTTTCTCTCAATGCAACTTAATTATAGTGAAATTTTCTTCTGTCTTCATGTAAGACGTAGATTAAAATGCAGGTTTTGATAGTTGTAAACAAATTACGGACCAAGACTATAAATATTTCTTGAATCTAGTGTTATAAATGTTTTAGTGTTTTATATAAATTGTCAATAATTGTGTGCATGAACTAAGGATCTTTTTATTTTATTAATTTTAGGTATCCACCTGTCATGTGGGCGTCTATACCATCCACGATGCGTCGGACGACAAATGGACCAGAAGCTTTTCACAGACATTATAATAGTCAATTTTACTTCCCTGCTCCTGATATTCATACGGTGATTTCTGCTTTGTTAGAGATCCAAACGGAAACTGCCATGAAAATAACGTCCATATTAAAAGGAATTTCAAAGGCCCAAAGACCAGCAGAAGTCAAAAGGAGCGAGTTTGTCATGAGGAAGTATGCTGAGTTCAGGAATTCGCAGAGAAACTATGAGAAGGCACGTATGACATTTTTAAAAGCTGTAGGATTTAAATTTCAAGCATTCAAACTGTAAAATGAAATTTTCTGTAAATAAGTATGTTGCTTTGTAAATATTAGAATGCAATAAAATATATCTCATAAAGGAATAGCTTTATACATTTCATTTCGATGCAAAATTTCACACAATTCCTTAAATCCTGTTGTTGGCAACGTCGCGGCGGAAATTTGCGCAATTTCAGCACTTTCTGCTCCTCGTTAATAAGACATAAATTACTTAGATTATCAACGATCTAATCTTTAGAAAAATTTGCGCAATGTCGTTGCATCGGTTGTGTACACTCAAGGTTTTTTATCGATCACAAGTTGCTTTAAACATCTTAAAAGTGTTGAAGAATATTTTTAAAACTATATATATATATATATATATATATATATATATATATATATATATATATATAGTTTCTGTAAAAAAATATCCTTGGCTTCCTGAAAGCATTCCTGAATTATCTGGTCTTTAGCACTGACCTGAACACTTATGTATGAAACTAAACAACGCTTTCATTTTCAGTCACTGCGAGGAAAAAGATAATACAAGTCATGAATAAAATATTCAGTCTCCTCTTCGCCTACGTTCGTATTTGCAGCGGCGATTGTTTTATTTATTTATTTATTTATTTATTTATTTATTTATTTATTTATTTATTTATTTATTACACCGTGCTTCGTCATGACAGGGATAAAACACAGTGCATGACAGTTTAGCTGCATTGCAACGACAATATGCTGTTAAGAATGGTTTATCAGATGAACAACGACAATGAATCATATAAAACACTTCTGGAGGTGCCAATGCAGTAGCCCTATTTGATAGTAGTAGCACAAGAACAAGAGATTTCGACGCATCTTCACGTTTTCAGCCATACAAAGGGGGATCAAACTTGGGAGGCTAAAATTCTCACCCTGACATCCATATTACAGTTTGAATGTGTGCTCTACGCACATTTAACTCGAACACTACCGTTGTAGATGAGAGACTTTTCACATCAGGAGATGACGTAGCCTTTCGCCTTGATATCTTTGCCATCCACGCATCGACTAGTACATCAGATATAGTTTCCTTTTACTTTCGTAGAAACGAACATGAAATACTTGGTTTCTTTTACAACATCGCCGATATTTGCATGAAATTTTCCAAGTAGCTTGAGTTTGTTGCCGCAGTGCACTCTCTTTTCGATGCCAAAACACTGGGCAACCGTGTCCCACCCTGAGAGAGCATGTGCACCTGGAAGATCTGGAAGAAATGCCTTATCTTTTTCTACGCTTGCACCAATGTCGATAACGGTCCTGATAGTCTCACTGCTTTCTATAGTTAACACTCACGACAGTTTAAGCGTGAGAAAGAAGTACATGAGAAGTATGAAAACATCGGTATCGTCGCACGTAACTGTGATACTCTTCGCTCCCTTTTGGGCAATCCTCACTACTTGCTGCACTATGATCACACCTGCTTCTTCGTATGTTGTCCGCAAATCAGTTCTGTGTGCTATCTCTTTGGAATGGGGTCCTTTCCAGTTATAACCAATTTATAGTCCAGATTTCTGATATGAACATCAGTTAGAAGTTGCTGGATAATTAAATCTTTCAGTTGTATCTTGTTTTCAGTGACAGTAAGTACATTTTCCGGGATGAAAGTGATGTTCCCAAACTCGGCTTTTGCCTCCTGCTACCAAACTGGCCGGCTCGGGCCAATCGTGTGCCACTCACTCTTAATGCTGTAGTTGCAGTATCTGTCGAATACGAAATACACATTAGAAAACCTTGTCTTCTGAAACACGTATTCACATACGTTACTGGAATAGCCATGAACAGTTCGATTGTGCGGACAGTCTACTACCCACAGTATAGCACTTCCATCAATCACTGTATCTTCTGGTCTGAGGATTACTCTTGCAGATGCATCAACTTTTAGCTGATTCATCATGAGTGATTTCGCCTTTGTTATTCTCATCTCCCGGTAGTCATCAAACATGGCAAATGGTACCGGGGCAAGTTCATGTTTGAGGACAGGTTGAAAATTGATGTCTCTTGGCCCTTGTAATCCAGCAACACGAGAGGAGATCAACGTGGCATCATATACATCTGTAGTTCCAACGCATATGGACTTCCTGTTAATAGTCATCGTTATAAATTTCTTTGGTATGGAGAAACCTGCCTGCCAAGAAGCTGAATATTTAATCATTTGATCCATTCCAATATTCAACGCATTGTGAACATTAACTTTTTCTGACGCGATTCTGCCAGTGACTATGTTGGTAAGAGATTGGGAATGTTCCTTCGTGTCAAACGGATCAATACACGTTTCTAGCTTACTCCTGAGTTTCTCTCTGTCAACTCTATCTGCTCGAATCCTTGCTGGTTTCTTTTCTTTGTGAGTAGTGACTTCATCTCTCTGACTGTCGTTGGTCAAGTCGGATAGATCTAGCAAAATACGGCTAAAAATGCTCATGCTGTATGCCCACGTCTTCATACTTTCTGGTTTCATTGTCAGTCCGATGATTCCACGGGATCCTTTACCGTATCTCGTAAATGTCGTTTCGATATACATGTCAGACCAGATGCCGTTCCACAGCCCTTCCTTGTGGTGCATGACGTGCTCCCCTTCCATGAATTTCTTTAGTACATCACCGTGATATTTTTGCATTGACTACAAATAATACAAATCGTACCCTGTATAATAGTGATGACCAGCAGAAAAGAAATACGGCAGCATTTGCTTTACTGCCCACAGGTGTGGTGGCCATTCACTTTCACGTTCAGCTCTCACAAACACCATCATTAAAAAAACAGGCTTTACTAAATTTTCCACACCATGGTTTGGATGTAGAGCTGCTTGATGCTTTGTTTTTTTTTTTAAATATAAGCTCTTCCTTTGAATTTACCGCAAGAAAAATATGTCTCTAAACTTCTTCAACAACTAATCGAACAGCTCTGAAATTCTATGGGAACATATTACCAGATAGCGTTTTTTGAACACTTCCAAATGCTGCCTTCAAAATATCTTCAAGACCATTTCATGTCATCAGACATCCAACGCAACCAATAAAGATCATTAGTCTGTACATTCCCCCAAGTTTTGGAAAGAAAGTTGAAAACCGTTTGGGGTAAAACCAGCCGATGTGCACAGCCAACTTGTACAGTTGCTGGTCGTTTGTGAATATAGTCACATTTTGTCCGAACATATTGGTAAGTCGTATGGCCTCAACTATTTCTGTGAACATGGTGTCGAGGTCTGCAGGATCCATGTCTATTAAGGGTGTATATATGGCCCTTGTGGCTGTTAGAGAGTCTTGTCCTTGCTGGCGGCACAATTATGTATTAAATCTAGCAAATTCTAGGGTATCGTGTTTAGTTACTATCTGTTTTATAAATTGGAAATCAAAGTCTCTACATCTAGATAAGAGCGTACCCTAAAATGGTTGCCTATAGAAATATTTTTTCTTACTGGGAAATTAATGTTTTCTCGTCCCACGCATACTGTATTTCCTATGGTTAATATAATTTCTTTTTAAATTTTCTGTATATACATAAATTTTACATTATTAAATATGGACTCAACAACAATGGTAAACTGCTCAAAGTATTCTTTGACCATTAAAATATAGGTGTAGACAAGTATATTTCTATGATAGAACAAGATCTTGGAGAGATATAAATGAAAATAGAAATTCCGTTAATGGCGGTAGCTTTTTGTACATACATAAATTTTACATTATTAAATATGGACACAACAACAATAATAAACTGCTCAAAGTATTCTTCTACCATTAAAACATAGGTGTAGACACTTTTATTTCTATGATAGAACAAGAACTTGGAGAGATATAAATGAAAATAGAAATTCCGTTAATGGCGGTAGCTTTTTGTACATACATAAATTTTACATTATTAAATATGGACTCAACAACAATAGTAAGCTGCTCAAAGTATTTGTTGACCATTAAAACATAGGTATACACACCTATATTCATATGATAGAACAAAAAGTTGAAGAGAGATTAATGAAACTAGAAATTCCGTTAATGGCGGCAGCCATTTCATATTAACGTGTTTTATACAAATTGCCCAAGGGTGTCAGGGCGACACTCTTCCTAATATTACTTGGTAGGGTTAAAAGATTATGAAAACGTGAAAATATTTTATGCGGACGTGAATGCACGGTACACTCAAAATCACGGGTTTGACGGCCGGACTATCTCGTCGGCGGGAGCAGGAAAATTCGGTGTAGGAAATTTCGGTGTATTAAAATTCGGTGTAAGAAAACTCGGTGTAGGAAAATTCGGTGTACAGAAAATTCGGTGTACGGAAAACTCGGTGTGGGGAATGTTCGGTGTAAAGAAAGAGTCGTTGTAGTAGACAGTAGTATTTATTAAAAACTTAACTTTGAGCATAAATGAGCGTATTAGTTTTAAGTTCAAACTTTGTGTAGAACGTACTTTTACTGTCTGCTGTACCAAATTTTGAAAAATTGTGATCGTGAAATAATTTGAATTCTAGATTTCGACAGATTTTAGCATTTCATGGCCCTTACATGACGAGAAATTTGTTTATTGATGTCCGTTTGTGTGATTTAGCGAAGCGATCATCGATACCAATCGACATTTCATTTAAAACTTAAGTTTTTATGCTGTTTTGGAGGATGTCTCCTAGAATTTTATATTTCAAAAAAAAAAAAAAAAAAAATAAGTAGGTTACTAGACGGGTAAAGTTGAAAATTGTAGATTTTTCAAAAATGTTCTGACGATTTTATGTATATTTTATAAATAAATATTTAAATTTAAATTCTTCAAAAACGACATAGTTTATTTATGTTACTCAAAGGTGTAAAAATAAATGCCTCAACTAAAGTATCTACGCCTGATTGGAGAAGTCAATAAGGAGTCAATAGGGTTGCAGTACTTGTTTACCTTAAGGCAAACAAACTAAAGTGTCTGATTGGAGGAGAATTAAACTATTTGTACAAATATTATATGATAAAACCATCCTGCTTTATATTGCCCTTTCCACTAAGACTTTTTTGATCAATATATTTTTGCATCTTACATATGTATATGCAGAGTGATACTCCCGGATTCATTGGGCTCTAGAATTTCCAACTAAAGTCCGGTTTTCATGCGGTTTGTTGCAAATTATCAAGGGAGAATGGGAGGTTTATGGGACTATGTTTACTGGTTTAAATTCATCCGGGGTAATATCGAGCAGGCCGCAAGAAAAACAGCAAATATTCGCCATTGTACGTTACAGTTCGAATGAGATATTGGATATTTGAAGCGAAATTGAAGAATACAAATTAAGTGTTAGTGAGAATACAAATTAAGTGTTAGTGAAATGAAATGAAATCTTTAAGTTTTATGTCCAACAACATCCGCCAGCGGTGTCCGATGCTTCCCTGCCTTACTCAGAAGAGATCCTGTTTCCTGCAATTTATTCACTAGCGACCATATTATGTTCCTGTTTGGGGCAGAACGTGTAGCTGCCCTTTGCGTAGCAACAACAGATCCCGGCCTCTAAAATCTTTTTAACGATAAAATCACGTTGCTCCAAAGAGTACATTATTGTAACTGCGTCCTGATCATATTGGTACAGTAGCACAGCATAATTCTCAATACGAAGGCCCAGTTTCCTGTTTCTTATTGACCGTCGCGAGGTTACCATCTAACGAAGAAACTCAAATCTCCATACCGCACCTCACCTAATTCCAATTCGGTACAGTGGCGAATATTTGCTGCTTTTCTAGAGGCGCGGCCTATATTACTCCAAATGAATGTAAACCAGTAAGCATAGTTCCATAAATCTTCCAACGTTCCTTGATCATTTGCCACAAACCGCATGAAAATCGGTCTTCAGTTAGAAAATCTAGACCCCCAAATGAAATCCGTGAGTTTTAAAAGAATCACCTTGTATATGTTCTATGATGTACTATATAGGAAAGGTGTTTTTAGTTGTTCCTATAACTATTCTCTGAACTTATAGTTGTAATTGTTTTATTTCTGACAAAAAGTGTCAGCTTCATTGTGTGATGAAAAGTAGTTTATAGTAATACTCCGCAAAAGACATGCAAGAGGTATTGGACTCAAGGCAGAAAAATAAATTTGCTTTTCTTGAAATAGGTAATAACATTTTATTCGTTACATTATATGGTTTTCGTTTTCACAATATGAAATGTCGTAAATTATTGCAAGTAGTAAATTCAATATGTATTACACCGAATCTACCGTACACCAAAATTTCCCCACACCGAGTTTTCCGTACACCGAATTTTCTGTACACCGAATTTTCCTACACCGAGTTTTCTTACACCGAATTTTCTTACACCGAATTTTCCTACACCGAATTTTCCTAGACCCCTCGTCGGCAACACTAGATGAAACTCATCCGATCTTCATCAAAATTGCCATAATGGTAGATCCCATATTACTCATATGAAATGTTATTGTGTGCAAACCAATGGTTATCGCGAGCTCTTGGCCTGCAAAATTGGGTTTGAACTTCGTGAATGGATATTACTGTATATATCACGATATCGATGCATCTCATTTAATTTTAACAAACTTATAATGATATTTCTCAATTAGCTTAGTACGCATATCATATGTTATGATATGCTGTCCTTTGATTCCCGTGTTGTTTACCATTAAATTTTGAGTTCTGAGTAAGTGATATATCAGAGATGGTGTTGGTCAGTGGGTCGTAGGTCAACAGGGCGTGACCCACTGCGACCCACCACCCACTTTGACCCACTGACTCATTTTAACCCACCCATCTACTCTGACTCACAGACCCATTCTGCACAGTACATTGTAGACAGTATTTTCTGAAGACTGGCGAATTTGTCCACGTTTTACTTTCAAGGCTTCCGTTTTCAACCTTTTCTCATTTGTTTCTATTGAAAAAAATTAGGCAATTTAGATATTGATATTTGAAATTGAAATAATGGCAATAACATTTATTACTTGGCTTTTGAGACACAGTCTGTGAGATTTTAGAGGAGCTAACTACTGAAAAATATTATTTTTGAATCACCTGTAATATATGTACGTATTATTATATAAAAAATCGAATGTAATTATTTGTGCGTGATCATCACGACCAAATTGCAGAGTCAAATAAAATGTCGTTTGGTATATAGTTAGGCTTGTCCCAACGGGCGGCGGTAATTTTGTCACCGGAAACTTCGTCACCGGAAAGTTCGTCACTGGTAATTTTGTCACCAAAATATTACCATATAGGTAATTTCGTCACCGAAAATTTTGTCACGATAATATCATCACCAGTGTCTTTTAGAACATAACACAAGTACAATGAATGAATCGAAAATTTTTTTGAAATTGCTTTCTTTAATCTTCAACTGAAGCAAATCGAAATATAATATTAATTATTATTATTATTATTATTATTATTATTATTATTATTATTATTATTATTATTATTATTATTATTATTATTATTATTAAATAGAGTTACATATTTTAGATATCGTATTTGAGATAAGAGATAAAAGTTTCCAGTAATTCTATCACAGAAATATTATCAACTCCTGTACAGCATTGCTTTTTTTTTTCACCTGACTCACTCAACGTGGAGAAAGGTTCAAGAGATTAGATTCACAGAACGATGCAAGAGCAATGACTATTATGGGAGAAAATGAACGGATTGGCATTTCTTCCCGCAACAGATGTGCATCAGGAATACAAGAGGCTTCGGAGGAAGAGCTGGAACTTCTGGACTATTTTGATAGTACTTAATTCAACAAGTTGAAGAAACTGTTTCAACTGAGCTACATCAAGATGCTGTGGGTCAACCACCAAAAAATAAATTAAAATAGTGTTACAGATTTTGCAGAAACGGCTCCAGTCTTTGTGCATAACGTATAACACTGAGACTAAATATTTGAAAAAAATTGCTTGTTGTTTCCTATCATGTTATGAATAGTAGAAAATCAACCTGTAAAACACTTATTGCATTATAACAAGTTATATTTCTTTTTTCTATTTTCTGTTCTGAAATTTTGAAAACTTAATATTTGTAAATAGTGATATTACATTAGCTACACATTAGCTACACATCCATTACCTACACATTTTGCCTGTGCTTTTAACATTTTCTGAAGCTGACATTATGTTCTTTTATTATTGTTTGTTCTTGCGTCAAGTATCCGAAACTTAGATTTTCCAGTGGAACACCAACTGAATTGTTTTCCAAGTTTGATTAAGATAAGATTAGCTGTTTTGGTCGTTTACTTTGTCTCTACTTAGTTCAACAAAGGTGAAAAAATGACCATGACAAAATTTCCTACATTCTAATATTTTGGAGACAAAATTACAGGTGACGAAATTACTATGTCAAAATTTCCGGTGACGAAATAACCTACATGCTAATATTTTGGTGACGAAATTACCGGTGACGAAACTTCCGGTGAGGAAATTACCTAAGTTCTGTCCCAACTGGGAAGTTATCATACGCGTATCGCTTTCATTATAAACATATCCAAAAAGCAATCGAGGTCAGAATTTTTGCGAAAAATTGAGTATCTCACAAGCCGTTCAAGTTAGAGAGCTGAAATTCAGTACATTCTCATTATTTATTAAAAATAAACAGAACATGTCCTAGCACTTTTTAAAATCGTCTTTTATTGGGGGAGCATTTTCTCTATATTAGAAATTGGTAGTGGATTGATTTGTAAAAATATCATAAACGATCGATATTAGTTGAGAAAAAAATTCAGAAACAATTATTAATAAATAATCAAAAACTACAATGCTTCGCATTTTATATCTACTGCTTTCTACTATTATAATTGCTGAAGCTTGCATTTAATATATGGAGCTTTCAGAGCATACAGCAATCAAGCCATAAATTTATGAGAAAAATGTACGTAAAATTTGTACTGTAAGTTTAATTACATGGGAACTTTAAATTTGTACGGGATACTTAATTACAGGGTTGAAAAAAGGTTTTTTTTTTTTTAAAAAAAAGAACAAAACATGGGTTTAAAACATGAGGAAGATGTTTAAAATGTTTTAAACATGATTTAAAACACACACACACAAAAAAACATATTTTAAACATTTTGAACAGTTTAAAACATGATTTTAAACATATATTTCAAAATCGTATAGTAACTTATTTAAGATTTCTTGCCCGTTACTAGCAACCAGTAATGTTATTCTAATTGTTTAACAACCGGTTCTGTATATATACATACATATCATTTATATATATATATACAGTGGCGGATCCAAGCAGGGGGCTATACGGGGCCCCCCTTGTCGCTCAGGTATACACTGGATAAAATGAGCTTCAATCCTGCTTTACACTGGATAAAGCGGCAAACTATGATTTAGCCCCTACCTTGATCATATCCTCGATGCACCACTATTTATATATATATATATATAAAGAGAGAGAGAGAGAGAGAGAGATAGTAGATGGATAGGTAGATAAATAGATATAACTCTCTTAGGAAACAAACCGTACAAGGTAGACAAAAGCAATTTTTTTTTACTAGATACTACAAGTGACAAGAAGTGACCTACACAGCATTCTTATACAAAGTGGTGCGACGAAATTAGGTACTACTGCAAATATCTAGGAAACAAATTACCCAACATAGATGGTTATCAAAAAGTATTGCAAAGACCTTAATATAGCAATGGATCAGCAAGTGTTGATAATATGTATGCGTTTCAAATATACGTAAATCACCCTCATCACTACATTCATGCGATCCCAGTTTTCATTCTTGATATCTAAGCATTTGAGATTAAGAAATAAACCGCTTATACTTTGTTCTACGGAATCATTTGTTTAACCCTTTAGCTGTGAGAATTTTTAAAAACAAAGTTAACAAAAATTTACTGTTGCTGGGTATAACTGGATAAAATTTACTATTATGTCTGGTTATAACAAACGGTTCTGCGAACTCGAAATATTTAACAACAGGTACTAGCGAACCGGTCGGAACCGGCTAAATAGCACCACTGCTTGCAACCAGGGGTGGACTGGCTATGTAAAAAGGGCGCGGTCACATACTCTGGGAGGGCGCCGTCCATTCGAGGCTTTCGCTTGTATGGAATGCCCCCTCCTAATAAAAGGAAGTGCCGGGGGGCTTCCGCCGGAAAATTAGTAAACAAAAAACAACAAAAGATTAAGTAGCTATTGCAGATAATCACGATAGAGTTATACAAATTCAATATTTTCATAAATAAACAAAGAGACTTTGAGTACTAAATGTATTAGGCCTATATAAATCTGCACACTTTAACTGAGACTACAAAAATCACACCAGTTGTTTAAATTCTTCGGCTACATTTGTTAACAGCCTAATTATAACTGAAGATTTGAGTTAAGTTTGGGGCTTATGCTATTTTTCATACTTCTGTCCTTTTAAAGCTATGTTCATCATAACATTAACTTATTTTTCATCTATTTTTAAAACCGTTGATAAAAAGTATACATGAAACATTTACTACAAATTAACAAAAGTAGATTTAGAATTATATACCTATCAAGCGAGAAAAGAAATTCAAAAACAAAACTAGAAAATGAAAGTAAAGTCACTGCTTTATGCTTGAAGGAGCCTTCTCATCTCCTTGCTTTTCTCATACATTTTGTCAATAATAAGATTGTTGTCTATTTTGGACAGAATGTCTCGTTCTGAGTTCATCAGGAACAATGATTCCAGATGTTCATCTGTAAGTCTTGAATGGAGTCTTGTTTCTATGTATCTGAGCTTTGAAAATGATCGTTCACAGGACACTTGTGTTGCCGGTAATGTAAGGAGATACTTATAAACTTTGAATTATTCTGTGTAGAGTCTTGAGTACATATTGTACTGAAGAATCACATCGAAGGCACACTTAAAGCAAAAATTGCACTTCACTCCATCACATTTTATAGACCTTAAGTCCACAATATCGTCATTCGGCCCCAAATATTCCTCCTCATCCTCCATGAAATCTTCAGAAAACTTGTCCTCTTCAATCGTACGAACCTCAACAGCTTCTTGTTTCTTTTCTTAGTTCTCATAAGGGACTTTGAAAACTCTTCCCATATTGATGAAAACGAAAGAAGCTCTTCTTTAAGTTTTCCCTCTTCACAATCAGGAATTAATTCAGTGATTCTTTTCGGTGACAACGAAGCCAGACTTAAACTCTTGAATTTCTTAGGATCAAAACACTCTAAATCTAAGTATAAGCTTTGATTTTCAGCAAATCGTTCCTGCATGCTGTTAGAAATTTGGCCTAGAACACAGCTGAAAACGGTTAGTTCAAATCTGTATTTACTGTCTTCAATTACTTCATCAGAAGCTGATTCCCTGCCATTTTCTTTCTTTTTCTATATCTTACCTCAGGCAATTCTGTTTCTATAATAACTTGTTCTAGACTAGGAACATCTGTAATGAGTCCTTCAATACTATTTGACATTTCTGTTGCAAAGTGTTCTGTTGCTTTGCAGACTTTGTCAAACTGGTCCCTAGCTTCTTTCAACTTATTTTGAGTTGAGGATATCAGGTGCCATGCTTGGACATAGTCTAAATTTTTTGTTTGCAAGTAGTCTGATAAACGTGTGGTATGCTGAAAAATCAATAGAAACATCATAGCCACAACGATAGTCTCAAAGGAGCATAACTTTTGAATGAAAGACATTGCATCATGTCTGACTTTGGAATTTAATTCTTTCGAGTTGCCGATTGCACTTAAAGCTGCTACGAGTTCCACATATACTGGATTTGCTTTTCTTGGTCTGGCATCCTTTGAGTCCGGTGCCCAGTAACGAAAGTGCCCAAATATTTTTACAGCAGCGTTGCTTTTACTTCTCCATCGAGTTATCCCAATAGCCTCAAGACGGACGCTTGGGTTTTGTTCCAAGTACACCTCAAGTCGTTTCTGGGATTCTTTCAAAAGTATCTGAATTTCCTGGAGAAGCCCAAAGAAAGATATACGAACACCCAAACTCTGAACGGTGTCACTTATCACCAAGTTCAACACATGTGAATAGCACCATATGTGATTGTGTTTCGGATTGATCTCTTTCAGCTTTGCTGTCACACCTTTATATAGTCCGCTTATATTTGACGCTCCATCAAAAGCGTCTGCCACATATTTTTCGATAGGTATTTCTACTTCAGCCAAAGACTGTTCGAGGGTTTGAAAGAGGTTCTCTCCTGTTGTTGAAATTACATGTTTGAGGGCAATTACTCTTTCCTGAACAAATCCATTGTACACATACCGAAGCACTATGGAGCACTGGTCATATGACGAGACATTTAGGGTCGTATCCATGATGACAGAAAAAACTCCAGCTTGGTTAACTTCTTTGGCAATTGCGGTTTTGATTTCAAGTGCAATTAAGTTAACAATGTTCATCACAGTTGTTTTACTTAAGAAAGTAGCAGTGCTTCTCCTTCCGAATTTCCTGTTACCACTTTCCTGCCTCTTCAACAGTGGTTCTTCGCTTTTTTTCAGACTTTCTTTGTGTAAGAATAAAGATTATTATTGTGCTGGGCTAATAATAACATTGCTAGGAAATTTCCATGATTTAGTGTAGGATCATGGATAGTGTCCAAAACGTTATCTAAAGAATCTTCATCCTGAATTTCAGTCAACATTTTTTAGAACCATAGTCCGATAGTTCAGGAACCGCCTCCACGTGCAAGCAGGATTTAGAAACAGAAACTTCCTTTTTCGAAAATTTTTATTGTGATAATTTTTGAACTGCTCCAGATTTTGAAATTTTGGGACGTGGAAAATGTTTTCATTTTAAAAACAACTTAAAATAAATTTATAAGGTTAAAGTTATGTGATTTTACTCAAATCTCGTGTAAACCAATAAACCGAACATTTTAACCAATAAAAATTTTTAAACATTTGGAAGAAAACAACCAATTTGAAAAATGTTTCAAATGGAAAATTTATTCCTAGCTTCAACCATGGCTAAAGCAGTTCAGAAGTATCGCAATAGAAATCCACTGCCAATAAATTACTGAATAAAATTTCAAATAACTCAAAATAATGTTAAGTTCGACAATTTACTTTGTTATTTTTTTATTTTAATGTGGACCCATTTAATTACTTTAGCTACGGTGCATTTATTGTGTGAAACTTATTTTATGACATTATAATAATTAATGTATTAAATAGATGTGCTTAACGCTAGCATTAGCAAGGGTGTGGGTTGAGGGGGATGCTCCGATACCCAACAAATTTGTCTTGTTTTTTTTTTTTTTAACTTTCCTAACAACCGACAAAAAATCTGAAAATTTTGGTATTGTCAGGCTTCAACTCATTGATGATACAGCATACTTGGTTATTTTTAATGTTTATCTTTTAATAATTATAAATTAAATAATGCTAAGAAATGTGCCTTTTTAGTAGTAAAAGGCTATATATAGAAATATGTAAATGTTAGGGAGCTGAGCCCCACATCTATCTTACCATAACTGAAATGTCGCAGGAAGGTGCCTTCGTGCATATAATATAATATACTAAACTGCTTTTGACCTGTTTAGTTATTTTTTAACAATAATAATAATAAAACAAATAAGTTATAGTCACTGGCATTAATAAAAATATCGTCTACAATTATACCTACGTATAAATACATATAGCTGGTGACACTTTGATGGAGAACACTAATGGAATAGAACAAAACTTTGTGATGTCTTAGATCCCCGAAGTAAGTATAGAACAATATAAAAGAGTTGAATAAAACACAATATGAAATAACTGTTAGAACACTGCATCTAATAATGTACACAATTTCTACTGGATACCAAGAGCAATAACGTTTAAGTCGTATCGTAGGCTGAAAAGTTTGCTTAGAAAAATCAAGAGAAAATGAATTGATTACTCGGAACATGTGTAGTCTACCTCTTAGTAATGCTCAGTGTTGCCACAGTCCTAGCTCTGGAGTGGTCTGAAAAATAGTACCAAATTCAAACAAAAAGGGCTGAATTCATTATTTTATACCACTGTAATACATGGTTCGATAACACGAAGCTAAAAGAGTTTTATAACATTCCCCACCCCCTCTTACAAGAGTCCAAATCAAGAAAGTGCTCTTTGTAAAAATTACTTTTAAAAAAAATCATTCAAATTAAAAGGGAAAACAGTTATCATCTACGGTAGAATATGTATGGTATGGAAACCAAACGTGTCTCTATTTGAAAGTGACCAATAAACCAAAACGGTATTATCGCCATATATGAAAAATATATAAAACGAGAAACAAATCAATCATCTCCGAGTTCGTGTGTAAACAGTACGTTATAATAAAATATTAAAATATAAATTATTCCACCTTATTCTCGTTTATTTCATAACCAAAGGAGGATAATAGAATGTAAGAAGAATATAAAATAGGTAAACTGACTTTGTAAAAAAAAATATAAAACTGGTCCAGGGTCCTAGAACCTTCTCTGAAACACATCACAACATATTGTTACACTGAGAAAAATCCGTTCTCCGGACAGCGGTATATTGTACAAATATACGGTATCCTCTTGTTTACTACAGAAATCATTATGGAGTATACGTTATCCGTATGCTACATAGGCACTGTTTTTAGATGTTACATCATGCCGTTGCAGGATGTCTGGCATCTAACAGTTTTCTGTATATCACATGCATATACTTATGTTACATTCCTCAGCTGTTATATACGTCCATTTGTACGTGAGATCCTGACCGCCTATATTGTTTCATACGGAAAGTACGTATAGATGGAACACTTATACGGAAAGTACTATAAAACATGCGTTTTCAGTTATACGTCTGCTGTACGTTAAGTCCAAAAACCACAGCAATAACGCATGTAACCTACCCTTTTAAGTATGCCACTTACAATTATTTTCTTAATAATCAGGGCCCGGATTTTGTTGACAAGTCAACTTTTTTCTGTTACGCATAGGACAAGGCAAGTTCAAATAAAAACGTTATAAATCAACTCTAGGTTATAAAAATATCTTTTTTAGGGTCAACTTTTGGTCACTTTTTGCCGTTTTGAAGTTTCAGGTCATTTTTTTTTAATATTTTAAGGTAACTTTTAGGTTACTTATGGTCTTTTTATTCTTTTTCTTCTACATAAGGAAATCTTTACGTGAACACGGTTTACGGATGTGGAAAAGACGAAGTTGAATAATCTCTTTTCTTGCTTCTTGATGATGGGGGTCGAAGAACTGTATTCTTAACAAGCTAATGAAAACTAAACTGTAGCTGGTTAACGAAAGATGGGGATTGGTAGGTGGCCAAACAGATAGCTTTGGGTTGTTGACCACAAAGGATGTGATCACCTGAATAACTAAAAATTCATTAGAAGGCGTAAAAAGATTTTAAACAGGGTTTCATCTATTATTCTCATGTAGTTTACACTTGCGAACTTTTATTGTTTAAGAGTGCTTCCTAGTTTCAACTCGGGAGTGAATTGATATTTTCAGTACCTACAATGCCGTACAATGGACTCATCAATAGAAATAAATTATCAATGGAGTGCAACTAACTGAAACAAGATGTTTTGAAACGAGTGAGAAATGTTAATTAAAAATCCAATGGATATTAAAAATTGTTAATGTTTAACGAAATAAACCTTTAAGAAAACGCAAGTTTTAAGGTCAATTTTTATCATTTTTATTGTCATTTTACAGGAATTTTAGTGTCATTTTATAGCTCAGTTTTTAGAAAATTTTAGGTCAACAAGATCCGGGCCCTGTTAATAATTATAAGTCACAATGGTATCTTATTTCTAACTAATGAACCACGCCTATACATAATACACATATAAGAACAGTATTTGTTAAATGGTGCTGAATTAGGCAGAATTGTATCAATTTTTTCACAAAAGGGGCTGAAAATGCCAGCGTGGTACTAACGGGCCGATGAATGACAAAAAGGGCTGAATTTGGAACAATTGTACCCAGTGTGGCAACATTGGTAATGCTTGTTGTTAAGTAAAATAGCTGTAAATAATAATCCAAGTGTACCATTCCGCCAAATAATCACTTGCGCCGCAATAACATAGTTCCCAAGTTCCATGAAACACCACTTAAAACCAACAATTACAATACATTTCTCCACTGAAATTATTTCATTTCCTAATTTCACTTCTTCTCCACAAACCCATTATTTCTCCGGTCAAGGGTCAATTTTCTAAAGTTGATGAGCTCGTTCAGCACTTCACCCCTCTTTATCAGTAACTAACATGAACCTTTGCACTCCAAATTTGATAAGGTTGTATAGCCACTTATCAGCGAAAATAACAATACTACATTATACTTAACAATGTACTTACTAAATCGTATCAAAGTCTATTAATATATTAGAAAGTTTCTTCATAAGTCACAACATATCATTTTCAAATCATTCTTTAATTCGTGACCGCCCTTCAAGCCATTTGATGTGCATGTTAATCACAAACAGTATACAGTTTTTGCAGCATTCTCACTTGTCCAAAGTCACAGTACAGATTTTGCAAGTATTGTATTCTATATACATTATGTATTTGGGCACAAGGGCGCCCATCAGGGGGACAAGGTGGGGCGCTTTCCCTCCTAAGAGGAAATTGTACTTGTGAATATCGAAAACCCAATAGAATTTTTACATCAGTTACAGCAAAATTTCAAACTATATTTGAAGCGTCGCTTATACTTGCTCCCCCTTGGAAACCACAACATGGGCGCCCTTGTTTGGGCATCATATAATTTTGTATATGTATACTTTTTCAATGTGCATATATACGTAAAATAATCTATCTACTATATTATAAATTATCTATTGAAGCTTTCCAGGCGACGTATTGTGAACAGGTCTTCTCGGGCTAGCAGCAAGGTGAATACTGTTATTGCTTGCGACGTTTCGAGGGCTGACATCGTCCTCATCTTCAGGCTAATATGATGGTGCAATGGAGTGTATGGAATATATATACTCATGTATGTATAATTGGGCTCTTCTGATTGGTGGTTGAAATGGCGGCTTCTGATTGATGCTTGAAATGGCGGGATATGATTGGTGTCCATGTTTTACTCAGTTGGAATCCTGTGTCTCTGTTAAGGTTCGTTTTTTCTTGTATGATAGCAACGGCTTCTTTTATCCTCCTGTCCCAAATTCTTGAGCATTTTGCTATTATTTCGGCATCTGTGACAAAATCTTATGATGCTGTTTGATGCTATGTTCAGCCAGTCCGGATTTTTTCTGGTTGGTTTAGTCTGATGTATTACTCCAACCATACGTGGGCAAGTGTGAACACCATGTGAAAAACTCAACATAGTTTGTAAAAAGCCTGAAAACGATGAAGATCTCTTCCAAAGATCTTATGGTTAGTTTCGACGTGGTATCATTGTTTACCAGAGTTCCGGTCAAAGATACAATACTGCTTCTTGGGAAACACTTCCGGCCTGAGATATTGGATCTCTTTCAACATGTTCTCACTTCAACCTTCTTCCTATACCGTGGTCAGTACTATGAGCAAACGGACGGCGTCGCCATGGGGTCTCCACTCTCACCTGCAGTAGCCAATTTTTATATGGAGCACTTTGAACATGAAGCACTGAAGAAAGCACCACTTGCACCTACACATTTCTATAGATATATTGATGACATCTTCACCATCTGGCCACATGGACGCAACTTCTTACAGGAATTCCTGCAGCATCTCAATAACCAGCATCCGAATATTAAATTCACAATTGAAGTAGAACAAGATGGACGTCTACTATTTCTTGACATCATGATATACAGAAGACCGGATGGCAGCCTAGGCCACAGGGTATACAGGAAACCAACACATACAGATTTATATCTGAACGCAAACAGTTTCCATCACAAAGCTCAACGGCTTGGAGTCTCAACACTTTAGCACATAGAGCATTTTCCATCTCCGACAAGGATTGTTTAATAGAGGAACTTAATCACCTTCGCAGCGCTATGCTACACAATGGATACTCAATGCGAGATATAAATATGGCCCTGAAAAGGACCAGAACGAAGGACGCTGACAACAAGGACAAAAGTGCAGAAGAAACTGTGAATGAAGAACGGAAGAACACAATCTGCCTCCCATACACCGGGAACACTTCTGGAAAACTCAGCAGACTATTTGCCAGGTACAACATCAGGACAATACACAAGCCTCCAGCAAAAATAACTCTGGCTCCTGGAGTTTACCGCATTCCATGTGAATGTGGTAAGTCATATATTGGACAAACACGACGAACCATTGAAGCCAGATGCAAAGAACACAACAGTTACATCAGACTAAACCAACCAGAAAAATCCGGACTGGCTGAACATAGCATCAAACAGCAACATAAGATTTTGTTCACAGATGCCGAAATAATAGCAAAATGCTCAAGAGTTTGGGACAGGAGGATAAAAGAAGCCGTTGCTATCATACAAGAAAAAACGAACCTTAACAGAGACACAGGATTCCAACTGAGTAAAACATGGACACCAATCATATCCCGCCATTTCAAGCATCAATCAGAAGCCGCCATTTCAACCACCAATCAGAAGAGTCCAATTATACATACATGAGTATATATATTCCATACACTCCATTGCACCATCACATTAGCCTGAAGATGAGGACGATGTCAGCCCTCGAAACGTCGCAAGTTATAACAGTATTCACCTGGCTGCTAGCCCGAGAAGACCTGTTCACTATATTATAAATGCCATTGTATATGTTTGTATGTATGTATGTATGTATGTTTGTATGTATGTATGAGTATTTTCCATATCTCCTAGACGGTTCAACCAATTTTGAGCAAACTTGGCATAAATATTCTTTGGTACCAGATAATCAACACTGTCGGGGTTAGCAACAGAAAGGAGGGTTGGAAACTTGAACCCACTGCTATTTAAATGGGGGTTATAACAGTAGGAGTGGTTTTAATGGTATAACGTAAGAACGAGAAAAATAATTTTAACGAAATTTTGAAAACATATAGGTTATAGAGTGACATAAAACAGCCTTGCTATACAACGCCACTAGCGGCGGGATTGGGAGGGAGAGACATGTAAAAATGATCCAAAATGACCGAGATTAGAGTCAAATCAATATATTTCGAAGTCGCTGAGATCATTAATGGTACCACCAAAGCCTAAAACAGAAAGGACAAGGCCGTAGGCCGAGTAAAGACAGGATCTGGGGGCGGAGCAGTGGGGGTGGGAGGGTTGATACATAAAAAAACATCCAAAATGACCGATATTAGAGTCAAATCTATAAATTTCAGGGTCCCAAAGATCATTATAATGACATTCCCAAAGCCGAAAACAGAAAGAGCGAGGCCGCAGGCCGAGCAAATACCGGGTCTGGGGTGGAGTCCTAGCTGGCCAAAGGCTAGCGAATTTATAAGATAATTCTGTAGCTTTGTTATTTTTTAAAACAAAATTGTGTTCAGAGAGGAAACTGTGCGCCTTCCCGAGGCTAAGACGGGTCTTAGCCCCTCCTGAGGAGGGCGCAAAGCCACTAATGTGAAGAGGCGCAGCGGCCATAGGACCGGTAGTTGATATGGCCAGTCCACCTCTGCTTGCAACCGACTTTTTCATTTATTTTATCCCGGTTAAGACTACACTGTGTTGGGTAAAGAATATTTCCGTATAGATTAGTAATTCTCAACTTAATTCATATCACGATCCCTTTTTATTACACCCTCTTGCCAGTAAATCTCATAAGTACTTACTTGGTTGTAATAAACTTTTTAGATAGATTTTAAAATATATTTACTGTGGAGATTTCACACAGTCTATCGATATACATAGCGAAATAAAAGCCCTCAGCACCCTTGTGTGTTGAGAACGGGTTGAGGGAGGATGATGAAACTTGAAAGTGGTCTGATACATCAGATGGTGCGATGGCAAGTATCATTGCGGCTATCTTTGATTGCAGTTCGAAATTTCAAATCCAAAGGAATCATTTTACATGTTTTAAGGCTAGAATTTTACCAGAAATACGCTTGTCCAGTTATTTAGCCCTAAGACAAGTCATTTTGGGGTTACTGTTTCTGAACGTTTCCTAGTTATGCCCTTAGGAGTTAAACTCACGTTTCATGGAGGCGGGTGAGTTTTCAGTTGCAAAATTTGATTACTATTTCAGAACACTGATGCTAATAAAATTATTTTAAAATAATAAATTTTCGAAAAGTAATATTTGAAGCACACTTCACGTTGTGTTAATTTTAGAATATTTTCTGCAAGCCTATGTAATTGTTTTTTTTTTTTTTTTTTCAAGTTAATACTTTATTGAAGAAAACTAATATTTGGGGCGTTCAGAGCACAATAAATCCAAGTCCATTTTCAATAAGGTTCAGTTTTGCTCAGCAAATGAATTCTATTTCAAAACGTATCTTCGCGGTCAAGAGTCAGAAATAAATGAAACTAAATCCACGTGAAAGGGCGTGGGATAGTTTCATATGACTGCCACTAGACAGGGGCGTCATTGGGGGCAGGAGAGCAGCCTACCATGAATCTCAGATTTTGGGAACAGTACGGCAGTTTTAGAAACCTTTTCATAAGCGAAGTCCAGTAGAACAAGTTTGAGGTTCTTACACCGAATAAATACGGATGAAATATAGATTATCAAAACTGGAAAGTTGCTTAGGTCGAATTTCCAGAATTTTAAGTAGGCCCGAAACTCGAAAGTAGTGAAGCCTTTGGAATCCTAGGCCCAAAAAATATACAAGAGAGCAATTTGGACCTATAGTTCCTTACGGTCGATAGATATGGTGATCAAAGTCCGTATTTGTTCGGTATAAGGACTTCAATTTTTTTTCTGTGGACTTTGCTCAGGAAATCTGCATTACGCTCCCAACATCTGAAATTCAGGGTAGGGGGCGGATGACCTCTAAACTGACGCCCCTCTCCAGCGGCAATCATATAAACCTCTAGATTGCATCTTGTCACATAGTTTTTCTTTCTTTCATTTCTGATTCTTTCTTTCTCTAAAGTATGTATGTATGGAAACTGAGAACCAACATGTACTGTGTCAACGAATGCCTGCGATATTTCAGAAGCACAATTTATCAAAGAACCCTTTGTTATCTGAATACAACACAAAAACTTGTTTCCGTGATAATTCTTTTGTTTATTTTTTAATATCAGTTCTATAAGTAGTCTAACATTCGACTACGACACTTTCTCGCAAGTTAACTAATAAGCATTTAAACAATACAACAAACGTTAAAACAAGGGAAAAAAGAGGCAAAATAAAAAATGGAAAGAAATATTTAAGTTTTACGTCCCACGATTATCACCACATTGACCTGTTGTAACCACAAGAAATCAAAACATTCACATGGGAAGAAGATAGTCTTTTGAATGAGAAGCACTCAGGCCCGTAGCCAAACACGATAGAATTGCATACTTATTAATTATTTACAGAATCTGTAACAGCTATAGTTTCTTTTAGACATAATATCCTGTATTTACAATATTACAGTACAAAAATTCAAGATTAAGAACATTGATTATTAACATACAAAGATTTAAAAAAAATTGCGATGCAATATAATTGAGATGCTTGCGGCAATATAGTGCTATGGTAAACGTAGATGAGGAACGTCATTGTACGTCATAATCGAACCTATTTTTTTGTTTCACTTTTGTGTGCTTCGTATGAGCTCTTTGCGAGGTAGTTTGTTTCATATCAACTAAAACTGAAGTATTTGTTTTTTCAAACAGAACAAAATTGTATTACAGCACCTTCAGATTATATCAATACAAAATAGAAGTATATGTTTTATTGAACGTTTGTACTCAATTTTCTACCTTCCAAAATAAGAGAGACTTTACAGTTTATTTATATTCACAACTAACGCTGTGGACTATGATACTGTTGTTTGGAAGTGCACCTGATATTCTTGGATGCTTGTCGTGGTTGCAATAACATGGCATGGTTTCGAATTCTTGAAATGGATAGAGGCAGTTGAAGATGTTTGGTGCATCTAGCAAAGAAACATAGTTTTACACATAAATGCGTAGAATTCTCAAAGTTGAATTTAATTTGGTAATTATAATAGCAAGAATTCCACTGGTTTTGTGTCAGTTTGAAAATTCCCTTCAGTGTGTTTTTAGAGGGGCAAAAAATAATTTAGAGGGGGCTGTGCCCCCTCTAGCCCTTCCCTGGCTACGGGCCTGGAAACACTTTTTAACCATTTTCTTTCTCTGACAGATTTTTCTTACAAAAAAATAAAATAAAAATAAACATATGTTTAAAACAAGTCTTACACATACACATGTTTAAAACAAAATGTTTAAAATGTATATAAAATTTGTTTTAAACAAAAGCAATTCTTAATAATTATGTGGAAAATGTTAGTTTTTTTCCCCTTATGTTGGTCTACTTTACCTTGATTTGAGACTTTCATATTTCATCCTGTTTTTTACTCAAAAGTGTCTGTAAGTCAACAAGGAAATAATTATAAATGATAATTAATTTTAAATTCATCGCAATTTAGCCCATGACAAACACTTTACCATTGTGTATCGTAAAGGTCAGATCCACCGGTATTCTAACAGAGCGGTGCTTGAGCGATTGACCGTAGAAATTCAAACTCCGATTAGTAATAACTTCACAGCCTTGTTTTATTACTAGTATAAACACTTTAGTCAGTGGAGAGGAGTGCATGGATCATGGATCAGAGTTGAGGATGATTTGTTTGGTGGGTCAAAGTTGGTCATAATCGATAAGAGTGGTTCATGGTAGGTCAGAGTAAGTTATGGTGGGTCACGACGGATGGTGGGTCAGTTAAATTTATATTGACCCACTCCATCTCTGAATATATATATATATATATATATATATATATATATATATATATATATATATATATATATATATATATATATATATATATATATATATATATATATAATCACTTAATGGGGTCTAGGAAAATTCGGTTTACGGAAAACTCGGTGTGGGAAAATTTAGGTGTAATGGGGCGTTTACACTTAGTCGATTTAGTCGCACGACTAAATCGACTCGCTTCATTTGCCACTAAATCGAAGCAACTAGGCCGAATCAGATTGATGGGTGTGTTCAATTATTTCAACCACAGAAAATAGAACGTCTTTTAATTCAGTTGCCAGTCGATTAGTCGCCTTCGATCAACAAGCGATGAAGTTGAAGTCCCGTTTACACGGTCGATTAAGTTGAAAGTGACGTCAATTCAACTGAATCGAACGCAAATCGACTAAGTGTAAACGCCCCATAAGGTAGATTCGGTGTAATACATATTGAATACTACTACTTGCGATAATTTACGACACTTCATATTGTGAAAACGAAAACCATAAAATGTAACGAATGAAATGTTACTACCTATTTCAAGAAAAGCAAATTTATTTATGTTATTTATTTATTTTATTTATTTATTTATTTATTTATTTATTTTGCCTTGAGTCCAATACCTGTTTATGTCTTTCGCGGGGTCTTACTATAAACAACTTTTCATCACACAATGAAGCTGACACTTTTTGTCAGAAACAAAACAATAACAACTATAAGTTCAGAGAATAGGGGATACGGCTGTTTCGGTGTAGGACGTTTTGGTGCACGGATGTCTCGGTGTAAGGACGTTTAGGTGTGAGGCTGGTTCGGTGTAAAAGTTCCAATGTTTATACCGAAACATCCACTCTTCAAAATGAAAATTATTCGTTAGGGAGAAATAAATTAATAAATAAAATAAAAATTAAATGCTGCTGTAATTGACAGGGGTTACTTATTTATAGTGAGTCCCCTCACTTCACTCTGTCAGAACTTCTTATATCCTCAAATGTTATAATTATGAATTGATTGGAAAAACGTTTTACGGTAATGATATATAGTAAAAAAGTGTGTGATGCATAAACATTGTGTACACCACACACACCTTATTACGGCAATAACTGCACAAATCGCAAAATGCTGTACAATCTTTGAAAGGAAATTTTCAAACACAGGTGGTTTTTCTTCCAAATAACCGCTTTTATATCATGCATACCCAATAAGATTAGCAAATCTAGGAGAAGAAAACTGATTATGAATCAGTGTTTGGATCTTAATTATATTATTACGGAGATGTAAATTCATGTTATAGTTGTAGAGAAGGACAGTGTCAGAAAAAATATCTCAAGATTTTTTTTAACGGCCTAAAGAACGCAAGAAGAGGCTGAATCCTACCAGTTGTTCATGCATAAATGGTTTATGTTATGAATTACTCTTTTGTTCTTAAAATAGGTTCAAAGTTGATGAATTGTGACCACTCCACGAAGCTAATAACAAAATGGACTTTGCATTAGACGCTTGAAGAAAAATCTCTTGGAACCATGATCTCACAAGATTTGATGTTAAATTTTCTGGAGTTGATGCTTTCAAAAGGATATCTTCAAATTTAAAGAGGTTGTGTTGTACTACAAGGCCAAATGTTCCATTGTTTTCTTACAAAACAATTAACAGTGGTGATAACAAAACACTATTTGCAGAAATTAAAGGCTGTATGATGTAGCTACGAGTCGTAGAATTTACTGACTGTGCCACACTTTCTACTGTTTGTGTTCCTGTAAACACTAGAGTAAGTCCCGTCTGAATTTCCAAATTAAACCGTATTGTTCAGAGTTATAAATATTTTCTTTTTCAATAACATGTGTTGTTTCACATTCGCGACAAATGCATTGGCACTGGCTTCTAACTTTTGGGGCTATAGATTTAATCAAACGTCCTGTTAAAATAAGTACAGAAAGGGGTTTCAAATCAGTCCGCCCCTTCTCTCAGTAGCCCCTGCCAATTATAATTGTTCTTGGCTAACTGCAGAACATTTCAAACCAGAAGACTATTTGTAATTCTAATCATCATATTGGATCCGCCCATTTGAATTTTGTAATTTTAACGTCAGGTTCTGAATCACCTGTCCTAAAACCCCCTTGGCAGTAAGCTGGCAGTATCATTTAATCTTATATTTTAATCATTATTTTCTGTTTATGCTTGGAGACCACCTCTAACGTTCAAAGGGTGGTTTCTACCCTTAAACCCGCATCATTGTCAAAATGAATAAAAATACGTGATGATTATTTGTTGATATTCTACAAGTATGCAAAGTTTCATTCAAAATCAGTAAATTAAACTTCCGTAAGTCTCCTTGTTAGTGCTGTTCAAATGGAATAAATAAGTTAATTGGCGGACATAAGTCAGAAAAAAGAAAAAAAATACGCCGATGTTACGAAGAGACTGAGCAATAACAATGAGACTCAATAACAATGTTAATCAGTTTACACTATTGCAGAGTGGCTACACTATGACACTTCATGGCTGTTCATTACAAGCATATGATTAATGCAATCAAATATTAGGCTATACACCGAAACGTCCTTTACAGCCAAGCGTCCTTACACCGTAACGTCCGTACACCGAAACATCCGTACACCAAAACATCCTACACCAAAACATCCTACACCGAAACATCCTAGACCCGAGTATAGTTATAGGAACAACTAAAAACACCTTTCCTATACTGCCGTGTCGTGACAAAACGCTGTAACTTTGGCGAAGAAGTTTTGCGAAAATGAGCCTTAAAGTTTTCATCCGAAAATGTGATCTGTATCGTGTAGAAATAGTGTATCTTGACTTTGGAAACACGTGGTTACATGTAATGTTACGTAAATGCATGTTGTGTGATTAAATTTGGTGAAAATTGATTGGTTGACCATTATTGCCTAGTTACACTGGTTCTACACGATACAGATCACATTTTCGGATGAAAACTTTAAGGCTCATTTTCGCAAAACTTCTTCGCCAAAGTTACAGCGTTTTGTCACGACACGGCAGTATAGTACATCATAGAACATATACAAGGTGATTCTTTTAAAACTTATGGGTTTCATTTGGGTCTAGAATTTCTAACTGAAGTCCGATTTTCATGCGGTTTGTGGCAAATGATCAAGGAACGTTGGGAGATTTATGGAACTATGTTTACTGGTTTAAATCCATTTGGGGTAATATCGGCTACGCCTCTAGTAAAACAACAAATATTCGCCACTGTACCGAATTGGAATTAGGTGAGGTGCGGTGTGGAGATTTGAGTTTCTTCGTTAGATGGCAACAACGCGACGGTCAATAAGAAACAGGAAACTGGGCCGTTGTAGAGAATTATGCTGTGCTACTGTATCAATATGATCAGGACACAGCTACAATAATGTACTCTTTGGAGGAACGTGATTTTATCGTTAAAAAGTTTTTGGAGAACGGGATCTGTTGTTGCTACGCAAAGGGCATTTACACGCAACTTTGCCTCACGTTCTGCCCCAGACAGGAACATAATATGGTCGTCAGTGAATAAATTGCAGGAAACAAGATCGCTTCTGAGTAAGACAGGGAAGCATCGGACCCCGCTGGATGATGTTGTGGACGATGTCAGTTACCGACTCTTAAGTCACCCAAGAAATCTTCATTCAACATGTGATTTATGTGTGTTGCCACTAACACTTAATTTTATTCTCACTAACACTTAATTTGTATTCTTCAATTTCGCTTCAAATATCCAATATCTCATTCGAACTGAAACGTACAATGGCGAATATTTACTATTTTTCTTGCGGCCTGCTCAATATTACCCCGGATGAATTTAAACAAGTAAACATAGTCCCATAAATCTCCCATCCTTTCTTGATGATTTGCAACAAACGGCATGAAAATCGGGCTTCAGTTAGAAATTCTCGGGCCAAATGAAATCCGTGAGTTTTAAAAGAATCACTCTGTATATACATATGTAAGATGCAAAAATATATTGATCAAAAAAGTCTTTTTGGAAAGGGCAATATATAAAATAGACAAAAAATCGTCAGAACATTTTTGAAAAATCTACAATATTCAACTTTACCCTTCCAATAACCTACTTTTTTTAAAGTAGAAAATTCTAGGGGACATCCGCCAACGAATCTTTCTTTACACCTAACATTCCCCACGCCGAGTTTTCCGTACACCGAATTTTCTGTACACCAAATTTTCCTACACCGAGTTTTCTTACACCGAATTTTCCTACACCGAATTTTCCTGCTTCCCACTTAATGTGTTCGTTGAAGCTCAACTGATATTGATCAAACTCACAAAGTTGTAGATGTTGACCTGCTTAGCATCCATGAATGATCTTAATGAACCAGGTAATTACCGTAAGAGATGATCCAAATAAAAGGAAGATACCATTGGCGTAATTTGTGCTAGGGGTATGCCTTTTACTACTGTGAGAATTAAGAGAATCTTACCTTTAGGGACGGGCACGAGCGAGTTCGGACGAGTTTTCTTTGAAACTCGACTCGACTCGAAACAGACATCTTTGAACTCGACTCGAGAACTCGGTTCGAAAAATTTCCTCCAACTCGACTCGAAATCAAGTCGTGTTTCGAGTCGAGTCAAGCCAAAAGAAGCCAAATCAAACTAAATCCTGAGGGTAGTTTCAAATATTCTCTTCAAGTATCCAACATATCCAATATACAGAGTGTCCCAAAAGTCACCGAACCTGATGTTTAAGACGATATAACTAAAAAACTAATTGGAATAAGAAGGAACGCTCTTTGCAACAGAAAGCCCTATATATTGAGAAAATTTTCAAGCACAAACATGTTTCTTGCCATGCATGATTTAATAATAAACATTAAAAATGATGCCAGTCAGATTTTTTTTCCAAATCGGTTATACTGATACCCGTAAATTTTTTCAACATCTCTCAATACTAGCGAACAATCTGGATGCCCATATATTGAATTTGACAGGAAAAGTCAATTGACGTATATTTGAATTTGATGAAGAAGTACAGAAAAAATATATTTGAATTTGATGAAGTCTTACAAACATTGCGCACGTGCGCATTATTGAGCTATTCACAAAATCCATGTTTTTACAATAACATGAACCACGCTGACAACAGTGCTGCTGTCAAGTATCACTGACAGATGGCTTTGACACCTAGCTAGTACACTAAGAGTATTTGCACACGTCCCCGGCAATGCCGGATCCGGCACCGACAATGCCGGAACCGGAACCGGGGCTGCTTTGCACACGCAGCCGGCAAAACCGGAACCGGATCCGGCAATGTCGGTGCCGGCGCTGCTTTGCACACACATCCCGGTAATGCCGGTGCCGAAAGGTAGTTTGAGTTTGAACGTGAAGGAGAGAACATGAGTCCGTTTTATACATTATATGAAAAGCTGCGTACATATGATTCGAAATTTTTTTATTAATTACTTTCGCATGTCTAAACAAACGTCGATTTCTTAGTACAACGAATTAGTAATCATATTCAGCGCTGTTCTGATTTTTTTTTTTTTTTTTTTTGTGCAAGAACCGTGTAATATTACAGACTGACTTGAATAAATGGAAGGGTCGTTCAATATCTGAGAAATTGCTCAATGCAAAGAACAAGGTTAATTGTATTACGTCAAACAAGTGACGTAGGAGCATTAACGCCTAAATCCCCAAATATCTTTTCTTTAGTACACAAAGGTATATTTGCTCTTTGTGTGTGTGGATGTGTGCGCACGAGGTATATGGCCTTCTTTTGGTTTCTTTCTCTTTTTTTCACTTTTGTTGCCATAATTTTAACATCTATTTAAATTTCTCAAAATTGAAACATGCTGAGATCAAGCTATTTAAAATAATAATAATAATAATAATAATAATAATAATAATAATAATAATAATAATAATAATAATAATAATAATAATAATAATAATAATAATAATAATAAGCTCTACAAAGGCAACATTGCGGCTGCCTATTCACTCAGTATACAATCGTTCTATGGAACAAATACCAGACAAGACAGAGTACATATTTTTATTACGATCTATAAGGTAAAACAGTATGCAACCACAAGAATAGAAATTTTCTTGTTCTGTTTGTGCATTTTCAGTTCTTTCTGTAGCTGTGTTGTAGTTTTTATTTACTTTAATTTTATTTACAACCTTTGTTATGCTTGAAAATGCCTACTTCTACGATTATGATGGATATTTATACCGTACATACTGGGTTGCATAATTAACAGGATAAACACTGGACAACTATCCTAGATTCATAATTTCTTCGTATCTCCATTTTGTTCATTTCCGTCAAGTTGATTTTTTTTTAAAAATTATGACTTCATATATGCTAAGACATATTCTCTATCAAAACGAATCCAACGACCCCTTTGTTTAAATCGTTTAAGTAAGTTTCAGCTGTAGAAGATAACAAATTAATATACATACATACATGTGTGAAACTCACTTTACGCGTTGCCGTAGTTGGATAATTCAAACAAGATCCGAATTTCCCATGCTGAGAATTTATGTAAATAGCAAGCCACTATATCTGTGGTACCTCACAGCCATTTTTATTATTTTATTCTTCATTATATATTCATATGATGTGAAAAAAAGAAAATAACAAAAAACCTGAAGTAAACAAAAAATCCAAATACAGGAAAAGAAACAAGAATACACAACGCCTTGCCACTCACTCACTGTAGCTAGATTGAAGAAACCTATCAACAAGCCGGCTCCGTCTTTGCCGGCTGCGTGTGCATCTACGCATAATAAAACATTGCCGCCGACAAAACCGGAGCCGGAGCCGGCACCGACATGTCGGCGGCTAGTCCGGCTGCATTTGCCGGAGCCGGGAGTTCCACCGGCTTTTTTGCCGGGTCGGAAAGCGTGTGCCAGCTACCATTTGATTACATTGCCGCCGACTCCATCGCCGGCATTGTCGGAACCGGATCCGGCATTGCCGGGGACGTGTGCAAACGCTGTAAGGCACTTCTAATGAAAAAGGAGAAAGTTGATTTTTTAAGGAAAAATCTGATAACGTATATACACCTTAGAACCCGTAAATATAGCGATTAATTTTTCATTTGTTTATATGCCTAGAATAGTTGCTATCCAGTTAGTTGTTCGTGGTTCGATAAGTGATGGTGTCCACTTGTGCTGAAGTGCTTTTTTTTTTTTTTTTTTTTTATAAAATTCTCTACGCAGGAAAGAGAGTATATTGTGCAACATACTTTCGAACAGTATCATATTCTGGTAAGAGAAGCATTTAGTGTAGAGTTCCCAAAAGTCTCCTTTGCCACAGAAGTCAACCATTTTTTCCATAGTTCAAAGGTTTCGCGAAACTGGATCAGTAGCAGAGAGGTTATCTTCAGGACGCCCCTCTGATTTGGTGGCTGGCGTTATGCACCGTGTTTCATAAAGAATTGTGGCATCACCAAAGAAGTCAGTTAGAAAGATTTCCTCAGAATGTGATTTACGCAAGTCAACTGCTCACAGGGCTGTACGGAAATAGAAATTTTATCCATATAGATTTCATATTGTGCATGAATTCAAAGAGGTAGTTTTTGCATCACGGTTGCGTTACTGTCGTTGGTTCCAATCTTTAATCAGAAGTGGAATCAATGTTCTGAAAATCGTTTTTTTTTTTAATTTTTTATTTTTTATTTGAATCGACGAAGCGTGGTTTCAATTAGACGGCTACGTAAACAGCCACAATTAAAGATTCTGGGCCACAGAAAATCCACACCAGTTGTATGAACAACCTTCGTACTCCCAAAAAATCTGGATGTGTATTCAAATCACGAACATACTGAATGCATTTCTGAGGTGAAGACATTAGTGTAGCAGATACTCATGCATTTATTACCTCAATAGAAAAACGCTAGAGGATATACGAGCGGAAGAAGCATCATTAAGTCCTCTCCATATGATGCTTAAATTTGCTCAGGAAAAAACATTGATATGCCACACCATGAGTCTAAAAGAAAATCTAAGTTTCCAAGCATGAACTTAATAATTTCATAATTACTGCCAAGTTCTCAACCAAAACGTCGGATCTCAAAAGAAACATTACACAGGAAATTGGAAATATCTTTGCAGTAACCAACAAAAACGTGTCCGAAAATATCATAATCAAACTTATGTATCCAAGAAAATGGTGGACATTTTGAACACTTACTTTGAACATTTCATGTGATTTGTAGTCATTTGTCAATTTCAGGGTCGCAAGGTGTATGTACGTTATCAGATTCTTCCTTTAAAAAATCAACTTTCTCCTGTTTCATTAAAAGTGCCTTAGTGTGCTAGCTAGAGGTCAAATCCATCTGTAAGTGACTCTTGACAGCAGCACTGTTGCCAGCGTAGTTCATGTTATTGTAAAAACATGGATTTTGTGAATAGCTCAATAATACACGTGTGCAATGTTTGTAAGACTTCATCAACGTAATTTTTCTGTCAAATTCAATATATGTGCATCCAGATTATTCGGTAGTATTGAGAAATGTTGAAACAATTTACGGGTATGGCTTCTATGATTTAGTATAATCGATTTGCAAAATATTTTTTACCGACTCTGGCAACATTTTTGATGTTTATTATTAAATCATGCATGGCAAAAAATATGTTTGTGTCTGAAAATTGTCTCAATGTGTAGAGCTTTCTGCTGTAAAGAGTGTTCCTTCTTATTCCATTTAGTTTTTTAGTTATACCGTCTTAAACATTGGGTTCGGTGACTGTAGGGATATGTTTATCAATGACAATACTACTATTACTACTACTACTACTACTACTACTTATTATTATTATTATTATTATTATTATTATTATTATTATTATTATTATTATTATTATTATTATTATTATTATTATTATTATTATTATTATAATTATAACAAAACCCTGTATAAACCATAAAAGATAAACGTTTTGTATCTGAATACTTTAGTTGACTACCGATCTCGGTCGTCGGGAAGTCTTCAAGAGGCAAGGACATCGTTGACGAGGTTCTGGATTTGAGTTCCGAAAAAGCAAGTATTTAGGCTTAAGCCAAAAATTGTTACAAGTTACAGGGCGTCGGCCAAACATGTTCAAAACTTCTCGGATCGGGTTTACACCTCGAGAGGCTCGATTCACAGTTCATTCACAATCGAGCTGAACCGAGAAGTGAGCCGAGCCAACAGCTCACCCAACCGAGCCGGCTCGAGCCGATGGGTCACCCGAGCTTATGGCTCACTCCAATCGAGCCGGTTCGAATCTAATGTTGACACGAGACGAGACATTTCTCGTGTCTCCTCTCGTCTCGTAAACGAGACGAGACAGAACCTTTTGATGCGAGTCACGTTTTATAAATTTGTTTAAAAATTTATTAACTTGGAGACCGAGATTTATTACCTGCCAGCGAACGAGTGCGGGCGGCCGGTTCTGTAACTAAAATGCAAGCAGTAGTGTTTCTAACGGTTTTTAAAAGTTGCACTTTAAATGTTATACGTAGTCTAATCTGTTTGCGCTTAAAAAAGAACGCCATAAGTTATATAGTCATTATTGAATACAGGAGTGGTTCACCATTCTGCACTAATGCAGATGTATTCTGTATAATGGCATATGCATAAAAATTAGCAGTTTAAGAACAGAATAGCACATTCGACAGTAAGTTTCTACCGTGTATTAAGCAGATTGTATAAAACATTGATTACATTTTATTCGATTTCATTATAAAACAGGAGCACCCTGTAAAACGCAGGAACGACGATGTCACTGACAAGAAGATTAATGTAGGTTGATATCTTAGAGACTTGCGCACTATCTTGTAACTAAGTTTAAATCA
Source organism: Thermobia domestica (assembly GCF_964235325.1). Lineage (NCBI taxonomy): Eukaryota > Metazoa > Arthropoda > Insecta > Zygentoma > Lepismatidae > Thermobia > Thermobia domestica. The sequence continues at coordinate 103,754,419 of NC_137471.1, forward strand.
AGTTAAGGCTGCGATGCTTGTGTTTGTTTTAAATGTATGTTTATCGGTTGACAAATACATTATTTTGTCGAGTTTTGGCCAGGGAAGAATTACGATATGTTTCCACTTGAGAACTGTGGATGTCCTCTCCGTTGGTCTCTTGGCTAGCGCATGTGCCTTTACATCCTTCACCTTCACTATTATTGAAATCCAGCCCTTCAGTAAATTTGTAATAGAAGTATTGATAAAGCATCAGCGTGTGGGTAGCAGGGTTGAATTCAGGGGGTAGCCCGGGGGGGAATCTCCCCCCCGAAGAAAATTCATTCCCCCCCGGAGAAACTCCCAAAATTTCAGTCACAAAATGTAGAAATTACTTCACCCAATTATTTGCTTTTCTTTCCGTGTACGTGCAGACGAAATCCGATCTCTCAATATACATATAAATGACGCAGACCCATTCTATATAAATGTTAACATGTAACATCTAAGATAGAATACCAAATAGTGAATAAAACTTGTATTTCTTAACGCTATGACTGAGTTTGGCAGAACATGAAATTGTTAACTGTTGAAGAAAGGTTTGTATTTTAGTAGGTACTATACTCTCGCCCTATATTATATATTAGTAGGTAGCACTAGCACAGGTTGAGATACGAAAGGAAAGATAGGGAAGATCTTTCGATCATTCCATATAATCTCTCATGTCAGCAGACTTCAGTTCTTGAAAATATATAGTTCCTACATTATTTGAAATAGGGCGCCTAAATCCCATTTCTCGCATCGGAAGTAACAGACGTAAATGTGTTTTACGATTGTTAAAGTAAACACATCTTTCTTTAATTAAAAATAATTCAGTTAAAGGGTGAGATTCAGTGGGCGTCATTTAGAGGGATCAGGGAGGAACAGTTATCCCTCCTTGATTAGAGACTTATATAGAATTTATCAATATGATAATAGTATATAAGTGAAAGATTGCTATTGAAGGTGGCCAAGATCCTGCTCAGTGCCGTTCCATGGGGGAGGGGCAAGCGGGGCGACGGCCCCGGGCGCCGAAGTAAGGGGTGAAAAATTCGGGAGGGAAAAAGAAAAGAAAAGAAGGAAAGAAAAACAGAGGAATGAAATACATGTGGACATATATAAAATGAAAGGAAAAAAGTAATGAAAAGTGCTCAAAATCAAGGAAAAGCAGGGTTTACTTTTTAAAATTTTCCCACCTTTGGCGGCTGGTCTGTCGACCTCACTCATATATACGGGGATGCCGTCGTATACTCTCGCGCCAAGCGCTGATTTTCCACGACACGGCACTAATCCTACTGAAGATTTCGTCAACTAAACTATTGATGTATATGCAGTGAAGAAACCAAGGCTAATATGTTTGATTTAGAATCAGAAGTGTGAGAAAGAATGATAACTTTTTATTAAGATATTCCTAAGTATGTTTGTTTTAGGAGAAAAAATATTTCAGTTAATTTAAATCTTTTTAAAAATTTTTACATTAGTAACAAACAGTAATTACTGAATATAGGAAATAATAAAAATAGTTACTGTAAATAGCAGTTAAAGTTTAGTGTAAACTATTTTTGCCAGTCTTTATTTAATGTTTTAGATGAAATCAAACGATTGTTTTCTTAAAATTATAATCTCATTGAATATTTATCAGCAATTAGTCTCAATATTAGGTAAGATGTGTATGTGAATGGAATTGTTAAATATGCTGCTTTCTTGAAAAAAATACAGAAAAATAACCCTCCCCCGAGCAGTTGACATTCCCCCCCGGGTGTAAATGTCTGAATTCAACACTGATGGGTAGTGTAAGCGTATCACAATATAATAAATTCACAATGTTCATTTATGAGGACTGAAACTCCCCTTAAACTTCCTCTGAATTTCTTTCAGATTCTAGGGCTCAGGTGACAAAGAATTAATTATACTAACTGCTTTCATGCACAATATAATTTTGAAACTTGGGAGCCTAGTGTTATCTTTGTGTCTGTAATAAATAATAATTTGTCGATTGACTTCAAAGAACTGAATTTAGCCTGTAAGCATAAGTTGCCTATAGGTTAAACACATCAGATGTACGGTCTTGTTTAACGAAACCCGGCCCCCTCCCTCCTTTATCTGAAAATCTCTGTATTGTTATGAAATTCAAGGACAAAGGCAATCGTCTTTAACCAATTATATCTTTATTTCAAATTTAAGTATAGCGATGCGTTCGAGTCGAGTCGAGACAGACTTTTCCTGACAAAATTCGAGTCGAGACACAGCTCTTCCAATAGAAAAATATATATTTTTCGAATCGAGACATCACTTTTACTGCACATTTTCGAGTCGAGACAGCCTCAAATCTTGTCTCGTGCGCATCCCTATTTAAGTATTAGAGTGTGCTACGTGTGTTTCCAAGAGAGTTTTTTTTTTTTTTTTGTTAATACTGAACTTAGGTACCTAATATTGGCACTCATCTTTGAGATAACAATGAAAGACATACTTCATTCGTCTCAAAATTTATATTTTGCAAAACGTTTTGTTATTCAAATACATATTCACTTTAATCAGTTTCAGAAGTAGCATTAATCTTATATTAACGTAATGACTGTAAGAGTTACCCTGAAAATGTATTTTGTATGCTTTCTTTTTAATATGTATTTCAGTTTTTTTTTTTCCTGAATTTTACTGATTATAAGGAACCTTCAACTCTCAGGTACCCCACTTTAAACTTTAATCGCTCCCCCTCCGCACCCAATGCAACATTGGGTAGAGTATATATTTTTTTTTAAAAAAAATAAAGTTTTCAAAATGTGGCAGAAATACTAAAATTTCTTTATTACCAAACCATACTAAATAATGAGAGGTTAGACACCAGAGAAAGTTATCTTTATCTACTATATCAATTAGAAGTGGATCCAAGACTCCTTCGGAGGAGGTTAGGGGTGTGGCGGAAAAAGATTATCAGTTTCTCTCTTACTGGACTTTGCAGCACATTCGAATATGATTTCAATGCAAGAGAATTTTGTCACTCAACACATGTTATCTCAAAATTACACAGTAGAACTTGCTTTAAACAATGAAAGCGCATTTGCCAAATGTATAACTGATTCACAAAGATAAATTTCGAGATTTGTTAATAGAAGTAGAAATTCCTCACACTTGAATCCTACGAAGTTCTTAGTGTTTCTTTGTACAACACTGAGGTTAGTTTATTTGCAAGTTATTGCCAAATTAATATGGAAGCTGTATGTACTGTTTATTTTTTTTATTTTTCATTTATTTGCGGGTCACTTGAAATGTTTTGGAAATGGCTTACTTAACTTTTGAAACTGTGTGTGTCTTAACTTGAACATACGCGTGAAGTGGTTTATTACGAACAGGACAAAAAGAACTGTGATAGATTAATTACAAGTAATAAAGGTTAGAAACACTACAGCTTGCATTTGAGTTACAGAAAAGACCGCCCGCACTCGTTCGCTGGTAAGGTAATACCCTTTCAAACTCAAACACTACATATTCAGTTCAAGTCATGAGACTTGTAAAGCAGCAGCCGATGGCTTGAAAGGCCAAGATTGAAGCTGCCAGCGGCCATATAGATTGCAAAAGGAAAATCTTCTTTGTGAGAAAAGATGTTAAGAAATCTTCATAGAAAAGTGTCCTCTGTGTACTGAATGAAACAATCGTAATACATGAGCTTCCAGGAATATATCCTTAATGTCTTGTCGCAAATTCCCCTTGCTGTAAACTGAGGCATTCTCATTTTTTATTTATTTTTTTTTTATTTCTGGCTGGAATGATAAACAAAACGAAGACAGGTAAGATTTTTAGTTTTACAAGGTCAGTAAACCGAACTACCACCACCCATTCAATTTGAAAACTAAGTTGGGTATACAATTTATCACAGAGCAACTAACCCAGAGTCAAGCAGACCAGTCAATGCTGTCAATTAGACAGCGTTGCCACTTTACATGAATCTAGCGGAATGCCAAAGGGAATGTTGGAAGTTCTGGCTGAGGTGGCGGAAGACAACAGACGGCACTGGTCTTTATTATCTTGTGACGGTATTCTTTTTGCTAAATGCACCGAAAACGAAAATTCAAGCACGTCATCTTTCATTCTCGCACACACACACACACAATGTTGTAAACTTTATCTCTTCATGGGGAAGCCTGGCGAAGGACAAAGAAAGCCAAGAGATCGTCTAAAGTCCCTTCAAATTGTTGTTTGCCATCATACTGGAGGTGAAGAGATTTTCCAGGGAGATCTTTGTTTTGTTTCGCGGAGATTGGATCTGGCCAAAGTGCGAAATGGCGTCTGCATCCATGTAGAGATGAAGGGAATATTCCCTTTCCTAATGAATAATATTAATTAGAATCTGAGTTACCTTCAGAAACGGTTCCCACATGGCACATAAAACCTTTCGAACTTGATAATTGCAAAGAAAATTAGGTATAATATTCGTGGAACTCTCTTGAAAGCAGAAAATATCACGAGAACGGGCAAAATTCAAACATTGAAAAACATAGTTAACAGAAAAGAAATAGAATAAAACCATATTTTTAATGCTGTTATAAAAGGTATAGCCTATATTTTTAGTATTTTTTACCCTCATGAAAGTAACTTGGGGAGGATATTCTCCCCAAATATTTCAGACTGAAATCCCTCTTATCCCGCAGATTTCGCCCCCTGCACTAATATGAAAAGACAAGTGATGTTAATATCCATACGCATGCCCCTTCCGGAACTCGAACCCGGAATCTTCAAGCCGGTTATTAATCGCCGCAGAAAGCTTGGTATGAAGGTGTACGGTGTACAATCACGAATAGATCACAACATTATAAGGAAATGTTAAAAGAAAAAAAATCTCCACCTTTAATCCAAAACGGATACCGAAAAACCATTTTTTTATACCACTAGCTTATCAGGGTGTACCGTCATGAATGTGTTACACAAACAGGGCAAACACCATATGTTAGCGCAAACCCGCGAGTATGGGGACAAATTTGCAGCATGGGGATGTAGACCGTCCTCAAACATTCTTTCCTCCGATGTGTCGTTCAGCTTCCGTTACTATGGCAGTTTAAGTAAAGCTTATTGTGCAGTAACCTATAAAATTTCAATCTAATACTTTCCATTGCTCAATAAAATTATTTTGTCCCATATTTTAAAATAATAATAATTGCAACAGATCTAAACATTCTAAAATGGTAAGTAGTTTTTGGATTGGTCTGGGTTAAGACTGTAAAACCTAAAGGATGGATTATATGAAATCAAAGGATGTGTGTATGGACATTGAGCAAGTGGGCCGATAGTATACGATAGTGTCGGAGATGCTGGCACCTAGCTGCTGCACTGTGGCCAATGCAGTTACATCGAACTTTGTTTGTCATTTAAACATTACTTGACATTAGTGTCTTCGTTTTCGACGTACCTATCAGCAATTTATATTCGTGTATTGAAACTGGTAAAACAAATTTCAGTGTTTCAGAATGTTAAAAAAAAAAAAAAAAAAAAACCAGGAGCCTCAGACAACTAACAGCGGAGAAATTTTATACAGTGAAACCTCTGAATAACGGACACCAATGGGACGTGAATTTTTGTCCGTTATTGAGAGGTGTCCGTTACAGAGAGGTTATAGAAATTTAATCTCACAACGGTATACAAATACTCTATTTAGTACATACTTGAATTCATGGGAGGGATGAAGGAGAAATTCATTTCTGTTAAATAATATTATTGCTGGGGGATGTGTTAACATATTCGTATACCGGTACTGCAAAAGATAATGCGGGTATGTTAATTTTCTTAAGTACATGTCATCATCCTGTGAGCGTTTCTCATTTATTGCAAAATCTCAAAACCTTCTCAAAAGATTCATTAGGAACCAAGTAATCGGCTGAACTCTTTTGTTTAGCGAAAAATGCATGTTTTTTCCTCTACAAGGATAAGAAAACTCATTAGAAAGTGTCCTCTGAGAATCCTCAGTACGGTTGAGGAAGAAATGTGCGTGTGTGTGTATACTTGCGCGGTATCTTTGTTGGCGGAATGCGTGAAAAGGCATATGGGAGTGCATATGTTTATTGATCCAGCCCCAATCACAAAGAATACCTTCTTAGAGAATGTGAAAGAGGAAGCCGGGAAAACTCCAACCCAGACTTGTTCCAGTATCATAGTAAAAGAAAAATGTTGCTTTTCAAAAAAAAAAAAAAAAGAAAAGAAAGAAAGAAAGAAAGAAAAAAAGATAGACGAAACTGCTCGTTGAAAAAGTTATTGTAAAACAAACGATGTTTGTTTTATTATCTATGAAATTGTCATGGAAGGTGCAAGGCCCAGAGGCAAAAGGATTAAATTTGTTAGGGAAGGGAAGATAGTTCGCATAGAACTCTTGGCCATACGACTGATCCTGCATGAGTGTTATCGAGTATTGAAGGTTTTCTAGGATTTCCACAAGAAAGCAGTTTATTACGGGCAGAAAAAAAAAAAAAAGAATTTTAAGTTCATCTTGAAGCTGTTCTCTTTGATGGTTCATCAGGTCTAGACTTCATGATAGATATGCTTGTGAGCAATAATATATTGCAGAACAGAATAATTCCTGTCTCTGTTATGAAGAGGTTATTGAAACGTCTGGGAAGGGGGGAAGACTTTCCGCGTCCGTATATGAGAGTGTAAGTAAAAGGGAGGGTTTTGTTTCATAAAGGAACATATAATTTTGCCGGGACAAAAAATTGTGTCCGTATTATAGAGGTGTCCGTTATTGAGAGGTGTCCGTTAAGGTAGGTTTCACTGTATTGCCTTGTTCTTGCCTTGTGAGCTTATTTGAATTTATTTTTAAGACCTTCAGGCAACATAGACTCACACCGAATGCATGATGGTGGAATAATTGATTGAATGAAGAAAATGGTAGGATATGAGAAAACTCCGAGAAAACACACACACACACTCAATGTTTGTCCACCACAAAGCTCACATGGCACTAACCGACATCGAACCGACTACCACATGCACTAGAGGTGAATGCTTCACGGTAAAGCTAACGTAACAATTCTTGTATTGTGTGTTCTTAATAATAAATTTGTTGTATCTTGGTGAGCATGGTGCAGTCTGCTACATTTTACTTTCGTTTGCATGATATGCTACAAGCGAGAAGAAAATGCTTTGCACGAGACGAGATAGCCTAAAGTTTCGTTTTGTCTCGTCTCGTGGCAACACTATTCGAATGACTGGCTCAGCGATCCGAGTCGAACCGAGCAGATTCACTCGTTCCAAAAGAGCTGGCTCTAGCCGATGGCTCACCTGAGACAAGTTGGTGGCTCATCCCAACAGAGCTAGCAAAAGCCATCGGCTCAATTGAGCCGAGCCCATGGCCTATCCCAACCGAGCCAGCTCGAACTGTGCTCAGTTGAACTAAGCCGAGCCGGTTGGCATCACTATCGGGTTGAGCTTCTGCTTGGGCTCAAAAATTCGACCGTGCAAGTCTCAGCCTTTATGGTAAGAACTACATTATTCACTTATATTGGTGCTCATGACATTTGAGGCTGTCTCGTTATAATAATCGATTGTCGTCTCATTATTGAGACGAGACGCGATGATAGTAGTGTCCCCTGTCATGAGCAACGCTAAAAGTATTCTACATTACTGCTTACATTTCTCATAATTTTCGCTTTCCAGTCTAATCAGTAGGGATGCGCACGAGTCGAGACATGTCTCGAATCTCGACTCGACTCGACTCGAGATTCGAGTCGAGACACACCTTGTAAAATTCGAGACGAGTCGAGGCAAACTATTTCTCAACTCGAATTTTCGAGTCGAGACACGAGTCGAGTCGAGACAGGTCATAAAAATCTCGACTCGACTCGAATGTTTCGAAACTTTTTCTATAATTTTAAATATTAATATGAAGAAAATATTCACTCAGGAACAGCCTTGAAACCAATTCCAGCATCTATTACTTTAGAAAGGTACAGAACGCATAAATTTAATAGTTAATCTTTCGAGATCAAGATTTAATTTTCAGCTCAATTCAGTTAATTAAAACTAATAACTAATGTCGTGATATTTGATTGTACTTCAAATATAATAATAATAATAATAATAATAATAATAATAATAATAATAATAATAATAATAATAATAATAATAATAATAATTGATTAGCTAGTTTGTAAAAAACTATTATCCGCAGCCTATATCTAGTTTGTATAAAACTATTGCGACGAAGTGAACTTCATAAATTTTCTGAATGAGCAATTGGCAGTCTATAGGAATTTAGCATAGTTTTGTATTTTTATTTCCATGAACGCAATAGGGCTACATATCTTCTGGACAGTACCGGATTTATGGGGGTGCAAAGGTGCACGTTAATCCCCACCCCTCCTTTGTTGTAAATATACACTATCTAAAATGAGAAGCTAGCAATGAAAATACCCACACCTTCCGAAACTTTTTGCCATCATGTTTCCGTTTGGGGCTTAAAAGAAAACAGAGCTTTGCAAAAGTTTAAGGAAAAGGATTTCCAAACGGTTAAAGGAAAAGGATTCACAAAGCAGAACAATATAGCATTTGTCAAGTAGGGAAGAAAACAGAAGCCAGGAGGAAAGAAGATTATTATTATTTTTTTTTTTTTTTCGTGCATAACACTTACGAGCCTCTTTAAAATACTTTCCTCCGTTCTATGCATCAGTGTTGTCAGGGGTAAAGAATATTGTCACATGTCACTTGGAAGAGTTTCAGTGTGATTGGTTATTTATTTGTTATTGGTGCACCCCCCTCTGACAATCCTGGATCCGGCCCTGCTTCTGGATTATTCGCTTCCCCAATCACGTGTTACGGATAATATATAATGTAACATTTATTGTATATCACATATTATGATACGAAACTATTTTACATAGTATATTACAATACTGCTTGGATGCCAAGAAGTAGTACAGATATCTTTCACTTCTATAGATAGGTATTTTTTCAAGGAGTGTTTTTAAGCACTAAATAAAACAATAAACTACATACAATAGTTATGGTTTTGGTTCCCAACATAAAAGAAATATGGATTGTTCATGAGATATTGAACTTCAACTTTCACTCTTGGAAAGTTTAACATTTGAGTTAGACCACTTGGCATCAAAGCAGTTCACTGTAAGATAAACACACTTCTCAGTTTACTCTTCAGGTTGCAACGCTATTGCCTTCTTCTTCTTCTTCTTTCTTTCATGACAATTTTAGATAATTTTGTTTTATGCTCAAAGTATATTTAACATTCACCTAATAAAATTACGGATTCATTTTGCAATCAGTTTTAAATTTACAAAACTATTAATATAAGTCCACAATCAAATCGGGCTAATTGTTTAATGCATTTCGAAGGCTTCATAATCGTTGAACATAAAGTGGACTTGATCTAGCCCCGGGTCCGCTGTGACTCAGTGGCACAGCTTTCACCTTCGAGGACTCTGATTCGATCCCAGCTGGTGCCAAGTGGGCTTTGTAGCACAGAAACACCGTGTATGTAGACTTTCTCGTGGTTCTCTAGTTTCCTCCCACTTATTTTATTCCACCATTTCATTCATTCTCAACGTCACTGTTTTCTTTAGCTTACAGGGCAAAATCGTGCGACGTGAAGTAATACTGAAAGATTTCATTTCGAGTTAGCCGCCCAAAATTATCTTGCCCTCCCCTGTTTTAAGTTATGGTTGAAAGCCTGAGTTGGAAAAGTGAAATCCAGCATGCAAACACTTCGCTCATAAAGTAAGAAACAGTAATTCCTATACTGCTCTAACTTCAGATCTTATAAGCACATAATGTTGAATGTGAGGATTCATTTAAGTCAGAAACGTGAATTATTGATTATAAGCTCCTCAATAAGAATGAGGAAACACGTATTCCAGCTTTCCCGTTTTTAAAGGAGGAAAGAAGTTATTTCGTATAATACTGAAATTTCTGGGATTTTATTTATAAAACTTTATTCTTCCTCCCTAACTCTGACACATCTGCTAGTATATGTGCCTAGGTATACACTACACTGTTGTGCAACTCTTAGGACAAAAGTAAATTCCGCGTGCTATGTCACTTGCGAAAGTAAGTTTCGTATGCCCGAAGTGGCATAGATTGGTGGAACTTGAACCATACATAGAAAGTATGATACAGGAAGCAATACAAAGAAACACATGATTAGAAAAAAATGACACTTTTATTCAAAGTCAACGCTGAACCCACTGCGATTCATAATGTCTCCTCAGATAATTACAGAAGGTACTAAGTGGTCCTTACAAAGTTCTGTGATTACCATAGACAGTGATACATGCTTTGCACTGTGCTCCCATGCTACTTACAAAATTGGTAATGAGTAGACATCGGATTTTTATGCAAATGCATATTTTATTTGCTTATATGGATCTCTGTTAGACTTGGTAGGGGTTTCTAACAACGATAATACAGCTCGAATTTGAAGTTTTATACTGCATATAAATGCATATTTCAAAGGTTAATGCACATATTAGTGCTTAAGAACATATTCAGCATATTCATTTCATTTGAGATATATGCTTATAGCATGAAAAAATGTCTATGTAATATAATGTTTTTTTTTTTTTTTTTTTTTTTTTTGCATGGCAGCATGAGGAATGCCTAATTTATGGAGAAACAATATTGTTAGCAACCAAAACAAACAAGAGATAAACTTGTTCTGAAATCCTACAGTTTTCTTTTCTCACATCCTCCAGCCTTTCCTCGCTTTCTAGAAGGACTATGCAGCAAATAGAAATTAAAAAAATGCACGGTCATTCTCTTGTAGAAGGCGAAGGAAAGTTTAGAGGAAGGAATAATTGGTACACTCCTTCCTTCCTGCTCTCTCTCTCTCTGCCTAGTATATTTTCTTTATTTTATTGTCTCCGAAACACCATTCCACACAAATGCTTTTCGGTAGAAAAGTAAGAAACAAACCATCCCACTCTTGGACAAAGTGAGCAACATGCGGTACTCAGGTCAATGAATCTGCTTTGGAAATTTTCGTACAATTTAGGTTACTGAGAGGGTATAGTTTCTTCAACTATGCCACCTTCTACTATGGCTCGTGCCACAAATAAGTCATCGTCTGATCATATGGGAAACACCGCTAGTTGTCCTTGCCTGACATCTGTTTCATATTCATATTAGCCAGTGGCGGCGATAAAGGGCACGCAGACCACGCGGTGCGGGGGAGCAGACTTGAGGGGGCCCCTACAAGGTACGCTCAGCAAGGCACCTTTTACTTGTCATTTATAATTTTAATGCATTTTGAAAGCATTTCTACACAGTCTATAATTAATTCTAACAGTTTCACAGAATTAAATAATGAAGTAATCATTAAAATTAAATAATGAGGTATGACTGTGAACATGAATGTCAGGTTTCTCTTTGTGATTTTCCAAAGATTTTATTCTCCAGTGTAACATTTGCATATTATTATGTTAGTCTATAATGCAATAATTTCGTTATCGTGTATCTTAGACTACAATTACCGTGTATTACAATAAATTATCGTGTTTACCAGAAATATCTACCAAGAAAACAATTCGAGATATTGCAACTTGTTATTTGAAGAAGACAGTTGCTTACTGACAAGGGAGTGGCTCCGCTGAGATCCGAACGAGACAATTGTGTTCGTATTTGATGTTATAACTAGACGAATCTCGAAATTATACATGTCACCGGGCGGGATATTGTGAGTTACAACATACTCAACGAACTTAAAAAGTTCGTTACTGAATTCTCTATGTCTGTTGTAAGGTAAAAAAAAAATAAGAATATGTTATATATTCGTTATCTTTATCTATTTATAGGTATCGCTTTATGTCTATATTAAACTATATTCCTAATCGATATTCTTTATCTCACCACTCTTACGAGTCTGCCATTTTTACCTTACAACATAAAAGAAAGAAATTCCAAAGAAATAATTCGTCCGCTCGCTGTTGTCTAGGTAACAGGTTCAAAAATACGATTGAGTTAAAAATAACAAGTCAAAAGATTTACGGAGAATAACTAGATTTATTAAGCTTAATGTTTCTCTAATTTAGGTAAGGTGAGTGACTAGAAATCTGAGATTCAAAGGACGTTACTTCGCCCTTGTAAAATTAATCCTTAATATTTTGCTCGACTTCCCAAAAACTCATCATGAGAGTTCAAGGAGCACAAACTCTAATTTAAATATCACTAAAAACATAAAAATAAAAGACTTCTCTAATAATTCTTTGGGAACTGCGGTAATATGGAAACTAGTACTCTCTCTACTCTAGGTCCATATTCCTTACTTTCAAAGACTGCTTAACTTCACTTAGTAACAGTCCGGCCTAAACCTGGTTTGGACTCTCAATACTCTGAGAAATCCAGAAAAAGGAAACTAGCTAAAATCTTAAAGATAGGTAACTTAGGAAATTAGGAGAAGCAGCCGTCACTCATGGCCCAGCTATATTACGTCTTCCATTCAAGACTCTAGGTTAAAAGGTGAACACACACTCTTATACTTTCAAACCCGAAAGTCGCAGTGTGAAAACAACAAACACCAGCCAAGCCTCACTATTGCCTGACTGTACGGGAAACGAAACCAAATCGCAACTTGGATTCTATTTTAATGGGAAAAACCTCCAGCACCTGGAGAGTTTCAAAACCTAAGTGCCCTGGGTTCACTCTCTCCCTACGGTCACCCCAAGAGCAAAGTACTTTTCACTCCTTCTAACCTTTAACTAGAGCCCAGTTAAGTCATTACTCTGACGTAGAGCTCAAAAATCCTACTTCATTCTTTAATTCCTATTCCTAACTCTGGAATTCACCTAAGTTACGGCCAGAGACCACTTTCTTTAGCGGGACTGGAAGCCACGGACTAACATATCCACTGGACAACCAGTAACTAATCTAAAGGACAAATTCCCAGGAAAAAGCTCTCTTGCTAATTCCCTTCGGACTGAACAGCCACCAGCATCGGCCCTCTACTCTACAGGCCTCCTTAGCTGAAACAGCGAAAGCCATTAAAAAAATCCGCCTTTTTATATGTTTTGCCGGGGACAGAAAAAATGAAGAAAAATTTAAGTATTAACGGTTCTAGAAGCTTCTACAGCAGTGGAAAATTACTGGAAAAGAATGAAAGAAAAGTGAAATCTTCAAAAAACTAGCCTCTCTAACAGGTCTATAATCAAATGGGAGCGAGAGTAATACTGGATCTAACTAACTGAATCTTAATCTTAAAAGAAAATTTTGCATATATAAATGATTGGGATAATGCACTAATTGATATTTACATACATTTACATATATTAAACATAGTAAAATTATATATTAGCTATACTTATTAAATAGATAAAACCAGATAAATGCATTAGATAAATACGTGTCAGGCCTGACTTATTAATTAATACACACAACTTAATTATGTATAGATAGATTTAATATTAAAATATGTAACTGAAATATCAAAGCAAGGTAACGAAGTGCCCCTTGCATATACCCATTCCAATAAAAAAAAAGAAAAAAGAAAAAGAAAAAATTCTTGCCTCGAAACTGGGCATGTGGGTTTATAGTCTCGAAACAGTCACTTTGAAACTCTCACTGATCAAAAAATCACAATTTCACTGTAAAAGTAAATTGAATTTACACATTTTAAAAGCACTTTAATTCTCTTGAGGAATAATATCCCTTCACTGTTTATTGTCTCGTACCGTTCTTAATGAAAGAAATAATTTTCAAAAAAAAATCACCTTACATAATTCTCGAATACAATTTACACAAATCACTCTTCACTGTTCTCTTGAATTTCTCAGAAAATATCACTATATTACTCAGAAATTCAATTTCTTCTTGACGTCTTCTGCACCTTCAGAGGGAATTGGGAACACCAGATTCTTACCTGGAGTATTTGGGAGTGACTCACAGTCCAATTCTTCTCCATCAGTAATGAGATCAAGAACAAACTCATCCTCGACGTGGGCTACGCTCGAGGATCCACCACTTGACGTTTCTCCAACTGCAGCCTTGTTAGCCTTTTCCCGTAAAAGGCTTTGGTAGTATTTCCGAGCCGATTTTTGAAACTGAACAGCTCGTATTTCCTTCAAGGTATATTCCGCTTCGTTTTTCTGAAATTTTTTGGCTTGCACCTCACCAGATTTATCACTTAAAAGCAACCTTCTTTTATTGTTTTTTGGTGCATCTACGTGACACAAAAGTTCTAATTCGAAACTTGATCCAGCTTTAGGGCGAGCTGCCACGAAAACATTTCTCGAAGTTTTTGGCTTCTTGAATAATCCTGCCATTTTATCTTACTAAAAGAAATCTTACGATGCCTACACCAAAAAAGTAACTGTTCAACTGGTGGACTGCCAGGCTAAATCCCTAACCTCTAGCTAATTTTCAAAAAAAATGTATATATATATATATATATATATATATATATATAACAAACATGGGTGAAAGAACTTTAAATAATCTCATCCGTAGGGTGTCTTATTTTTCCCCTTGTTTGGGTTGTCAAACTCACAAATGGACATCTTTCCGTCGTCAATACACCAGCCGTTCAAAGAAATAAACAATGCAATTCTTGTTTCCGATAGGAAATCTCTTCCAACCAGACATTTTTTCAGAAGGCCTCTCAAAAGGTAGAACTTCTGCCTTACCATATGCCCATAATATTCTATATTTACAATGACACTTTCTTCAGCCATTGTAGTTCCTTTCGCTAAACAAAGCGACAAAAATTCCTTTCTGAATCTGGCCCCTCTATTTTTCCATATTTTCGCTTCTTTCTCGTCAATGAAAGAGAGCTGACTTCCTGTATCGCAATAAAGAAGAACATCCCTCCCAAGAATTGAAGCTTTTATGAGAGGTTCAGCGTCCCTTCCCTGAATTGCCTTTTTTTCCTCGCAGCGCTAAAAAAGGATCTCTGTCTTTGTTTTTCCCTCCTTCTTTTTCTGCTTTTACAACAGCAGGTGCATTACAACCAACACCGTTAGAGCTTTTGGGACAACGTGACCCTCAAAATTTCTTAACTTGAGTATCTTCTGCCTCTGTTTCTGGTTCTATACACCTAGTAAGACGAGAATCATTCTGAAAACACCAAGAATTCCTTGAGAGGAAAATATTAATTCCAGCCTTGGCAATGAAATCTGCACCTAGTACCAACTCGATATTCTGGTCTTCCAAAACGTAAAACTTATGTGAAAACTTCCTTCCTTTTATAAAAAACGTAGGATACACTATCTGCCTAGTCTTTGCCTGTCCCGACGCTAATAATACAGTATCGTTTATTCGCCTTGTTTTCGCTCATTTCTGAACCCATTGCTTACAAGTCTGTTGGTTTACAAGACATATAAACGAGCCACTATCAAGATAACAGTCCTTTATCTGCCCATAGAAACGTCCAAAAATATATGGTGGAACATTTTTTCCCTTAGCAATTTTCCTAGGAAACTTCATTACAGACGCAGTGATCTGGTGCTTATTTTCGTGGTTTAAAATCTTTTTCCTGCTCGGGCATTCAAAACGTTTGTGACCAAATCCCGCACAAGCATGGCATTTAATTACAGGTTTTTCTTTCTTTTCCTGCCTAATTTCACTCTGTTCTTTTGTCCTCCTACTAAAGTACGCTGGGGGTTTTATCTCCGGTTCTGCTTCTACTTCTAAAGGACTCATTTTAATGGCGGCAATCTGAAAGCTATCTCCCTTCCCAGCATAGTGCTGTCTTGTGTAATTATAATTTTCTAACAAAAATGCTTGCACTTTTAAAGCGTATTCTTCAAGCTCCCTCAGATTTCTTAATTCCTTTTCATGCAAATACTGCTTGAATTTCGGATGAGCTTTACAAACTATCTTTTGAATTTATTCAGCTTCCGGAATTTGCCTTCTTGGCGGGAAAAAAGTAACACCATTTCCCTTATAAATTTCGCTAGGGATTCGCCAGGTTGCTGAATCCTAGCTGCCAATTGACTTTCTATCTCACTCTCATAATTGAAACTAAAATATTCCTGTAAAAGACTGTTTCTATATTCTCCAAAACTAGAGAACTTCTCCTTGAAATTAAACCATTTCTTCGCATCTGCCTGCAATAGCTTAGGAATTACCTTCTCTAACATTTCCTCTAACGAAATATTCTTACTTTTTGCATAGTCCACTACATTTTCAAGGAAATCAAAACGATTCTCTGATACCTCACCGGAAAATGAAGGAAGCGTTATTTTAACTTCGTCTAAACTCCTACAGTTACAACCTCGCTGACTGTTTTCTCCTTGATTTGCCCCTCTGAGATTTCTTATCTCTTGTACTATATCTTCCACACCTATCTGGGCTTCGAACCCTATTCCCAGAGCTGTCTTTAGCACATTTAAATCCACCATATTCTCCATGTTTCCCCTATGCGTTGCTCTCCTTTTCAACTCAATCCCGAACGGGCCCCCACTGTGTAAGGTAAAAAAAATAAGAATATATTATATATTCGTTATCTTTATCTATTTATAGGTATCGCTTTATGTCTATATTAAACTATATTCCTAATCGATATTCTTTATCTCACCACTCTTACGAGTCTGCCCTTTTTACCTTACAAAGGACGTTACTTCGCCCTTGTAAAATTAATCCTTAATATTTTGCTCGACTTCCCAAAAACTCATCATGAGAGCTCAAGGAGCACAAACTCTAATTTAAATATCACTAAAAACATAAAAATAAAAGACTTCTCTAATAATTCTTTGGGAACTGCGGTAATATGGAAACTAGTACTCTCTCTACTCTAGGTCCATATTCCTTACTTTCAAAGACTGCTTAACTTCACTTAGTAACAGTCCGGCCTAAACCTGGTTTGGACTCTCAATACTCTGAGAAATCCAGAAAAAGGAAACTAGCTATAATCTTAAAGATAGGTAACTTAGGGAATTAGGAGAAGCAGCCGTCACTCATGGCCCAGCTATATTACGTCTTCCATTCAAGACTCTAGGTTAAAAGGTGAACACACACTCTAATACTTTCAAACCCGAAAGTCGCAGTGTGAAAACAACAAACACCAGCCAAGCCTCACTATTGCCTGACTGTACGGGAAACGAAACCAAATCGCAACTTGGATTCTATTTTAATGGGAAAAACCTCCAGCACCTGGAGAGTTTCAAAACCTAAGTGTTCTGGGTTCACTCTCTCCCTAGGGTCACCCCAAGAGCAAAGTACTTTTCACTCCTTCTAACCTTTAACTAGAGCCCAGTTAAGTCATTACTCTGACGTAGAGCTCAAAAATCCTACTTCATTCTTTAATTCCTATTCCTAACTCTGGAATTCACCTAAGTTACGGCCAGAGACCACTTTCTTTAGCGGGACTGGAAGCCACGGACTAACATATCCACTGGACAACCAGTAACTAATCTAAAGGACAAATTTCCAGGAAAAAGCTCTCTTGCTAATTCCCTTCGGACTGAACAGCCACCAGCATCGGCCCTCTACTCTACAGGCCTCCTTAGCTGAAACAGCGAAAGCCATAAAAAAAATCCCGCCTTTTTATATGTCTTGCCGGGGACAGAAAAAATGAAGAAAAATTTAAGTATTAACGGTTCTAGAAGCTTCTACAGCAGTGGAAAATTACTGGAGAAGAATGAAAGAAAAGTGAAATCTTCAAAAAACTAGCCTCTCTACCAGGTCTATAATCAAATGGGAGCGAGAGTAATACTCGATCTAACTAACTGAATCTTAATCTTAAAAGAAAATTTTGCATATATATGTAATGGAACAGTACAATTTAATGTAATGATATTTTTGATGGGAGGGTTCCAAAATTTTTTACACCGACTGTACTTTCTATTTAGCAAAAATTTCTTTCGATCCATATAAGTTATTTAATTGTTCGTTATTTTATTCCAAGTTAACATGGAAGACGGTAAAAAAAATTCTTTTGGAATCATATTTTGGGGATTCATATCTTTATTTATATATTAACTAATTATAAATCTCATATATGCATATTTTAAATGGACGATTACAAATCTCACGGTGTCAGTGCTATTCGGAAGTATAGGGCCACCATTGGATGGAAGTTTTAGAATAATTAAGCAATCTAAATTTTGGCACAATATTTTAGACTCTCCTCACCCCTCTTTTGGTACCAATGTTCATCTAAAGATCCGGTTCAATCCTGATTTTACCAATTTTTTATTCGTTTTAAATACTCCACCGCCAAAAAAGCTTTACTTTGATTGGTGCAGTTACCCACGCTACATGTTAAGGCGCGATCGTCTTCACTCTACATCGACGACCGGAAAAAAAAAGCTGTGTGTTTGATCGGCTAGCAGATTTGAAGGAATTTTGACAGCATAAGCGAGTAAAACAGGTAAATTGTATATCCGGGTCGAAACTACATTAACCCGGAAGCACAGGAGCTAAAATTTTGTAAATCTTAATAGTTAAAACAGACTAGGGTTCAGTGAAATGTAGCCGGAAACACAGGACGCCATGCCGGATGTAAACAATTAGTGTGGACAGGTTCGACATTTAAGTGCATTTAGTTTGGTGTGATAAACTCTTCATTTGCTTTGACTCAGTAAATTCAATACAGTGATTATCCTTTTCACCCCTCCCAATATCATATACAGTCAAGACCTGTCCGTGTAGTAACTTGTTGATATAGATACCAAGTGATTTTTTTTACTAACCCACATGGCGGTATTTTAAGTTGAGCAATCTCTGTAACATTAGAATGATTGCTTAGGTTAACTTTAAGGGCTCCTGTTTTAATGCCGAATTGGGATAGCTTCCAGTAGGGATGGGTTAAATATTTAATTCTCTAGGTTTCCTTCCCTTTTAGGGAGGGGAACCTCTAAATTAATAGCTTTGGTATGTCCCCTTGGGACACGTTTTGACCAGTAGCTTATAGAATATCATGAGTTAATCAGGACCAATTGGTTCAGTTTTCACTGTCCATTTCCTTCCTCTACATCAACTAGAGCCGATTTGAACAAAAATGGTAAACTCTGATGAGTTCTATGTGTGTTAAATAGATAATAAAATTAGTGGTAGTGATGATTAGTATGTATTAGCATGATATATCTTGTAGTTTAAGTAGTATGTGTGTATTCGTAATGTAGTAAACATTTTCTTGTAGTAGTAATTGTGGTAGTGAGTGATTGGGAGCGTGAGATAATTAAATATGGACAGTGTGGTATTTACTATTCGATTTTCGTATTCCGTCTTTAAGTGAACTTATAATCTATATCTGAAAGTGAACGTAATATGGTACAATAATTCAGTGTACAAGGTCACATTTCGTGGTTTACAGTTCGATCAAATAGTTACTAGCGCCTTTGTGTCGAAATTCAGTACTATCAGTCGTGCATATTTTACCATTGAACCCAGTTAGTGATTTAGGTTTCACAAAATTGACCTTTATTTTCGAATTAAAACTGAGTAAACATAATTTCCGGCCAATATGAACAGATAGTTGGATAATGTGATTTGACACTTTAATATTCTGAAAACTGCGACATTCTGTGTAATCCAGTAATGAAAATATTTAAGTAAATAAACTATGCATAGATTCTTAACCAAAGTCAGCCAATGTGATGCTATTTCCGTTCTGAAATTAAGATATTGAATTCCAATTCTTTTCTTGTAGCTGCAGAATAATTTTCATTGTTGCTGTCAGAATGTTATCACATTCAGCAATATTATCGCGCATATTTTATTTTTTGTGAATATATCTATATAGAGATTTGTTTTAAAACAGTTGCGAAGTATGATATAGGATGGTTTGTGTGGCAAAGAAGTCTTGGGTTCGAGTAATGTTTCTTGCGTGTTGGTCGGGACGCGATTTATAGATTTTTAAAATATATGATGAAATGAATGAATAGTTCGGGCATAGATAGAAGAAACAGGGTGTCTAAAACGAATACTGCGTTGTCAGAGATTAATAAATATATGGATAAAATGGTAATATAAGTGAGAAATAAATGTAGTGTAGTAAAAGAAAATAGATGATAGGACACCCGTATAGTGTATACATGGTTGCAGTGTATTTTAGCCATATGTTGATATATAGATGAAACGTAAATGTGTGGTGAGAATCGTTTCGAATTCTGACCTCCACGCCGAGACATCACTCGACAAGATAGGCGAGTTATATATCAGAATGTATTATTACTTCGTAGTGTGACGCCGGATTCAAAATATGGTTACATTGCTCTTTATTGAAGGAATTGAAAAAGGCTATTTTGGATTAATGTGCAATTACAGGACGGTTTTCTCTTTTAGCTTATCATGAGCTGGTAACAGAGAACGGAACTACGCAAGGCCTCGACGGTGATTGTGGTTGTTTTACTGCGCAAAAAGGTCATAGGATGTTTACTTATGCTTGGTTACTAACAGGATGAACTATTACAAATTTGTCAACGTGACCCCGCATTTGCGGAAATTTTGGTTAATAGTTAAGAATCTCTGGACCAGTCATAGATAAATGTGGATAATTCTGGAAATCCTGTTATTGAAATCTTCCGGCGGTAACAGTCACGCCATCCACGTGTGTGCTGGATCACGCCATAATTTTGGGTGCGGTTACTTGCTAATAGCCAATCAGAATGCAAAGAGCAATAAGTTTCCATATTTGTGAATCTGACGACCAGGATGTGATGACTGATGTGAGGTTTGGGAGTGGCCCTTGCAAGAATAATAAAAAGGGACCTCAAGGTCTAGATGATTATTCTTCGGGCGGCAACGACGTAGTGACTAGGAGTATAGTAACTCAGACATTCGGGACACTAGATTGCAAGGCGTAACAAGATTTCTATACAAGGTATGTACATGCACATTTGCTATTTTGAGCTCAAGTAAAAATATGTCAGTCAGCACTGCAAAATGATTCATCAGTCGATAGTAAAACTCTCACGACTAAGAGTAAAAGTCGCATACTCGTAATTCATTTTTCATCTTTGCTAACTCAAATACTTGAAAGTCCATTCAGTTATTCAAATTATGATAATGTAGTCAAGGATCAATGAAGAGGCAAATATCACTACTTTTATTAATTACTTTTGTAAAATACCTAAATTAATGTTGATGTATACTACCATTTTAGTTGTGTAATAAACTAAATAATTTCAATTTATGTTGTCATTTCCCCTAGGTTAATCCACTTTTCCCATGAAAGTCATGGTGTAATTTGTTTATAATACTTTTGTGACATCCACTAACTTATAGTGCGAGCAGATCTCATCTTGTGTGGAAATTACGAGCTAAATAATTAAAAATGAAGTCTGCAAATCGTCACAAATGGGGGCTCGTCCAAAGCCTTTTCTTTCTTTTCTATTTTTCGGGACGAAAAATTTTGTAGTGCTGCTATGACATCTTTTTTTTCTGCTTTTGTTTTATGTTTTGTTTTGGTATATTGTTCATAGTGCATTATACTTTAAGTAAATTATGTGAATTGTTGCAATTTTACCAATGTATTATTGTGGATTATAATGGCAATTAGTGATTGATTACATTACTCATAGTGAAATACCCCATATATATTTTTTTCTTTCTTTCCTTCGATTAGAGAAAACGAAAATTTTAATTACTAATTCAAAATGTCTTTCCATTGGTTCCCCTTTTTCAAACCTAAGAAATCTCCGCCGAAGTTTCATGCCTGGTATATTACAAAATCGGGAGAGGCAAATTGCAAATATTGTAGGAAATCTCTCGCTCAGAAAACTGCGCTCACGAAGACTTTGCGTTCTGAGTTATGTCCCATGGCAAAAGAAGCAACCGATTTGCCAGTGCAGCAGGCTAGTTTGCCAGTAGCTAGTTCGCCTACTTCTCTTGAACCGCGGATAAATCATCCACAGCAGTATAGTTTACCAGATCCTGTGGATAGGCAACCGATAACGAAAACGCAACGTTATAAGGAAAATCTGGCTAAGTTTGAAGAAACTTGTAATAAAATGTCATCCTTGACTCCTTTGGACAGTACACAATATAAACCAGTGGTCGCGAAACGGACAATTTTTCTTAAGCCAGAACAACTGACTAACCCTTCTAATGAAGATGCAGTTAGTTCTTCCGAAGAATCCCCTGGTATTATGACGAGTGATTTTGAGTTTGATTCTAGGTTTGTGTCAACACCTTTAAAGACCGAAGCACAGCAGCAAGCAGTTGCTTCAGAAGCAGTCAAGGATGAAGTTTATTTTCCATTTGATATACCACCTCATGTGGGCGAACCCTTGAAAAGTAAACCCCCAGAAAATTCACCACCTGAATCAAGTAAATATGATTCAGAAGATGAAATTAAGCAATTGGCAAAGAAGGAGCTCTATCAGGAAAAGACTGTACATGATTTACTAACACCAAGTCCTTTCTCATATGAATCAAATGAAGAATTCAAAGATTTTGCAAATGACGAACCTTGCATAGAAAATCTAAGTTTTCCTAAATATCCGCAAGTTGCTTCTCACCCTCCTCCAGTGAAATATTCCCCCACTGCCGATAATGCACTTGCATTATTGTTATATGAGAATATTAGGCATGAAATATTAGATAATCACGATATGAAGACTCTCTCAGAGGATTCATTACAATTGGACGAGAATAAATCTATAAAAGTTAATTCACCCTCTCCGAAAGAATCCCAAGTAGAAAATAGGCAAAACCTTAATGAAACAATTGTACAGGAAGAAACTGATAATCAAGTAGCCAATGTCCCGGTATTTAAATTGCCAAAATTTAAAGGAAACCCTAACGAATCGGTTACTAAATTCCTTGATGAATATCAGACCATAGCTCGTGCCTTAAACTGGGATGACCGGGAGCAGCATATATATTTAGTGGCCTGTCTTGAAAATTCAGCTCTTGATTGGTTTTTATGTCATAAAGATGCCATCCGACAGATACAATTTCGGGAATTAAAGCAAATGATTTCTCGAGCATTTCCTGATGATTTGTATAAAGGTCAGCTTGAACAAAAGTTGAAGAGAAAACGACTTCCTCCTCGTTTTCCACCTGATAACTTCGCGTATACTTTAATACGGGATTGGAAATTCGTGAGACCTGAAATTGGAGAAAGAGAGTTATTACGCCTACTATATAAGGCATTGCCTAGTAACTATGTCCAAGCTTTAGTCTTAAAGGAAGTATCGACCATAGATCAAGCTATCCATGTGCTCCGGTTATTGTACTTAGCTGACAATTATACCGAATCTCATCGGGAAATGAAGAAAAAGGGTAAAGAATTAAGACCACATCATGTAAAACCTTATATGGGTGCTAAAAACAATTCGTTTGTTAAAAGAATGTGGACATATAGACGTGAAATCGGGAGAGATGGTAGGCCAATTGAAGTGAAAAGAGCTCGAACGAATTTGTGTGATCACAGATTGCCCACGATACCAATTCGTGTTTTTAATAAAAAGGTAGATGCATTATTAGACAGTGGTTCCCAAATTTCTGTCTTAGCTGAAGAAATGATCCCTCAAAATTTTCCAATTGCTAAGCGAATGCGTGCCACTATTCGTTTGCGCACATTGGGGGATAAGTTAACTGAACCACTCCCAGTGGTTCGGTTAAGTTTCCAAGTTGGAACTTATGGTCCAAGATCGCGTCGTTTATGGTTAAATGTGGCCTTAGTTAAACAGTCTCACTTAGACGAGAAAATGGTTCTAGGAATAGATTTCCTTCAGCGTTATACGTATGGCATTGGGTTACAGTCCATTCTCATTAAAGGTAATCACAGACATCCTAACATGAAGTTTTATGTCCAGTATTTGCCAAATCGTAAGGAGCAAACAGTACTTAATTTATCGCATGTTCAGTTTTATAACAAAAATGGTAACTCTAGGACGAATAGAAAAGTTAGTTCAACATCAGTATCACCTACGAATATTGACGTGCCTCAAAGTAGTTTAGAACTTCATGAGTCAATTTCCCTTTCTGAAGACGCACATTGTGGTTCCCAACCTGAGGACGAATGTCCTATATTGAAAATCAATTGTATTGAGCAGCAAACCTCTCGTCACTTGATCACAACTGCCTAGCGCATGCGAATACCTGCTGGGAAGGTTGGGTTAGTGCAAGTTAAACCAAGTTATCCTATAACTGGAAACCATTATGTTGAACCGAATGATGTTTTGCATCGAACCTATTCATGCTTAATACCACCTACAATGTATGAAGAAGAAAATGGATAGGCTAGATTGCCTGTGTTTAATTTGAGTAATAGGGACGTCACTATTCCAGATGCTCAAATCATAGGACATTTAGAGGAATGTGTTCCAACACCAGAGGCAAGAGTGAATATGGTTAAGGCCAGCTCACCTTCCCCTGAGAAAGTAAAGGAATCGAATTCTAAAGTACAACACGATATTGGTAAAGAAATTGATATTTCTTCGGATCTGTCCCCTGAAGATCGAAAGAGAGTAGTAGATCTATTAGCTGAATTTCAAGATATTTTAGCGTGGAAAATTGACGATATGACCGTAACGCATGAATATGAACACTCCATTGAATTAATTTCCAACATTCCGGTATCTTCACCTCCTTATAGAGAGACCTTAGAGACTAAAAGAGCTATGCAGGAAGAAATAGACAGATTGCTCAAACAAAACATCATATTTCCTTGTAGATCCTTCTATGCGTCTCCGGTCCTATTGGTCAATAAGAAAGATAATACTAAGAGATTGGTAGTGGACTTCAGAAAATTAAATTCTATAATATCTCCAGACTGTTACTCTCTACCTTTAATCAACGATTTAATAGATCTATTCGCAAATATTCAATTTGTAAGCTCCATGGATTTAAGATCAGGATTTTTTCAAATTCCCTTAAGGGAAGAGGACAAATTGAAAACAGCTTTCATCTGTTCGGCGGGCCTCTTTGCTTTCCACGTTACCCCTCAAGGGCTATCCACTTCCCCCGCAGCATTTCAAAGAATGATTGATAAAGTATTTGCCGGTTTGAAATTCGATATCATGGCATGCTATATGGACGATTTGATTGTGTTTGGAAAATCAATAGACGAGAAGCTAGATAGACTTAGAAAGGTGTTCACTCGGTTGCGGGAAGCTAACTTAAAATTAAATCCATCAAAGTCCCACTTCATGTATTCTGAACTACCTATTTTAGGATTTGTCGTAGGACGCGACGGGGTAAAAATAGACCCTAAGCGAATCGAGGCTATTGCTAACTTCCCCGAACCAAAAACAGTTCGTGATGTTCGCAGCTTTGTCGGGATGGCTAGTTATAATCGAAGGTTTATTAAAAACTTTTCTGTTATCGCGAAACCTCTAATTGATTTGACTAAGTCCGATGTACTCTTCCATTTTGGAGATAGAGAGCGTCAAGCCTTTAATACCCTAAAGGAAAAGTTAATCACTGCCCCTGTATTAGCCATCTTTGATCCGGAAGCAGATGCTACCGAGTTGTATGTAGATGCATGCGAGTACGGAATAGGTGCAGTATTAATGCAGATCAAAAACGGAGAAAAAAGGCCTATTGCTTATTATAGTCGGAAAATCTCAGACCATGAAGCTAAGTCCTTGACGATTCCAGAAAAGGAGACAATGGCCTTGGTACAGGCCGTGTTGCACTTTCATGAATATCTAATAGGAGTGCCGCACTTCACGGCATTTACTGATAGTTGTTGTGTATGCTATTTGAGGAACATGAAAAATCTAAAAGGCAAATACCTTCGTTGGTTAATCCGTTTATAATCTTACAACTTTTCGATTAAAGCGATAAGAGGTAATCCCTCTAATCGTCATTCCGATTGTATGTCAAGATATCCGACGCAAACTTTAAGTGAGGAAGAAAATGCCAATCGCGATGAAGGACTGTGTATAAACACGATGAAAATTGACGCGACTGATGTAGTCAAAGCACAGAAAGAAGATGAATATTTTGGTAGAATTCGTGATTTAGTGAAGTCTGATCCTACTAATAATGAGGCTCGTCCTTATGTATTAGTAGATGAGGTGTTATATCGTAAGTCTAATAATGATTTAAAACAATGTGTTCCTCGAAGTCTAGTTCCTGAGGTGCTACATGCTACACATACTTCATGTCTAGAAGGCGGACATCTTGGAGAACGTAAAGTATTTTCTCGTGTCAATGAGCGATTTTATTGGCCTCGAATGGGATTCGATATCAAACAGTATATTAAATCGTGTCGCGAATGTCAAGAACGTAAAGACCCAACCACTAAACCATTAGGGTTGCATGAACCAATTAAACCAATAGCTCCTTTTCATACTTTAAATTTAGACGTGTTTGGCCCACTGCCCTCCTCAAATGGTTATAAGTATGTCATCACTGCTGTCGATCTGTTTTCAAACTATGTAGTAGCCCGACCGTTGAAAACAATAACAGCAAAGAATGTCGCAAAGTTCTTATTGGATGATATAATTTGTTATTTTGGGCCACCACGTCTTGTATTAAGCGATCTTGGTTCCAATTTTGTCGCAGAAATGACGCGAGAGATTACTGGTGTATTGGGCATACATCAAAAGTTTAGTACTGCTTATCATCCTAGAACAAATTCACGAGTGGAGAGATATAATCATACGTTAGCAAACTATTTGAGTAAATACGTCTCCACTTCCCAAAAGGATTGGTCGCTATTTGTTAAAACTGCTTGTTATGCATACAATACGGCAAGACACGAACATCATCCTTATTCTCCATATGAATTGGTGTTCGGCAGAAAAGCTGTATTAGGTATCGAACTCGAAACACCATGTCGAACTCCATTTGGAAAACTTGTGAAAAAGAATCTAAGTCGAATAAGAAAGCTCGCTCAAAACGCCTTAATTAGGCAACAGGAAAAACAAAAAGTCAAAATTGACAAACGTAGGAAGGCCCATACCTTTAAAGAAAACGATTTAGTCCTCGTTAGAAATTTCGCCACTAAGCCAGGATTATCTCCCAAGTTAGTAAGGGCTCGATATGTAGGCCCCTATAAAATTGTACGTATATGTCCTAAAAACGTATGCGAGGTTCTGCATGTGAATGGGAAAAGTCAGCCAAAGAAAGTTAATGTTGAACGAATGAAGCTATATTATCCAAGTTCTCTGGTTCCGAATCGGATTGATTTTAGTCGATCATCTATCGCAAAGTCCAATTAAAAAAATGTTATTTAATAAGTTATCGCGATAGGCGTAGAAACTTCTAACGTGAAATTCTATATTGAAGCAGGCTTTCTGAAAGAAATGATAGAGTAAATCAAAAAAAAAAACAACAACAACAGAAGAAAAAAACATGAATAATAAATAAATGATTGAGTCCATAAGGAACTAACTGATTTGTAGACAACGTTGTCCTAATAAGTAAAGTATAAGGTCTAAGTTAGGTAAAAAAAATCCATTAATGGTCGGAAACCCTGCAATTGAAGTAAAGGAACATATTAAACAACATGAATATATTAAATACAACTAAGGAAGTTAACCGCTTACCTTGGCAAGGTATTATTTTCCTGGTGTTGACTAATAAGACAGATGGCCAGACAGACTGACAGACAAACCCATAACACCAAGTGAAAAAAAACTTATCTCCCTCCGTTAGAGAGAATGAAAAAAAACTAATAATAATAAAATAAAATCAACGATAGATGAATACCATAAAAGAAATACGCTTAAACTAGCATGCGCCTTTCGTATTTTGTAGGTCCAATTAAGGTCAATACTATCATCCGGCTACACCAATACGGATGTCAAAGGATTCTTCATTTGTTCGAAGTCCAATCAGGACAAGAAGTAAGTGTAATAACAAGTGTGTAGAAAATCAATTCCCTTCTAGTTCTCTCGAGAAGGAAAAAGTATTAAAAACAAAAGTGGAAACACAATCAGAAATGGCTGGTATAACTGTAAATAACAAACTGCCCTCCATCACAATTCCGCCCTTTTCTGGAAAATTAAATGAGGACATATCTCAATTTCTTGACGCGTATAAAACATGTGGAAATCTTTATTCCTGGAGCGATAGCGAGATGAAAAAGTTTCTTCCCGCGTATTTGCAAGGAAGTGCCGCTGACTGGTATCATATGAAAAAAGACTCATTAGTGACGTTGACAAAATTTGAAGATCTGGAGGTTCAGCTAAGAAAGGCCTTCGCAGCCTCAGCTGAGCTTGGTGAACCTTTTGCATTACTAGCAAGACGAACTAAAACTCCCCATGAAAGTTTTTCTGAATATATTTATGCAGTTTTAAGACTGTGTAACAAAGTAGATCCTAGTATGAGTGAGACTGAACGCAAACGACATATATTAAAAGGATTGGATCCGCGTGCATTAGAGTTCGTCATCACTCGTGAACCAGATAGTGTGGATGAAGTTGATAGATTGCTTAAATTGTATGAATCTGCTAAAGTTCAAGCAGGCCTACGTGCCCTTTCTGATGCACCCTTGGAACTCCCTGAGGTGGAAGTTAATCAACCGAAGTTCGAAGTAAATCGACAGAGACTACAAAATCGTGTAGGACAAAGATTTTATAACAATAGAGGTCGTGGTACTCGAGGCCCTCGTCCTAATCTGATTCGAAGATTTCAGAATATAAATATTAATAATATACAATGTTACGCATGTGGTAAATATGGTCACTTTGCTCGCGAGTGCCGAACTCGACAAAATCAAAATCAGCATTGGGATCAATCTAATAGACCCCACCGCGGAAATCAAAATTCAAACAGAGGTCAGCCAATTAAAAGAGGACAATCTTTTGGAAGACGCCCAAATAGAGGTAGACGAATTAACAACGATAGAACTCAAAATGTAGACAATTCAAACAACACTCAAAAATAAGTATGTATTGAAGTTCACTTTAAGTATATTTTTTTTAGCGATGACTAAAGCGATAGAGTATACTGACTAGAGATTGGCACAATAATTTATATACCCTTATATTGTAGGATAACCAACTATGAACTACTATACGATTCACCCTCGAATAGGAGAATTAGGAACAATTCCGAATTCCATAAGGTCATTAGTAGAGCATTGGTTGAAGGATATCTTACGGCTATGTTTCGAAGGTATCCCAGAAAGGTATGTCAAGTTCATAGTACCCCTTGAATTTTCGTCAATCTTAGCCACTGAAGCTTACTTAAGATATGCACATTTTCGTTCCGGATGTTTATTTAGATTTTGGTTATATAAATCAAAAACACGATTAGTTTCTATAATTCGTAAACTTCGGAAAAAGTATGGCATCGCCTTCAAATTAATATTCAGGATAGATAGGAGACTTCAGCAAGTAATATTATTAGTAGTATCTAGAAAAATAACATGGCATGAATTTTTAATTGGTAATTAACTCTGTTCTTTACAGATGGGATTTCTTGTAATAGGGTCTATTCTGATCAACTTAGGGTTATTAATAGATGTATCATCACCGACTTCAGGTAACCAATTTACTGTTTCAATCACAACAGGTGCATTCTGGAATAAGATTTCAAAGGTAATTCCTTATGAGGCTACAATTCCATTAGTTTACCATCAACAGGTAACCACTATACCCCCTGATGAAGATCAATTGACTTTAATTCATAAGATAACTCAGGAAGTATGTTCTCAGCCAGAGAACGTAACCTTTTCATATTGTTCAGTAGTCCAGCACATTAATGAACTTGCTACGCTAATTAATGAACATGATATGACACATCTTGATTATACAATATTAGATCAAAGAGTGAAACGCGGAATAGATTTTCTCGGCTCTGCTCTTTCGTGGTGTTGTTCAGTAGCAACAGTCTCGTTGGTAGATAAGGTGGCTGTTCGAACCACGGAAATGGAACGAGTCATTGAAGGAATTAAGACTGAGATATATTAAGATCATAGAAACATAGTACAGTTTGTGAGAGCTGGTCAAAAATTTCAATTCGCAGTTAAAAGCTACCATATCTAAATTAGAAACCCAAATTAAGTTGACTCAAAAAGCATTAAACCGCGAATTAGAGGAAGGCGTTCCAGAAAAACAATTGTTGCTAACCCTACAAGTCGCCGGGCTACACCGATTACTGATTCGGATTATCAAAAGTAATGAAGACCAAACAATATTAGCTCATTGTATGTCACAGAGAATACCTCCTACTATGATTACCCCAGATCAATTAAAAGCAAATTTGACTAAATTACAAGCTAAATTAAGACGTTATTCATACATATTAGCTGTACCATTAACGGATCTGATGAAATATTATACATTACCCATTGCGTCTTGCCACTATGAGAATAATGATTTAAATGTAATAATTAAGGTACCTATTACTAGAAATCCGGGCAATGTCGAAGTATACGAATTAATAACAGTACCATATAAGTTTGGAAATGCTACTTGCTTAATCTCACATCAACCATCTATCGTTGTGAAACGTGCTAACGATATTTCAGTATTGGCCACAGATCGGTTATCGGCATGCGATCCTAAGAGTAGTGAGTTATGTTACATTCCAAGTTATCCCGC
Source organism: Thermobia domestica (assembly GCF_964235325.1). Taxonomy (NCBI): domain Eukaryota; kingdom Metazoa; phylum Arthropoda; class Insecta; order Zygentoma; family Lepismatidae; genus Thermobia; species Thermobia domestica. The sequence continues at coordinate 103,784,790 of NC_137471.1, forward strand.
GGATAATTTGCGTTCACCAGGTTGTGCAAGAACACTATTTCATACTGCCTCAGTAGCAGAGATCAGTAAATATTGTGTTTTTCGATGTGAAGAGACGAATGGATTATTGATCACTGAAGTAAGACCCGGACTATTTGCTTTAACCAACCCCCCTTCTGAAATTTATATAGAATGCCCCAAAGTAAAACGAACAATGCAACTCGATTCTACTATGCCTGGAGCTTATCAGTTATCATTGCCTTGTGAATGTAAAGCAATTATTACTGAGACTCATGTGATATCCCCTTCTTTTCCCTGCCCAGAAATTAATGATAAGGAATTGGAAATGAAAATCATAATTCCCGCTTCTTGGACTCAAGTTTCTACCTTAAAGTTGAAAGGATCAACCTTTGAAAATTCTGAATTCACACATCTCAGTCAGTGTTTAGATCCAAACTGGACAGCCCGCGTTCCTCATTTCAAAATCTCGACCACGTTATCTTCAGTTACGCCACTGACCACTCCGATCATACCCTTTGAAAAAATTCAATCTACCAGACCGTATCTAACAATTCTGTTTGTATGGAATGTCACTATCTCCTTAATTATTTTATGGATTGGGTATAAATTAAGGAGCCACTTAGGCATAGCCACCCTTATTTTATTGAGGCCAACCCCTACAGAAGCCACACTATTGCACGACATAGCAGAAGTAGTTTCATACACTCTTTTATCAATTGTCATATTTGCACTATGTCTTTACATATTGTATAATTGTTGTTGTAAACATCTGTGTCCCCTTCTCGCTCAAATGAAGTCGCACAATAATATAGAAGCAGAAAACGTAGGAGACACAATATCGGTAAGAGCATTAGCTACCCCCGTAGCTACCCCTAGAACGGCGAGGCGAGGACTTAATCCATCAGACAATATGGCTACCACAGCTATATGACTAGTAACGTTGCTCAGTGTTATCAATCATCCTGTTCAGTCATTATCAATTCCTACGTTAGCGCATGGTGGATTGTCAATAGTTCCATTTGATTCACCAATTCTCTATGAATCAGCAGTAGTAATTCTCACAAAATTTACTTATCCTCCAACTATTACGGAACAATATGAGTTTGAAACTTTTGATCAAAATATTTTATCCGAAACTATTTCCGCTGATGACCCCTCAACAGGATCATTCTTTCATACAATTACTAGACTACATACTAAGCGACTGTTGTTGACTAAGGACAATTTGGATTATATTCATAACAGAATATTTCAATATTCGGATGAGCCTTGGTTTTTCCAATTATCTAATCGGCAAATAAAATCAGAAATTGAATTTGAAAAATTATTAATTGGCTGTCAGCGACGAATGGTTCATCCACAATTGATAAAGGTAACTGAATTGTCTTATGTAATAGAAGACATTCAATATCGGTTACAGCAAAAAGGAAAAACACTGAAAATAATACAATCAGACCCCGCTTCTATATATAATTATCCATTGGCCGAATGTCTTATATCACCTCAGTATGCAATGCTAGGAATAAAACTTCCGGTCACCGACTTATCAGCTAATGATAGTGCATACATCATTTCCCCTCTTGCTTTCAGGCGACATCACCAAATTTGTCATTTGAATGTACCTCCTTTGTTTATAGTTTATCGTCAAATCACCAACCAAATTCTTTATACTACTTGCAATATCCACACTGATTTATTATGTCTCGTGACCACTCCACCTGTTCACATGTTACAGTATATGGAATGTATTAAGGCCCAATTAAGTGGAAGAACAAAGGATATTGATCAATATTGTAAATGGAATTGCTTTAATCATTCAAGGGATATGTCAATATCATATATAAACTTTACTACAATATCCTTATTGATAGCTGAAGAACAAGATTTTACTATTTCATGTCCAACCGTAGATATCCCGTTGCATTCCACCCCCAAGGTAGGCTCTGTATTTGTACATCTAGGTTGCGATTGTAAACTAATGTTCGAAAATACGACATTAACTTCTAAATTTCCGTGTCTTTCATTGCAAACATTAATGGCCAAGGTGTCACATATCTTCTTGGTTAAGGCATAAACCGGAAAAAGTTCCAACCCCCATAACAAATTATGAGGTATTAGACAATTCAGAAGGTATAGTAAATTTTAATGAAACGCATGATGAAAGTTTAGGATGTATCATAACGTTAGTCGTGGGATTAATTATTAATATTATATTAGGTTGTCTTTTAATTGTATCCGTCTTCTATTATAGAAAGTTGAGAAAACTCCCTCGACCCCCTAAGACTCTCCCCCGACCTCAAAATGTGCCCGATGAATATGAAATGTCTCGCACCTTTCTTACGAGACCCGAATATTGCGAAATATTGCAATAATAATAATAATAATAATAATAATAATAATAATAATAACAAACAAATTTCGTAAGTATACGTCAGTACGAGTATAAGTATTCAAAAAAAAACAATAATCAGATTATTACATAAATTACAGTAATAATTAAGAAATTACAGCTAAAAATTGTCACTGTTAAATACCAAGCAATATACTTATAATACATTCTCTTTTTACTATAGGAAAAGAAACAAGTTAAATAAACAAAAAAATAATATGGCTGGAAGGGAAAATTGTATGATCTGCTCAGACGGATATATCAAGGAAGGTTGTGTGTTTGACTCACTAACGAGATATCTCAATCAAGTTGGCATAAACCCCCATACCACAATTGAACAACAGCTACATGAGGACTCACAGAACGAGGAAATGATCTCGAAATGGAAGGAAGTATTCGTAAATCAACATATTCATGCTTTTTCTCCTTCCTTGTTGTTGAAAGCATTCCAAAGAATATTGAGAGATCGCTCATTACTAGCTTCATTGCGTTCATCTTCTTACCTACTGCGAAACTCTCCTTCCCAACCAACCTTCATAATTGATATCCAAGGCTTCTTATTAGGGAAATCGTATTATTTGCGTGAATTGGGAATCGCAACCCCAAATAGCACATTCCTATTTCACTGCTTAATCAGCTTACCTTATTCTTTAGAATCCCTATTAGAAACAGATCAACGCCGAGTCCATTTTCAAACAACTCGCATTCATGGTCTTGAGTGGTCTCGACCTGAGGGGATTGCCTTTTCTACAGTACAGAATATGCTGTCTACATTAATTCCACCTAACAGCAGAGTTTATTGTAAAGGCGGTAATAAAATTAAATGGCTCCAACAACTATTCGAAATTAAAGCTGAGGATTTAGAAACCATAGGATGTCCTCGATTAGAACACCTTCCCCGCTCACGCCAGTGTTGTAGCTCGCATGCACGAGTGAGCTCTGCGAGATGTGCTCTAAGCCAGACCAAAGCCTTATGTGAATGGTTTACGCTTCACAAGATCAAGGCTAAAACGGAAACTGAAAGCCACCCCTCGGGAAGCACACATAAAGAATGGCTTGTTTTAGAAATAAACCCCTCTCATGATGATTGGGAATAGATAACCCAATATATATATTCTGACTAATGGAATGAATGCTCGATATACATAAATTTAGGTTAAAAAAAAAGGAAACAAGGATACATTTACAACTTGACTTATTTTTTTTTCAGACCTTTAAGGAAATCACACGCGGAACCTTAAACTTTCTGTAAGTATGGCTGAAAAAGCAATATTTCCAACCTTCGGCTCGCTATACTTTATGCAAACTTCATTAAATCTCCGCAAGGAAGTGGACAGACGAAAAACATTTTGTAATTGGCCTCATGTTTTTCTAAATCCCAATTTTCTGGCAAAATACGGTTTTTATTTTTCCCACCCCCCTGATTTTGTAAAGTGCATATTCTGCCAAGTTACATTAGGTAATTTTCGTCCGGGAGAATTTTTTCTACCGGTTATATTGCACGCCAACCCAAATTGCCCCTTAATACTACGCCGCGACACTCAAAATATTCCTATGGAGGAAGACTCTGGGTTGACCACTGCGCCATTTCAAACCATTGCATCAATAGGCCCCAAACCCATTCCTCCGAAGATTCATTTGGACCCCTTGTATGTCATCGAATTGTATAATACACGGACTTATCTATATAGCCCTCCCCTGCTTCCAAAGTATGCAACCGCGGGATCGCGATTAGAAACGTTTCTCACATGGCCAAAAGGGACTGGTCAAAATTCAAAAGAACTTGTTCGATCTGGATTTTATTATACCGGAAATCATGATTTGGTTCTATGTTATTATTGTGGATTGGGATTATTTAACTGGAAACCTGTGGATAATCCCTGGGTCGAACATTCAAAATACTCTCCCACCTGTTATTATTTATTGTTGTTGAAAGGAGCCGAATTTGTTCGACGAGTTCATCAGGAGTTGGAATCCTGTCCAAAATCCAACTATTTTGGTTCCCGTATAGGCGCTATGCCATATCCTCCAGTTAAAACTGACCAAAAAGAATTAAATAATGGAGAACATGAGTCACACATACGTAACACGAATCACAATTCGCCTTATGATATATCAGACAAACTTAAATGCAAGGTGTGTTATCAAAACGATCTCAACATTTTAGCCTTGCCTTGTAATCACCTAGCTATATGTACTACATGCGCAGGTTCGGTGAATCATTGCGTAATATGTAGACATCCGTTAATTGGATTTAGACGAATATATTGGAACTAAATTGTGGTGTGTAAATTCAGACAATTAATATTACTGTAGTGATTTACTGTTGTTTACCTATTCTTAGAGGTAAAATGAGTGACAGGCATAATCAACGACGACATGAAACCGTACGCCGAAGAGAACGAACAGAAATTGATTCCTTTCAACACAAGAAAATGGACAATTCAATGGACAGTCACTTTAAATACGTCTTATATGCAGAACATTGTAAGTTACTGCCTGAAATCCCTTGCTACAGCTTAGCAGATTTTTCAAAGGCCAGAGAGATCATAACTTCTTCAAATCATTGCTACTTCCTTGAGCTTAAACCCTTACAGGATGATAAATACGATCTCTTCCTTTTAGGAGTCAGACAGGTTTCTCTATCACATATGACTACTTTCTTTAAACGCTCCTCCTTGTTCATGACCTTCATCGGCTATGTAATTGTACATAAAAACTTTTCCTACAGACTAGCTTTTATTATTTTTACTGAATTGAATTATGACGATGTGCAATATCGACTAAATCGTCTTAAAAACAAATTTGCATTAAAGCACTTTATTCCATTAGTCAGAACCGAAAGTGTGCTCCAGAGCTTTCACTTTTATGATAAGAAGGCTTTCTTAGTGGCTTCACAAAGAAGATCACTTTTACGCACAAGTGCATTCTCACAGACCGCTATAAATTGGTTGAGACGCCAGGCCCATGAGTAAAAACTTCCCTTCTCGCCAGCTTGTCTATACTCGAACTGATTTTTCAAAACTTCAACTTTCAGTCCTTTCTCTATGCTATGTGCCAGTTTCGCTTTTATATTTCTTGTAAAGTAAAAATAATGAAATAAATAGTAATATATAATCGATATATAATAGAAATATATAATCCATTATGTGTGTATATCTATATGCAGTAGTTATTAGGTTATTTGATTTTCAAATATTCAGTATTTATTAGTTTGTTTTAATTTTCAATATACCATAGTTATTAGTTGTTACGTTTCCGTATTCAGTAGACATTTTAGATTCTTTTAGTAAAATAAAGATATTATTATGAAATAAATAGCAATAGATAAATATGAAATAAATATGTGTAATCATTTATATGTATCTAACTACATGCAGTAGTTATTAGGTTGTTTGATTTCCAATAATCCTTAGTTCAGCTTATTTTATTATTTTTCAATATCCAAAGATTATTTAAATCATTTTGAGCTTAGTATTCAGTAAATAGATTTGTTTTTACTATTCAGTATTTTAGGTTATTATATTCTTGTTGAGTTTTCAGTATTGTATAGATATTTAAATGTTTTAATGTTTAGTATTCACTAGTTACTCAGTAGTTCTAACTTTCAGTTGTATTATCTTGTAGTTAATAGTTGTTTAATTTTTCAGTTTAGTAGATATTTAAGTAGTTATTATATTTTGGAATTATAATTATATTTAGCGCAATTTTATTATTTTTAGACTACTATATATATATAATTGCACATTGGCATGATGTATCTTAGTAACACTCCATATAAATTATATGATAAATCCTTATTAAAGATAGTACACATCTTGTATAGTCTACAGAATATATAAAGATACAATGCTAACATTCAATAGAAAATTGTTAATTAGTACATTATTCCTTATGTACATTATATATATATATATATATATATATATATATATATATATATATATATATATATAAATCATTATATTTTTAAATAAATTTATTCAATATGTTTAGGTGTCAACTAATTACAAGAGGGCGCGGAGGCTCAGCGGTAGAGCGTTCACCTCCGGTGCTTGGGGTCCCTGGTTCGATCCCAGCTCGCGCCGTGTGAACTTTGTGGTGGACAAACATCGTGCTCGTGGGTTTTCTCGGGGTTCTCCCGTTTCCTCCCACCTTCTTCATTCCACCATTTCACTCATTTCTCATTCTCACCGTCCCCTTTAGCCTAACCGGCATAACCATGGGACGTTAAACTTAAAGATTTCATTTCATTTTTTTTAACTAATTACTACTAACTAATTATGTGTAATTTCTATAGGCACTTTATTCTAGGTTACTAAAAGCTTTACAATAAAATAAAAACTCCATACGTACATGCATCATGCAACCACCCTTATATGACATATTGTGAGAATAACTACACAAGGCAAGAAAAAGTGACAATGCCTTAAAGTAACAGTTGTGTCATTATATACTGTTATCTACCAATACTACATGCTACATTCCAATGATCATGCTACATTTCATTTAGTTTCCCGAACACATATACCTCATCCCGCTTTAGTGTAGTTAAGACATGCTACTATTATGTGTAGATCCATTGGTGAAAGTCTTCAATCCCTTCTTCATCCATTTGGTCGAAAACATGCGAAGCAAATCAAAGACACTCCATCAGGAGCCAACTTGCCAAACGATATGAATGAAAAACGTTAGGTCAAGTTGGTGCCTTACAGAGGTCATTGGTAGTCATGCAAATAGGTCAGGTTCCACAACCAAAGAAATCCTTCTAACTCATGCAGCATCGACGGGGATGAATCTCCCTACCCTCCATTACAGGTATCTGTGTACAATTGATATAGCTATCTACATTGCACCCCTATACCTGAGATGGCCAGTAGTTTCGAATTGAATCTTCTTGTGTAGGATTCATAAGTAATTGTGAGTACCATCTTCTTCCTCATGTGCCGTTATGTCGACCTAGTTTTCTACGACCTCATCAGTGTTTTAATCTTAATGATTAACACATCTTAATAATTAAGGAGGACCAACACAGTGTGTTTCTCGAGATTCTCCTGTTCCCTCCCACTTTTCTTATTTTTATGTTCATTCTCATTCATTCTTTATTACACTGTCTCTCTTAGCCTCACTGGTATAATTATGGGACAAGATCCAAAAAAAATTAATTTTCCTAATCTACTGAACTTCTTCACTACTTTCAAATTCTGGTACAAAATAGTATGTAACAAAAATAAATAAAGTGACTCTGATCAATAATGCAGTTTTCTCTTTACAGACCAAAATGGTTTGATTGCCAAAGCAGTGAGTATAATTAAATTATCCAAACTGTATTCTTATTTCAGCTTACGACTGACTATTATCTTTAATTTCTATGCTAAGAGGTAAAAGTATATTAAAAAAATCAAAAATAACATCGTAGATAATTCATCTTATAAATAGAGGCTTATGTTCATTAATGTTCATTCATGTTCAATTAATTTTTTTTTCATTCACACCGTGTATAAAAGCATAGACAAGGTAATATTTAGGGATCTTGCATTGCTATCAGGTAATGAATAAGAATCTTTTATCGCCGATAGACTAATCGAGGATCCTATTGCCTCTGCTATCCAACGACTGGGATAGAATTCTTATTCCAGGAAAGGCATGAAAGGAAAAACAAAAAAAAGAAGCATGAAGCCGATATAAGCAAGATACAAACACAACACGCACAAAAAAAAAGCTTGTGGTAGAGTCCTTTATCTTTTGCTTAATAAAATAAATTAATATAAATTCTAAAACACATAACTCTACCACTATGTTACTATTTTGCTAACAAATAACATTATTCTCTCCAGCCTTGAATTATGTAATGATAAAACAAAACAAAAGGAAGTCGTTCACAAGTTCAGCCAAAGCTGATATCAAACGAACAAGGACATAGAGACGAATGAACTTTATAGTTTTTAGATACATCACACCACTGTTAAGTAAAAAAAACAAAAAAAAGTTTTTCATATATATATATATAGATTATTGAATCTTGTTAATAATAACTAATCCTTATTAAAATATATTAATAATTGGGAGTTGTTAATTAGGGTTAATTAAGTGTATTTTTTAAATTATAATTATTTACTAATATCGTTATTTATATTTGTTTCATGAGTAATTCTTGCCTACGGCATGTGAATCGTATGTGAGACTGCGTTGGGAGAAGATGCTTCTGAACGATTGGTAAAACCTTCAGACACGTAGTACAAGTATTGGAGGAAACTCACGGACGCCTGTTTCATTACTGGATACGTTCACTGATCACAGAATCCAAAGTGACGTTAAAACTTAAAAAAAAAACACGCATATATAATATATAATGTAAAGTATAGAATAGAGATATACTTATCTAATTAGTGAAAGTCTCCTTCTCACACCTAAGAAGTCCCATGTCCCGTATAAACGTTACTTCCAAGTATCCGCGCACAAAACGTTCGTGGTAATTCTTCGATCCCTGTAAATTGAATAAGTGAAGAACTAATATATTGCTATACAGCGTTCTTCACTCCTTGGGATAACGCCCTTCCTGCTATTCACTGATCACTTACAAGAACCAATGACATTCTAGATTTCCTATTTTCAACCCATATTTGGCGATTGGAATTATTTCCTCCGATTCGTCAACCTCCCAATTATGCCAACCGGGTGCCTATTCACTAGAATAGGAATAACACAATTCAGAATTAACGGAATATCAAAAGTAGCAAATTTTAAACTCTTTTCCTTAGCTCACAATCACTTATCACAATGGAAACACTGTTCTTGTTTCGCAGTAGCAGTATTCATACAAGCTTCCTGTAATATTATTTTTAATATCATATCAGCGTCAACAGGAAGTCAGTATCAGCTTCTTGTGGTTTTGTCCACTGCGTGGCACATAGTGATATTCAACAAAACTTTCCTCTATAAACTATTTATGCATGATATGCACATTAAACATTGAATGCAAGTACCCTGCGGTTCGATTTCCCTTCGTCACAAGATCGACAAGCTAAAATCCTCTCTCCTCGTTCCGTTGGCTACTTTAAGTACAGAATGGGAAAAAGGAGAGACGATTGCCCTTCATACGGAGAGTTACAAACCCGATTATTGCCACCCTGCCCCCCCAAAAAAAAGGTTATGGATATTCGCCTGTGGCCATACTCCTTAGTGCCAGCAAGAAATAAATAATATGTAAATGATTCCACTTCTCTAATTGACTAAATTCGGTATATTTGATATCTCACCTACGACCAGGCGGAAGTAACACCAAGTGTGGAGTTTCCAAATCTATTGGGTATTGGTTCAATTCTCCGAAGTCCCCGAATAATAAACAACAATCTTTTCCTTCTCGCTCCTTTTTAATACACTTGTAACCTCTTAAAATGCACAGAAAGAGGAGAAAGGAAAGAGAAGAACTCACTCTTTATATTGGGTATAAAAATAGAGTAATCATAACTAAATAGGGTCTCATGCCATGTAGACTCAAGGCGTACCAAAGGGCCACCTTCATTTTAAGTCTTGTGATTTGTCTGTTTTGATAATTTTTCAAAATTGAAATATAAATTGTACTTCAAATCTATTGCCATAGCCTCCTTGACTCTACATGTTAAATCAATAATAATAACTCTCTCACGTCCCTCATGGACAACTCAAGTCTGTAAAATTCTTATTGCAATCTACTTATGGAAATTGACTTTTAAATTTATATTCCTGGTTCTTTACCTTCAATTGGACTATATTGTAAATATTCATTCATTCCTGTAAGCAACTGAATAAGGTTAATTGCCTTGTAAGGCAAAACAAACTCGTTATTTTGTTATAGATTGTTAATGTTATTTAAATTGCTAAAGTTATCGATCTAGTAGTCATTAATCTCTAATCAATTATTAATTCTTGATCAATTCCTTCATAATCATGATATTGGTACTACCATGAAAATATATGAAAACAATGGAATAATGTTAAAATAAAATTAAGTAACTGTGTTCCTGAGTAGACAATATTAATTCATCTGTTGTGTATCGTTCAAACCTAATGAGACCCTATTTCGTTTAAATTGAACTAATATACATCTCACTAAGTTATACGTATTTAACGTACATAAAACCGTATACAGACTTAACAGTCGTAACAGAACTAAGTTTGAATCTAAGATAGCGTTATAACTGTATCGTTAGGATGATAATCCTGACAGTTCCTTGTTATTACTAATTAGTCTAATTTATTAATTATCATTACTTTTGCCCTATGCCCTCTCCATGCACAGAACAGTTCACTTAAAATGTTGATGTTTATCGATTCACTGATTATTCTCAAATCAGTTGTAATGAATTTTGAAAGACATGGAACCTGTTAACTATACTGACCTTCTAGGGCGTTAATAGATTATTGTACTATTCACTTTTGCTAATGACGCATGATTCAAAATATTATTGATTTTCAATATATGTAGTATTTCAGTTACGTAATTTCTTGTAAGGTTGCGTATTCGACCAATTATGTGGTAATTTCATTCAGTAACTTATATGCATGTAGCAAGCAAGTTATAACTGTTCTTTTGTTTATTTATAACCTTAATGTAATAAGTCAGTGCCATTCAGTCACAGTAGCATGTTCAAATTATTATCAACTCTTCATTATCTATGTAGTATTTTGTTTAGGACCTTAATTGCAGTTGTAGAAATTCCAAATGTTTCAACACAATGTTCCAAAAGTTGTTAACCATTATTCTTAATATCATACTTCCTTAACTTAACACAGCAGCAATATGTTATAACAATGTGCCACTTCCATATGTTATATGTTATGCCAATTTTTATGATTATTCACTTGATGTTTTTCATGCCTAAGTATCCGTCTATTGAGTCATTTTCATGAGAAGACGGAAATTATCATTATATTGCACATGTTCTTTATTTTATTGTATAAATAAGGTGAATTACGACTATGACGACAACAAACTCATATTAGTCAACACATATTATGTGCATGACATACAATTCACATATTTTGCAAAATCTTCATTTCATACGAGGGTCATTCGAAAAGTATTGGTTACTTCAGCCTGCTTGAGCGCTCGCTTCTTGATGATTTTCGAGGACGAAAATTATGAAGCAGTGGGAATTTGACGCCGGATTCAAAATATGGTTACATTGCTCTTTATTGAAGGAATTGAAAAAGGCTATTTTGGATTAATGTGCAATTACAGGACGGTTTTCTCTTTTAGCTTATCATGAGCTGGTAACAGAGAGCGGAACTACGCAAGGCCTCGACGGTGATTGTGGTTGTTTTACTGCGCAAAAAGGTCATAGGATGTTTACTTATGCTTGGTTACTAACAGGATGAACTATTACAAATTTGTCAACGTGACCCCGCATTTGCGGAAATTTTGGTTAATAGTTAAGAATCTCTGGACCAGTCATAGATAAATGTGGATAATTCTGGAAATCCTGTTATTGAAATCTTCCGGCGGTAACATCACGCCATCCACGTGTGTGCTGGATCACGCCATAATTTTGGGTGCGGTTACTTGCTAATAGCCAATCAGAATGCAAAGAGCAATAAGTTTCCATATTTGTGAATCTGACGACCAGGATGTGATGACTGATGTGAGGTTTGGGAGTGGCCCTTGCAAGAATAATAAAAAGGGACCTCAAGGTCTAGATGATTATTCTTCGGGCGGCAACGACGTAGTGACTAGGAGCATAGTAACTCAGACATTCGGGACACTAGATTGCAAGGCGTAACAAGATTTCTATACAAGGTATGTACATGCACATTTGCTATTTTGAGCTCAAGTAAAAATATGTCAGTCAGCACTGCAAAATGATTCATCAGTCGATAGTAAAACTCTCACGACTAAGAGTAAAAGTCGCATACTCGTAATTCATTTTTCATCTTTGCTAACTCAAATACTTGAAAGTCCATTCAGTTATTCAAATTATGATAATGTAGTCAAGGATCAATGAAGAGGCAAATATCACTACTTTTATTAATTACTTTTGTAAAATACCTAAATTAATGTTGATGTATACTACCATTTTAGTTGTGTAATAAACTAAATAATTTCAATTTATGTTGTCATTTCCCCTAGGTTAATCCACTTTTCCCATGAAAGTCATGGTGTAATTTGTTTATAATAATTTTGTGACATCCACTAACTTATAGTGCGAGCAGATCTCATCTTGTGTGGAAATTACGAGCTAAATAATTAAAAATGGAGTCTGCAAATCGTCACAAATGGGGCCCGTCCGGGATTTGAACCCGGGACCTCTCGCAGTTGAGTATGCCATAACAGTAGTATTTATTTATAAACAATCTCGTCTGACAGCAGGGTAGGGATAGCATCATGTAATGGCTAACTAAATGTAATTGTTCATCGATCATGATACCAAATAGTTGGCGATTTGGGCTGTTGTGAATTATGTTTTCAGTCGGTTATGAAAGAGAAGATCCTATGACTCTGAGATTTTTTTCTTCACATTACGCTACCATACAGTGTTTGTAGACTGAATAGGACAGACGGGGCAAATCAAATTAATATCTAGGTCATTCGCGTACCCGGACGTCGACCCATGACCCTCTTAAGTATTTTCGTTTCTTTTCTCAGTTTAATTAGTTGATGGAAATTAACGACGTCCCAGACTGTGGCATGTCTGCGCAGGGTAGCCATCGGTGATGCTTGGTCATTGAAATCACCGATCCAAAATTCAGTTTATTTAATACTTTTTTTATTTTGGTAAATTACTAATTAGGGACATCTTAGCTATTTTTTCCCTCTAATTTCATTACTATTCTGGATTCTTTTACTTTCCGAGAGGTCGGATGATTTTTTTCCTTTTTGAAATTCTAAATTAACGCCTTCTCTAACCTTCCGGTGGATTTCCGGGATCTGCAAGGGCGCTGACCGGATACGGTGAGTGGTGGGATTTCCCTAAAGCCTTTGTCTTTCCGAAAATCCCATCGAGGACACAGACTAGTCTCGACTTTGCAGACATCTCTTTTCGGCTATTTATTTGGTAAGCCGAACCCCTTTTGGCATAAAAGAGAATATTTGGTTATAGTATGTTGTATACGCAAATTCGACCACTTATCTTTCGTAGTTGTAGTGTTCTGTCTCCTCTCTTCTACCTATTCTTCTACTCCTTCTCTAAAGGTTTTTTTTTTAAATTTTCAACCTTCCCCCCCGATTTTGAAAGTATAATATATCAATGAATTAATGTATAATATATTTTTTTTAACCGAAATGACCAGCTGAGACATCTCGAGATACGATTCGTTTGATGAAATAGTTAGAGACTGGGTTTACATTATATTTGACCCATCGCCGAAGTGGGTAACGATTCGGTACACCGTAATTTCCACTTCCATTCCTTCACCATTGTCCGTCTGGGATTTCTTTTTGATCCAGTGGTCACTTTCCATTTATTTGATTTCCGTGAATGTTGTTGTAATATTGGGCCCAAAGTTAAGATAAAAATTGTTTTGTTTATACATGTTCATGTATAATATTTAAGAATGTTCTGTGTTACGTGCCTGCCTCATTATTTTTTTTTTCTTTCTTTGATCTACTCTCCAATTGAATATGTGAGAATTTAAAATTAATAGACGCGCGGTATAAAGGAAAATAATATTTTATGATGATATGTCGGAAGTTTTGTTTCTTGGTGTAATGTTGCAACCTTCTTCTTGGACAAATTATTGTTGGGGTTATGTAATTAAATGTGTGCGCGTGTGTTAAATATATATACAGAGAGAGAGACGTCGAAATGTAAATATGTATGAAATATAGAATATTAAAGTGAAATGTAAAATGTTAAATTTATAATATGGATATATGTAAGAGCACCGCATCTGCCCCATACGTTTATTGGTTGCCATGGGTTTTAAGTAATGTTTTCCGACGAATGGAATGATATAGCTTAATTTTCTTTTTAAGAATACCGCCGCGAATTTAAATAATTTTCTTTGTTCAGAATAAATGTAACTAGTGATCAGTAATGTAAACAGTTTCAATAGCATGCATTTCAAAATAACGGCAGGTCTAAAACGTAATCCAATCCCTCAACAAATATTATCCTTTAGTGATCAACCAGAAATTTCTTTTTTGGAAAACTGTACCTAGAATCCCCCCTGTTTTCCAGTGTGTATCCTATGACTTAACCAGTGTTTGCCACGATATAAATCACCATAATCCTCCCAACTATTAAAGATTTTCTCGAATATGACTACTATACGTAACGGTTATACGTAATTCACGAATAAAGTGTTATGATGTGTCCCAGTGATGAATGACTAACTAGTAACCTGGAGTTATTAAATAATGAATTCAAAAATGGACTGAACCAAGAGGAGAATCCTCCTCTGACCAAATGTTGTCGTTGAAATCCCTAGATGGGTGGAATTTTCAGTATGCAAATACAGCTACAAACTGGTAGTTCGTGTATACTGGACAAATGGTTATTATAAAGCAATATATATGTGTATAAACATAAACTAAATTAAATCGAGCGAAATGTGTTGGACACTACCTTTAGTGCATTAACAGTGATCTCGAATGCTCGAGTTTGAGATACGCTACAGGACGTATAAGGGTACTTTTTTTTTAATGTCTCGACATGAGATAGAGACTCATAAAGATTTTCATTATATATAAAAGTTTTTTTGCTTTCCTCTTTGTTCATTTTTTTTAAATATAAATATGAATGTCTTCTTCGTTTATGTTGTGAAGTATAAATTTGATTTAGCATGCCTGAAACGTGGTATATGTAATTATACTAACTTTTTTTCCTTTCTTTCGTCAATGTAATTAAATATATGAAGCTAAATTCCAAGAAATGACTTATGAAGGTATAACTTTATGTATTCAGTTGACACATAACTAAGAAATTGTTCTTTCAATAACTTTTTTTCTTTATTCTTTTCCTCCATTAATGTAACAAATATTATATAAAATCGTAGCTAGATGATTTTCTTTAACGATATATACACTGTCCTGTGTGAGTGAGCGTGTGAATGTATGATAGAATTTAGTTTAAGTTATACTGTCTTGTCGTATTAACGTTTATAACATATGTGTCATGATTTAATGTGTGTGTTAAGGTAAATAACCGAGGTCATGAAAGACCGCTACTAACAAATTTAAAGTCGGCTCTAGGAGTGAAACCAAAATAACAGAATGAGCCAGAAGACGACATTTTTTCTTTCAGAGAAATTGAAACTCCTATTGATGCAATATATACATATATTGAGTTGATAATATTTTTTCCTTCGGCTAATTCATATGTAGGGTCGATCTCAGATTACGGAGTTCAGATATTGGATAGTTATCAATTATTGTTTGAGATTAAATTACAAAGAATTAAATTCCATTTTTCTCCACACCTGGACTGGGTTTGGGCAACCGATCGGAGCGGTTGCTTGGATCCAGGTCGGGGTTGTATGTATGAACATGTTTCTCTTCCAAATCACTTCAAAATTGATTCTCCACTAATAGTATTTGGAATGATTTACCGGATAATAACCATTCGAGTTCATTACTATATCTCTTAAATCATCCAGTAATCCATTCTCCTTTAAAATCCTCAATCTTTCCTTTTCCTTTTCTTTTCTTTTCTTCTTCTTCCTAATTCCTTCCCCTCCTTTTCCTTCTCACTCTTTCTTTTGTTATTTCTAACAAAACTGAAAACGGGGTCGTGACTGGGAGTAGTCGCTATCAGCACGGTCAATAAATTCGTTTCGATAAGTTTCTTCGGAAGTCCGATTTGGGATAATTACCTCTAAAATGAATATATACAGAGAGACTAAGAATAATAATATAATTTATTCAAAATTTACTTTACTACAAAATATTTATAGTTTCAATTAGTAGTAGATATTTCATTATCACTCTTTTGCTAAGTTCAGGCGACTCCTCCTTCAACCACGATGTTAGTTATCACGCCCTAATTCGTTTTTCAGAATTGGCGACCGTGACAGGATTTTCTGCAATTTGGTAATATAATTCGATAATTTTCCAGGCATAGTCCAGAAGGGACCCATACTTAGTTCGGTCGTACCTTAAGGATTGGAGGTTACGTTTCTGAAGCCTTTCGATATGTTCATTACAATATTCTTCTTTAAAAAGGATCAGAAAGTCGCTGTATGTATTGATTCTATATTTGACGGATGCAAACCATGCGCCTGAATCTGCCACTAGACGCTTCTCTACTATCTGTAAGCGTTCTCTGTCATTTAACCGATACATTTCCAGATACTGTTGTAGTCTTCGTAGGAAGACACGAGGCAAGCCATTAGTGATATTTTCGTCAAACGTAGGGAACGTTCGATATCCCTCAACGAAACTTTGGAACTCATACTACTGTCAGCAGAAGAGTAATTTAAACGAATGAAAGCAATAACTTGGATAAACGAAGTAGTCACCGGATTCGCCACTGACGACGTTGTAGCAATGCTATATGTACCTCGGTAACTAAAGGGGACTCTGTTAGTCGAGTCGACTATGTGGGGTTCCATCTTCGGACCAACCGCGTTCGTGAGCAACGACTCAGCACGGCACCCTTCCCCTCTTCCCGGCAACACACTATATGACGGCATACCTCCCAGCAGAGAGGGCGCCTTAACACTAGTGACAGTAGTTGTCAAAACACCTGTCTGAGCAGGCATGTTATGGCTTTCTAACCAAGGTTTTAACCTTGACTGATGCGGAAGATAGTGCATTGCAGTACCCCATGCATCAGCTGACACTTGATTTTCATTCTCAGTACTAAATGTGATTGTTCTCCCGGGAATGTATTCGGAAAATCGTTACCGGGGAAAGGGTAGGATACATATAAATGATTGGGATAATGCACTAATTGATATTTACATACATTTACATATATTAAACATAGTAAAATTATATATTAGCTATACTTATTAAATAGATAAAACCAGATAAATGCATTAGATAAATACGTGTCAGGCCTGACTTATTAATTAATACACACAACTTAATTATGTATAGAAAGATTTAATATTAAAATATGTAACTGAAATATCAAAGCAAGGTAACGAAGTGCCCCTTGCATATACCCATTCCAATAAAAAAAAGAAAAAAGAAAAAGAAAAAATTCTTTCCTCCAAACTGTGCATGTGAATTTATAGTCTCGAAACAGTCACTTTGAAACTCTCACTGATCAAAAAATCACAATTTCACTGTAAAAATAAATTGAATTTACACATTTTAAAAGCACTTTAATTCTCTTGAGGAATAATATCCCTTCACTGTTTATTGTCTCGTACCGTTCTTAATGAAAGAAATAATTTTCAAAAAAAAATCACTTTAAATAATTCTCGAATACAATTTACACAAATCACTCTTCACTGTTCTCTTGAATTTCTCAGAAAATATCACTATATCACTAAGAAATTCAATTTCTTCTTGACGTCTTCTGCACCTTCAGAGGGAATTGGGAACACCAGATTCTTACCTGGAGTATTTGGGAGTGACTCACAGTCCAATTCTTCTCCATCAGTAATGAGATCAAGAACAAACTCATCCTCGACGTGGGCTACGCTCGAGGATCCACCACCTGACGTTTCTCCAACTGCAGCCTTGTTAGCCTTTTCCCGTAAAAGGCTTTGGTAGTATTTCCGAGCAGATTTTTGAAACTGAACAGCTCGTATTTCCTTCAAGGTATATTCCGCTTCGTTTTTCTGAAATTTTTTGGCTTGCACCTCACCAGATTTATCACTTAAAAGCAACCTTCTTTTATTGTTCTTTGGTGCATCTACGTGAAACAAAAGTTCTAATTCGAAACTTGATCCAGCTTTAGGGCGAGCTGCCACGAAAACATTTCTCGAAGTTTTTGGCTTCTTGAATAATCCTGCCATTTTATCTTACTAAAAGAAATCTTACGATGCCTACACCAAAAAAGTAACTGTTCAACTGGTGGACTGCCAGGCTAAATTCCTAACCTCTAGCTAATTTTCAAAAAAAATGTATATATATATATATAACAAACATGGGTGAAAGAACTTTAAATAATCTCTTCCGTAGGGTGTCTTATTTTTCCCCTTGTATGGGTTGTCAAACTCACAAATGGACATCTTTCCGTCGTCAATACACCAGCCGTTCAAAGAAATAAACAATGCAATTCTTGTTTTCGATAGGAAATCTCTTCCAACCAGACATGTTTTCAGAAGGTCTCTCAAAAGGTAGAACTTCTGCCTTACCATATGCCCATAATATTCTATATTTACAATGACACTTTCTTCAGCCATTGTAGTTCCTTTCGCTAAACAAAGCGACAAAAATTCTTTTCTGAATGTGGACCCTCTATTTTTCCATATTTTCGCTTCTTCCTCGTCAATGAAAGAGAGCTGACTTCCTGTATCGCAATAAAGAAGAACATCCCTCCCAAGAATTGAAGCTTTTATGAGAGGTTCAGTGTCCCTTCCCTGAATTGCCTTTTTTCCTCGCAGCGCTAAAAAAGGATCCCTGTCTTTGTTTTTCCCTCCTTCTTTTTCTGCTTTTACAACAGCAGGTGCATTACAACCAACACCGTTAGAGCTTTTGGGACAACGTGACCCTCAAAATTTCTTAACTTGAGTATCTTCTGCCTCTGTTTCTGGTTCTATAAACCTAGTAAGAGGAGAATCATTCTGAAAACACCAAGAATTCCTTGAGAGGAATATATTAATTCCAGCCTTGGCAATGAAATCTGCACCTAGTACCAACTCGATATTCTGGTCTTCCAAAACGTAAAACTTATGTGAAAACTTCCTTCCTTTTATAAAAAACGTAGGATACACTATCTGCCTAGTCTTTGCCTGTCCCGACGCTAATAATACAGTATCGTTTATTCGCCTTGTTTTCGCTCATTTCTGAACCCATTGCTTACAAGTCTGTTGGTTTACAAGACATATAAACGAGCCACTATCAAGATAACAGTCCTTTATCTGCCCATAGAAACGCCCAAAAATATATGGTGGAACGTTTTTTCCCTTAGCAATTTTCCTAGGAAACTTCATTACAGACGCAGTGATCCGGTGCTTATTTTCGTGGTTTACAATCTTTTTCCTGCTCGGGCATTCAAAACGTTTGTGACCAAATCCCGCACAAGCATGGCATTTAATTACAGGTTTTTCTTTCTTTTCCTGCCTAATTTCACTCTGTTCTTTTGTCCTCCTACTAAAGTACGATGGGGGTTTTATCTCCGGTTCTGCTTCTACTTCTAAAGGACTCCTTTTAATGGCGGCAATCTGAAAGCTATCTCCCTTCCCAGCATAGTGCTGTCTTGTGTAATTATAATTTTCTAACAAAAATGCTTGCACTTTTAAAGCGTATTCTTCAAGCTCCCTCAGATTTCTTAATTCCTTTTCATGCAAATACTGCTTGAATTTCGGATGAGCTTTACAAACTATCTTTTGAATTTATTCAGCTTCCGGAATTTGCCTTCTTGGCGGGAAAAAAGTAACACCATTTCCCTTATAAATGTCGCTAGAGATTCGTCAGGTTGCTGAATCCTAGCTGCCAATTGACTTTCTATCTCACTCTCATAATTGAAACTAAAATATTCCTGTAAAAGACTGTTTCTAAATTCTCCAAAACTAGAGAACTTCTCCTTGAAATTAAACCATTTCTTCGCATCTGCCTGCAATAGCTTAGGAATTACCTTCTCTAACATTTCCTCTAATGAAATATTCTTACTTTTCGCATAGTCCACTACATTTTCAAGGAAATCAAAACGATTCTCTGATACCTCACCGGAAAATGAAGGAAGCGTTATTTTAACTTCGTCTAAACTCCTACAGTTACAACCTCGCTGACTGTTTTCTCCTTGATTTGCCCCTCTGAGATTTCTTATCTCTTGTACTATATCTTCCACACCTATCTGGGCTTCGAACCCTATTCCCAGAGCTGTCTTTAGCACATTTAAATCCACCATATTCTCCATGTTTCCCCTATGCGTTGCTCTCATTTTTCAACTCAATCCCGGACGGGCCCCCACTGTGTAAGGTAAAAAAAAATAAGAATATATTATATATTCGTTATCTTTATCTATTTATAGGTATCGCTTTATGTCTATATTAAACTATATTCCTAATCGATATTCTTTATCTCACCACTCTTACGAGTCTGCCATTTTTACCTTACAACAAAAAAGAAAGAAATTCCAAAGAAATAATTCGTCCGCTCACTGTTGTCTAGGTAACAGGTTCAAAAATACGATTGAGTTAAAAATAACAAGTCAAAAGATTTACGGAGAATAACTAGATTTATTAAGCTTAATGTTTCTCTAATTTAGGTAAGGTGAGTGACTAGAAATCTGAGATTCAAAGGACGTTACTTCGCCCTTGTAAAATTAATCCTTAATATTTTGCTCGACTTCCCAAAAACTCATCATGAGAGTTCAAGGAGCACAAACTCTAATTTAAATATCACTAAAAACATAAAAATAAAAGACTTCTCTAATAATTCTTTGGGAACTGCGGTAATATGGAAACTAGTACTCTCTCTACTCTAGGTCCATATTCCTTACTTTCAAAGACTGCTTAACTTCACTTAGTAACAGTCCGGCCTAAACCTGGTTTGGACTCTCAATACTCTGAGAAATCCAGAAAAAGGAAACTAGCTAAAATCTTAAAGATAGGTAACTTAGGAAATTAGGAGAAGCAGCCGTCACTCATGGCCCAGCTATATTACGTCTTCCATTCAAGACTCTAGGTTAAAAGGTGAACACACACTCTAATACTTTCAAACTCGAAAGTCGCAGTGTGAAAACAACAAACACCAGCCAAGCCTCACTATTGCCTGACTGTACGGGAAACGAAACCAAATCGCAACTTGGATTCTATTTTAATGGGAAAAACCTCCAGCACCTGGAGAGTTTCAAAACCTAAGTGTTCTGGGTTCACTCTCTCCCTAGGGTTACCCCAAGAGCAAAGCACTTTTCACTCCTTCTAACCTTTAACTAGAGCCCAGTTAAGTCATTACTCTGACGTAGAGCTCAAAAATCCTACTTCATTCTTTAATTCCTATTCCTAACTCTGGAATTCACCTAAGTTACGGCCAGAGACCACTTTCTCTAGCGGGACTGGAAGCCACGGACTAACATATCCACTGGACAACCAGTAACTAATCTAAAGGACAAATTCCCAGGAAAAAGCTCTCTTGCTAATTCCCTTCGGACTGAACAGCCACCAGCATCGGCCCTCTACTGTACAGGCCTCCTTAGCTGAAACAGCGAAAGCCATAAAAAAAATCCGCCTTTTTATATGTTTTGCCGGGGACAGAAAAAATGAAGAAAAATTTAAGTATTAACGGTTCTAGAAGCTTCTACAGCAGTGGAAAATTACTGGAAAAGAATGAAAGAAAAGTGAAATCTTCAAAAAACTAGCCTCTCTACCAGGTCTATAATCAAATGGGAGCGAGAGTAATACTGGATCTAACTAACTGAATCTTAATCTTAAAAGAAAATTTTGCATATATAAATGATTGGGATAATGCACTAATTGATATTTACATACATTTACATATATTAAACATAGTAAAATTATATATTAGCTATACTTATTAAATAGATAAAACCAGATAAATGCATTAGATAAATACGTGTCAGGCCTGACTTATTAATTAATACACACAACTTAATTATGTATAGATAGATTTAATATTAAAATATGTAACTGAAATATCAAAGCAAGGTAACGAAGTGCCCCTTGCATATACCCATTCCAATAAAAAAAAGAAAAAGAAAAAATTCTTTCCTCCAAACTGTGCATGTGAGTTTATAGTCTCGAAACAGTCACTTTGAAACTCTCACTGATCAAAAAATCACAATTTCACTGTAAAAATAAATTGAATTTACACATTTTAAAAGCACTTTAATTCTCTTGAGGAATAATATCCCTTCACTGTTTATTGTCTCGTACCGTTCTTAATGAAAGAAATAATTTTCAAAAAAAATCACTTTAAATAATTCTCGAATACAATTTACACAAATCACTCTTCACTGTTCTCTTGAATTTCTCAGAAAATATCACTATATCACTAAGAAATTCAATTTCTTCTTGACGTCTTCTGCACCTTCAGAGGGAATTGGGAACACCAGATTCTTACCTGGAGTATTTGGGAGTGACTCACAGTCCAATTCTTCTCCATCAGTAATGAGATCAAGAACAAACTCATCCTCGACGTGGGCTACGCTCGAGGATCCACCACCTGACGTTTCTCCAACTGCAGCCTTGTTAGCCTTTTCCCGTAAAAGGCTTTGGTAGTATTTCCGAGCCGATTTTTGAAACTGAACAGCTCGTATTTCCTTCAAGGTATATTCCGCTTCGTTTTTCTGAAATTTTTTGGCTTGCACCTCACCAGATTTATCACTTAAAAGCAACCTTCTTTTATTGTTCTTTGGTGCATCTACGTGACACAAAAGTTCTAATTCGAAACTTGATCCAGCTTTAGGGCGAGCTGCCATGAAAACATTTCTCGAAGTTTTTGGCTTCTTGAATAATCCTGCCATTTTATCTTACTAAAAGAAATCTTACGATGCCTACACCAAAAAAGTTACTTTCAACTGGTGGACTGCCAGGCTAAATCCCTAACCTCTAGCTAATTTTCAAAAAAAAATGTATATATATATATAACAAACATGGGTGAAAGAACTTTAAATAATCTCATCCGTAGGGTGTCTTATTTTTCCCCTTGTATGGGTTGTCAAACTCACAAATGGACATCTTTCCGTCGTCAATACACCAGCCGTTCAAAGAAATAAACAATGCAATTCTTGTTTTCGATAGGAAATCTCTTCCAACCAGACATGTTTTCAGAAGGTCTCTCAAAAGGTAGAACTTCTGCCTTACCATATGCCCATAATATTCTATATTTACAATGACACTTTCTTCAGCCATTGTAGTTCCTTTCGCTAAACAAAGCGACAAAAATTCTTTTCTGAATGTGGACCCTCTATTTTTCCATATTTTCGCTTCTTCCTCGTCAATGAAAGAGAGCTGACTTCCTGTATCGCAATAAAGAAGAACATCCCTCCCAAGAATTGAAGCTTTTATGAGAGGTTCAGTGTCCCTTCCCTGAATTGCCTTTTTTCCTCGCAGCGCTAAAAGAGGATCCCTGTCTTTGTTTTTCCCTCCTTCTTTTTCTGCTTTTACAACAGCAGGTGCATTACAACCAACACCGTTAGAGCTGTTGGGACAACGTGACCCTCAAAATTTCTTAACTTGAGTATCTTCTGCCTCTGTTTTTGGTTCTATAAACCTAGTAAGAGGAGAATCATTCTGAAAACACCAAGAATTCCTTGAGAGGAAAATATTAATTCCAGCCTTGGCAATGAAATCTGCACCTAGTACCAACTCGATATTCTGGTCTTCCAAAACGTAAAACTTATGTGAAAACTTCCTTCCTTTTATAAAAAACGTAGGATACACTATCTGCCTAGTCTTTGCCTGTCCCGACGCTAATAATACAGTATCGTTTATTCGCCTTGTTTTCGCTCATTTCTGAACCCATTGCTTACAAGTCTGTTGGTTTACAAGACATATAAACGAGCCACTATCAAGATAACAGTCCTTTATCTGCCCATAGAAACGCCCAAAAATATATGGTGGAACGTTTTTTCCCTTAGCAATTTTCCTAGGAAACTTCATTACAGACGCAGTGATCCGGTGCTTATTTTCGTGGTTTACAATCTTTTTCCTGCTCGGGCATTCAAAACGTTTGTGACCAAATCCCGCACAAGCATGGCATTTAATTACAGGTTTTTCTTTCTTTTCCTGCCTAATTTCACTCTGTTCTTTTGTCCTCCTACTAAAGTACGCTGGGGGTTTTATCTCCGGTTCTGCTTCTACTTCTAAAGGACTCATTTTAATGGCGGCAATCTGAAAGCTATCTCCCTTCCCAGCATAGTGCTGTCTTGTGTAATTATAATTTTCTAACAAAAATGCTTGCACTTTTAAAGCGTATTCTTCAAGCTCCCTCAGATTTCTTAATTCCTTTTCATGCAAATACTGCTTGAATTTCGGATGAGCTTTACAAACTATCTTTTGAATTTATTCAGCTTCCGGAATTTGCCTTCTTGGCGGGAAAAAAGTAACACCATTTCCCTTATAAATGTCGCTAGAGATTCGTCAGGTTGCTGAATCCTAGCTGCCAATTGACTTTCTATCTCACTCTCATAATTGAAACTAAAATATTCCTGTAAAAGACTGTTTCTAAATTCTCCAAAACTAGAGAACTTCTCCTTGAAATTAAACCATTTCTTCGCATCTGCCTGCAATAGCTTAGGAATTACCTTCTCTAACATTTCCTCTAATGAAATATTCTTACTTTTCGCATAGTCCACTACATTTTCAAGGAAATCAAAACGATTCTCTGATACCTCACCGGAAAATGAAGGAAGCGTTATTTTAACTTCGTCTAAACTCCTACAGTTACAACCTCGCTGACTGTTTTCTCCTTGATTTGCCCCTCTGAGATTTCTTATCTCTTGTACTATATCTTCCACACCTATCTGGGCTTCGAACCCTATTCCCAGAGCTGTCTTTAGCACAATTAAATCCACCATATTCTCCATGTTTCCCCTATGCGTTGCTCTCATTTTTCAACTCAATCCCGGACGGGCCCCCACTGTGTAAGGTAAAAAAAATAAGAATATATTATATATTCGTTATCTTTATCTATTTATAGGTATCGCTTTATGTCTATATTAAACTATATTCCTAATCGATATTCTTTATCTCACCACTCTTACGAGTCTGCCATTTTTACCTTACAACAAAAAAGAAAGAAATTCCAAAGAAATAATTCGTCCGCTCACTGTTGTCTAGGTAACAGGTTCAAAAATACGATTGAGTTAAAAATAACAAGTCAAAAGATTTACGGAAAATAACTACTTCCCTCCGAAGAAACTTATCGAAGAAACTTATCGAAACGAATTTATTGACCGTGCTGATAGCGACTACTCCCAGTCACGACCCCGTTTTCAGTTTTGTTGGAAATAACAAAAGAAAGAGTGAGAAGGAAAAGGAGGGGAAGGAATTAGGAAGAAGAAGAAAAGAAAAGAAAAGGAAAAGGAAAGATTGAGGATTTTAAAGGAGAATGGATTACTGGATGATTTAAGAGATATAGTAATGAACTCGAATGGTTATTATCCGGTAAATCATTCCAAATACTATTAGTGGAGAATCAATTTTGAAGTGATTTGGAAGAGACACATGTTCATACATACAACCCCGACCTGGATCCAAGCAACCGCTCCGATCGGTTGCCCAAACCCAGTCCAGGTGTGGAGAAAAATGGAATTTAATTCTTTGTAATTTAATCTCAAACAATAATTGATAACTATCCAATATCTGAACTCCGTAATCTGAGATCGACCCCACATATGAATTAGCCGAAGGAAAAAATATTATCAACTCAATATATGTATATATTGCATCAATAGGAGTTTCAATTTCTCTGAAAGAAAAAATGTCGTCTTCTGGCTCATTCTGTTATTTTGGTTTCACTCCTAGAGCCGACTTTAAATTTGTTAGTAGCGGTCTTTCATGACCTCGGTTATTTACCTTAACACACACATTAAATCATGACACATATGTTATAAACGTTAATACGACAAGACAGTATAACTTAAACTAAATTCTATCATACATTCACACGCTCACTCACACAGGACAGTGTATATATCGTTAAAGAAAAATATTTTTGCTACGATTTTATATAATATTTGTTACATTAATGGAGGAAAAGAATAAAGAAAAAAAGTTATTGAAAGAACAATTTCTTAGTTATGTGTCAACTGAATACATAAAGTTATACCTTCATAAGTCATTTCTTGGAATTTAGCTTCATATATTTAATTACATTGACGAAAGAAAGGAAAAAAAGTTAGTATAATTACATATACCACGTTTCAGGCATGCTAAATCAAATTTATACTTCACAACATAAACGAAGAAGACATTCATATTTATATTTAAAAAAATGAACAAAGAGGAAAGCAAAAAAACTTTTATATATAATGAAAATCTTTATGAGTCTCTATCTCATGTCGAGACATTAAAAAAAAAGTACCCTTATACGTCCTGTAGCGTATCTCAAACTCGAGCATTCGAGATCACTGTTAATGCACTAAAGGTAGTGTCCAACACATTTCGCTCGATTTAATTTAGTTTATGTTTATACACATATATATTGCTTTATAATAACCATTTGTCCAGTATACACGAACTACCAGTTTGTAGCTGTATTTGCA
Organism: Thermobia domestica; assembly: GCF_964235325.1. Taxonomy (NCBI): domain Eukaryota; kingdom Metazoa; phylum Arthropoda; class Insecta; order Zygentoma; family Lepismatidae; genus Thermobia; species Thermobia domestica. The sequence goes on from NC_137471.1 coordinate 103,811,445, forward strand.
TACTGAAAATTCCACCCATCTAGGGATTTCAACGACAACATTTGGTCAGAGGAGGATTCTCCTCTTGGTTCAGTCCATTTTTGAATTCATTATTTAATAACTCCAGGTTACTAGTTAGTCATTCATCACTGGGACACATCATAACACTTTATTCGTGAATTACGTATAACCGTTACGTATAGTAGTCATATTCGAGAAAATCTTTAATAGTTGGGAGGATTATGGTGATTTATATCGTGGCAAACACTGGTTAAGTCATAGGATACACACTGGAAAACAGGGGGGATTCTAGGTACAGTTTTCCAAAAAAGAAATTTCTGGTTGATCACTAAAGGATAATATTTGTTGAGGGATTGGATTACGTTTTAGACCTGCCGTTATTTTGAAATGCATGCTATTGAAACTGTTTACATTACTGATCACTAGTTACATTTATTCTGAACAAAGAAAATTATTTAAATTCGCGGCGGTATTCTTAAAAAGAAAATTAAGCTATATCATTCCATTCGTCGGAAAACATTACTTAAAACCCATGGCAACCAATAAACGTATGGGGCAGATGCGGTGCTCTTACATATATCCATATTATAAATTTAACATTTTACATTTCACTTTAATATTCTATATTTCATACATATTTACATTTCGACGTCTCTCTCTCTGTATATATATTTAACACACGCGCACACATTTAATTACATAACCCCAACAATAATTTGTCCAAGAAGAAGGTTGCAACATTACACCAAGAAACAAAACTTCCGACATATCATCATAAAATATTCAATTGGAGAGTAGATCAAAGAAAGAAAAAAAAATAATGAGGCAGGCACGTAACACAGAACATTCTTAAATATTATACATGAACATGTATAAACAAAACAATTTTTATCTTAACTTTGGGCCCAATATTACAACAACATTCACGGAAATCAAATAAATGGAAAGTGACCACTGGATCAAAAAGAAATCCCAGACGGACAATGGTGAAGGAATGGAAGTGGAAATTACGGTGTACCGAATCGTTACCCACTTCGGCGATGGGTCAAATATAATGTAAACCCAGTCTCTAACTATTTCATCAAACGAATCGTATCTCGAGATGTCTCAGCTGGTCATTTCGGTTAAAAAAAATATATTATACATTAATTCATTGATATATTATACTTTCAAAATCGGGGGGGAAGGTTGAAAATTTAAAAAAAACCTTTAGAGAAGGAGTAGAAGAATAGGTAGAAGAGAGGAGACAGAACACTACAACTACGAAAGATAAGTGGTCGAATTTGCGTATACAACATACTATAACCAAATATTCTCTTTTATGCCAAAAGGAGTTCGGCTTACCAAGTAAATAGCCGAAAAGAGATGTCTGCAAAGTCGAGACTAGTCTGTGTCCTCGATGGGATTTTCGGAAAGACAAAGGCTTTAGGGAAATCCCACCACTCACCGTATCCGGTCAGCGCCCTTGCAGATCCCGGAAATCCACCGGAAGGTTAGAGAAGGCGTTAATTTAGAATTTCAAAAAGGAAAAAAAATCATCCGACCTCTCGGAAAGTAAAAGAATCCAGAATAGTAATGAAATTAGAGGGAAAAAATAGCTAAGATGTCCCTAATTAGTAATTTACCAAAATAAAAAAAGTATTAAATAAACTGAATTTTGGATCGGTGATTTCAATGACCAAGCATCACCGATGGCTACCCTGCGCAGACATGCCACAGTCTGGGACGTCGTTAATTTCCATCAACTAATTAAACTGAGAAAAGAAACGAAAATACTTAAGAGGGTCATGGGTCGACGTCCGGGTACGCGAATGACCTAGATATTAATTTGATTTGCCCCGTCTGTCCTATTCAGTCTACAAACACTGTATGGTAGCGTAATGTGAAGAAAAAAATCTCAGAGTCATAGGATCTTCTCTTTCATAACCGACTGAAAACATAATTCACAACAGCCCAAATCGCCAACTATTTGGTATCATGATCGATGAACAATTACATTTAGTTAGCCATTACATGATGCTATCCCTACCCTGCTGTCAGACGAGATTGTTTATAAATAAATACTACTGTTATGGCATACTCAACTGCGAGAGGTCCCGGGTTCAAATCCCGGACGAGCCCCCATTTGTGACGATTTGCAGACTCCATTTTTAATTATTTAGCTCGTAATTTCCACAAAAGATGAGATCTGCTCGCACTATAAGTTAGTGGATGTCACAAAAGTATTATAAACAAATTACACCATGACTTTCATGGGAAAAGTGGATTAACCTAGGGGAAATGACAACATAAATTGAAATTATTTAGTTTATTACACAACTAAAATGGTAGTATATCAACATTAATTTAGGTATTTTACAAAAGTAATTAATAAAAGTAGTGATATTTGCTAATTCCCTTCGGACTGAACAGCCACCAGCATCGGCCCTCTACTGTACAGGCCTCATTAGCTGAAACAGCGAAAGCCATAAAAAAATCCGCCTTTTTATATATTTTGCCGGGGACAGAAAAAATGAAGAAAAATTTAAGTATTAACGGTTCTAGAAGCTTCTACAGCAGTGGAAAATTACTGGAAAAGAATGAAAGAAAAGTGAAATCTTCAAAAAACTAGCCTCTCTACCTGGTCTATAATCAAATGGAAGCGAGAGTAATACTGGATCTAACTAACTGAATCTTAATCTTAAAAGAAAATTCTGCATATATAAATGATTGGGATAATGCACTAATTGATATTTACATACATTTACATATATTAAACATAGTAAAATTATATATTAGCTATACTTATTAAATAGATAAAACCACATAAACGCATTAGATAAATACGTGTCAGGCCTGACTTATTAATTAATACACACAACTTAATTATGTATAGATAAATTTAATATTAAAATATGTAACTGAAATATCAAAGCAAGGTAACGAAGTGCCCCTTGCATATACCCATTCCAACAAAAAAAAGAAAAAAGAAAAAGAAAAAATTCTTTCCTCCAAACTGGGCATGTGAGTTTATAGTCTCGAAACAGTCACTTTGAAACTCTCACTGATCAAAAAATCACAATTTCACTGTAAAAATAAATTGAATTTACACATTTTAAAAGCACTTCAATTCTCTTGAGGAATAATATCCCTTCACTGTTTATTGTCTCGTACCGTTCTTAATGAAAGAAATAATTTTCAAAAAAAAATCACTTTAAATAATTCTCGAATACAATTTACACAAATCACTCTTCACTGTTCTCTTGAATTTCTCAGAAAATATCAGTATATCACTAAGAAATTCAATTTCTTCTTGACGTCTTCTGCACCTTCAGAGGGAATTGGGAACACCAGATTCTTACCTGGAGTATTTGGGAGTGACTCACAGTCCAATTCTTCTCCATCAGTAATGAGATCAAGAACAAACTCATCCTCGACGTGGACTACGCTCGAGGATCCACCACCTGACGTTTCTCCAACTGCAGCCTTGTTAGCCTTTTCCCGTAAAAGGCTTTGGTAGTATTTCCGAGCCGATTTTTGAAACTGAACAGCTCGTATTTCCTTCAAGGTATATTCCGCTTCGTTTTTCTGAAATTTTTTGGCTTGCACCTCACCAGATTTATCACTTAAAAGCAACCTTCTTTTATTGTTCTTTGGTGCATCTACGTGACACAAAAGTTCTAATTCGAAACTTGATCCAGCTTTAGGGCGAGCTGCCACGAAAACATTTCTCGAAGTTTTTGGCTTCTTGAATAATCCTGCCATTTTATCTTACTAAAAGAAATCTTACGATGCCTACACCAAAAAAGTTACTTTCAACTGGTGGACTGCCAGGCTAAATCCCTAACCTCTAGCTAATTTTCAAAAAAAATGTATATATATATATTAGGGATGGCCAATTCCGGAATTTTTACTTTCCGGAATCCGGAAAGTAAAATCGGAAAATTCCGGAATTCGGAAAAATTCCGGATTTCGGAAAAATTCCGGGTTTCGGAAAAAATCCGGAATTCAGAAAAATTCCGGATTTCGGAAAAATTCCGGAATTCGGAAGAAATCCGGAATTCAGAAAAAATCCGGAATTCGGAAAAAATCCGGAATTCGGGAAAATTCCGGATTTCGGAAAAAAATCCGGAATTCGGAAAAATTCCGGAATTTGGAAGAAAATCCGGAATTCGGAAAAAATCCGGATTTTGGAAAAATTCCGGATTTCGGAAAAATTCCGGAATTCAGAAAAATATATTTTCTTTTTGTAATCCTAAGAATTTTGTTCAAATGCAAACGAACAAATTTCCTTTTTGTAATCCTAAGAATGTATGATGCAAGTTAAGCTGAAACTTACATCCTAAAGTATACACTACTCAATCTTCCCATGGTTAATGAGATGTAGTCCAAAAGTACGATGTACTCCTAATATTTAATTTTTGTTTTACTGTGATATTGTCCAGAGGTAAGACATATATCACACTGAGATAAACAACTTGACATAATGTAGATGTTATCATACGTAGTTTTCCAGAAAATCGTGAGAAACGATTTTTTATGAAGTTAAAATATGCGTCGCTTGTTGCCAGTGTGATGCAATTGATAACTTTTATGCTGGAATAGTCTTATTATTATTATTATTATTATTATTATTATTATTATTATTATTATTATCATCATTATTATTATTATTATTATTATTATTATTATTATTATTATTATTATTATTATTATTATTATTATTATTATTATTAACCGTTTATGTACTGTAAAAGAAAAATATGAACCGTTAAGTAGTAGATTTTATCTGTTGTTTTTTGATATCTTCTAACAGTAATAACAAATTGCTTGTAAATACGCAATGATTATCAAGGACAATGGCATATTAATGTAAGGACTACTCTGCAGACTAGCAATAAACAATAAACAATAACAAATAAACAATAGTCCCAAAAAAAAAAAAGTAACTAACTTGGGCACGTCAGAATGTTCGCGAGAATATAGGGACGCATTGAGACTAGCAAAAAACGTGGTGTTATTATTACTCAAAGGGCCGTACGATGGAGGCTTTAACGTTAATGTTAATGGCACCAATGAGCACTTACTTGCTCTAACGGTTAACCTCATTTTTGAGATGATTCTTAGAAGTGGGCGTGTTGGCATGCAGTTGGAGTACTAACGATTTGCGTCACTATCGAACACTAACGTAGCACTAGCGACGTTTAAAGTCGAAATTGGAGTCATAAGTGGCTTGTCAACTTCACGGACATTATATTTTCCTTGAATGCGAGAATTTTGCGCCCGGGAAATTTGCGCCCTACCACAAAAATAGGAAAAAATGCGCTCGCAATATATTTGCACTGGGATGTTTGCGCCCTACCCCAAAAAGAGGGGAAAATGCGCCGGCTATATATTTGCACTGAGATGTTAGCGCCCTACAATTCAACTTATTGTATTGTGTAAAGTAACTTCCACTCGCACTTGAACCAGGCTTGCCTCTCATCGTCTCAGTGAGTTACTCCATCCGTTATAATATTCCGAACAAATGAAAAAAATACAATTTTAGTTCACTAAAGGGCAATCCATACAAATACAATTTTTCATTATACTACAAAATTTACAATAAACGTATAAATGACTGATATATAATTATTTATTAATATAATCAAAGAGTATAATTTAATCTACACAAGGCTGTTTGGCTCTACCCAGATATCTCTGTTCACAATCCTTGCGAGTTGTTTGGCTTTTCAGGACACAAAATATAGAAAAGAAAATGTAAAGTGAATGTAAAATCAGTTCAGTAATATTATCAAGAAAACTATGTACTTCCATGCGCAAAAAAAAAAAAAAAAAAAAAATGCGCGTATACTGTAACTGACGATTTTTCGTATTTATTCCATTTTCCTTACGTTTATAGGTAAAATTCAGTTATTAGTATGTGGAGATAATAGAAAGCAATCCATCTAAGGAGATATTTCCAAAAAATATAATAAAATAATAAAAATATAAGCAAAAAACAAAATTATGCTCGGTTTTGTGTATACTGGCAACGATGATTTCTAGGGATCTTTTCAGTAGCAGAGCATGATTGCGGAGGGAATTCAGTAGGGGAGTCGAGGAGTTGGATCAAGGATCAAGGATAGTGGACTAAAATGTTGCATTTATTGGTTAAAACCTAGTGTGTAGATTGCCTGCGAAATATAAATTAGCTTCTGTAACTAAGATGTCGTACGAAAATATAGAATTAAACAGAAAAACTCTTATCTTAAGGTTCGAAGCGATACGGACCATGGTTATGAAGATTATGTCTTTTAAAAAAAAAGAGCCAACACCACGTAACCTCAGTGGTTAGGTGGATAGAGTGGCGGACTTGAAGTTATTTCATTATTTTGACACCACATCGTATCCCATCCCATCCCATCCCATTTTTTTTTTTTTTTACAAAACATTATAGGAAGTGTATAATTTTGATGTTAATAAGAACCGAAACAATATAATAAGGAAATAATTTATTGATAGTATCCTTTAATCGACGTATTTATTCTGTATTAAAATACGTGTACTATTGGAAACAGTTATTGTTTTCAGTTTATAGTCTTGTATGTTACTTCCCGTTCTTGAACAGCAGACAACTCACTTCGGGTTTGTGTGTCTGGAACAGGAAAAAGGAGTATATTTCTACATTATATAGTAGCGTGAAAAACTGATATTAAAATGATATAACAAACAGGCATAAGCTTGTTTTCTAGCATGGCAACACATTAAACGTAACTCATTAAATTTTGGGAATTACAAATTATCACCTTACGTGTCGCTGTATTCCTATTCTTTTTCTCGTTCAAGCGACGAAAGAAGAAATTGTAGTATTTAAATAATAGTGATAAAAATCGAATTCGAGATTTCAATGACTTCCAGTTTCACGTCCTCACATATCGAAAAAGTTATTTTGATGTCTGTCCATCTGTTCGTTTGTCGGTTCGTCACGCTTTTACATGCATTCAAATAGAGGCCATACTGTTCGACGTATCTGGACCGAATTCTAGACGAATTTTTTATAACACTTTATCGTTTCGAATTCTATATCCTCCGACACCTAAAAATAAGGGTAGTTTACTGATGAATGAAAATTTAAAATAATTAAATTGTTTCAAAAACAGCTGTAAAGATTTTGTATAGTATGAATCATTGCTCTGAAAAAAATACATAAGGTGTAATTTACTGTATGGGATGCGTTTTTTCGAACAATTTTCTCAATCACATTTCATAAATAATTGTATCATTAATAACCTAACAATATGACACAACTCGTTCGTCCTGTAAACATTCAGAAGGAGTAGTTTACTCTTCTCCGACGATTTTCCCATTAACGCCTGACGCAATTTTGTTCATATTTCATAAATAAATGTTACATAAATAACCTAATGATATGGTATAATTCCATCATCCTAAAAAGCTAGAAGTGGTATATTACTTTTCGGAGCAAGTAATTACCCTACGATTTTGTCGAGAATGACTCTGGCAATTTTGTTCGTATTTCATAAATAGCATAACTCGTTTGTCCTGAAAAGATACACAAGGGATATTTTATTCTTCGGGATGACTTTTTTGACGATTTCGCAGAAAGTACTCAGACGCTTTTGCTCATAGTTCACATACAATTATTTCCTTAATAATTCTAATATATGGCATATGTTATTTCTAACAGAAATATGACCAATGGGTACTTTACTTTTGGACATAAGTTGCTTTGAACAAAGTTTTCCAAAACACATTATTTTATTCGCATTTCCCAAATAAATGTTTCAGTAATAGCTGCAGCCTAACACGAGTCAGTTTAAGAAATTCGAGCGAGAAAAATCAGTGCGTTTCATCCGTACCCATTCTTAAATATGGGGGGCGCGGTGGCTCAGTGGTAGCCGGTGGGTGTAGCCGAACGGTCTGAGGCGTTAGGCTGATGATCGTAAGGTGAAGCCCATTGGGGGTTCGAGTCCCTCTGAAGAGCAAGGGTGGAATTTTAACTGTCCTCGATGTTTCTGTGTTTGTGTCCCTGTCGTGTCCAATAGTCCTGAGAAGTGGTTAAAATAGAAAAAAATAGTCACGAAGTTTAAAAAAAAGTGGTAGAGTGTTCACCTCTGGTGCTTGGGGTCCCGGGTTCGATCCCAGCCTCCGCCAAGCGAACTTTGTGGTGGACAAACACCGTGCTCGTGGGTTTTCTCGGGGTTCTCCCACTTTCTTCATTCCACCATTTCACGCATCTCTCATTATCACCGTCTCCTTTAGCCTAATCGGCATAACCGTGGGACGTAAAACTCAAAGATTTCATTTCATTTTCATTCTTAAATATATTTTTAAATGTTACACCTAATCACAATTTTCCTAACAAAATCGAAACTTCTATTTAAATGTGCCTTGTTGTGGCCAAATGGTTCAAGTGCATTGGCTCTGGATTTGATTCCCGGTGAGAGTTAGTGTATTTTTATACAACGTTAAGGTATAGGTAATAAGTAGGTGCAAAGAGAAAAGTGTTTAAACAAGCTTAACCAAGCTAATGAATAATACAAAGAAATAATACAATATTACGAAATTATAGAAGAAACGTTGTTAATATTAGATATTTGCGTGTGAGATATCCAAACGATGACTGTCAACTCCAAAGGTAAAAAAGTGAAACATCCAATACCAGGTTAATCAGTGGTCTCTAGGTAAAGCTATCCTACTAGGAAGTGATTGAGATACCAAAAAATGTTGTAATCGCTGGGAGACATGTTAGGAGAATACATTGGGTGAGAGACTTTAACTCATGAATAGTCTGCACCTTTTGTTGGTGTATTGAAGTGCGTAGGTGGTGTGTGTTTGGCACATCGGGTTCCTTTGTTGTTAGTCGCAGCTTTCTAGACCGGATGCAGTTATTCCCGGTAGAAAATACAAGAAAATATACATATCTATTACTATTAAAGTAAATAATTACATTCATTCCCTCAATGTGACACTTATTTGTTTAACTGTATACAGACAGCTGATCCGTGGAAGAATCGTTCATAATAATAAATAAAATAAACTCGACAAATATTCTTGTAAATAATAGGTAAAAGTTTGCGTCACACTGTTCATTTTGCTGGGCACGCCAGTGTGCCCCGTTATCCGGTTGTGGCACACTGGAATATAGGGTATGGCTTTCTAATTTTTCCCAACTATTTTAACTGCTTCAATTGAAATGAATTTATAACAATAAGAGAGTGAATTTAATCTTCTTACCCTTCGATTTAGAAATAAGGTCCGCTAGAATTGTATATATAAAAAATAATAATACTCAAAATTTTATAGAGTAGTTTGTTTTATTCGAAATGACATACTTCCTGCAACTGTTTGGGTTGGAATTATTTGAAGTCAAATCTTTAAGTTTTACGACCCACGGTTATACCGGCTAGGCTAAAGGACACGGTAATGAGAAATGAATGCAATGGTGGAATGAAAAAAGTGGGAGAAAACGGAAGAACCCCGAGAAAACCCATGCACATGGTGTTTCTCCACCACAAAATTCACTTGGTGCGAGATGGGGTCGAACCAAGGATCCCATGCACCAAAGATGAACGCTTTATCACTGAGCTACCGCGGCCCCTCTGAAATTATGTATATTAGAGAGTGACTACTTTATGAAAACTTGATATCGAACACATTTGTTTAAAAATACCAGCTTTTTGAGAAATATTGCTTAATATTCAGAAAAACCTGTCAATAAAATAATAATAATAATAATAATAATAATAATAATAATAATAATAATAATAATAATAATAATAATAATAATAATAACTATTATTATTATTATTATTATTATTATTATTATTATTATTATTATTATTATTATTATTATTATTATTATTATTATTATTAATTAATTAATTAGCTTAAATTAAAAACTCTCTGGACCTAGTGCATTGGCACAATTCCACGAATTAAAAAGAATGTGTTTACTTCTCATGTAAGTGTAGAAGGACTTAATCCCTGTTGCTTTCAATATACGAAGAAAGTGTCCAACTTTCAAATGATATGCTACATAAAATGTCCTATGCAACATAATGTAGTAAAGAATCATCATTTCAGGTTGCCTAAAGAACACTTTCGTTTTAGCAAGAAAGGAAGAAAATAGAAAATACTGAGTTTTAACCTAATAGAAAGTTTGCAGATTTAAGGGAAAATGCACAGAGTTGTTGGATATAAAATGTAGTTCGGATTAATGGAGTAAGACACCGTAAATAGTTTATTGTTTGAAATATACTGGGAGTGACCAAGCCATTACATATGGAAATATCGAAAGAGATACGTTAATGGTGTTAGTTGCAAACTGTTTTAGAAATGAAAAATTTAAGGAAATCTCTAAAACTCTGATATCACATATCCAAGTTGACTGACTGTTAAGTAAAACTGTTAAATCTGAGTAAAGCAAAAAAAAAAAAAAGTATTAATGACCTGTGTTACAGTTTCAGACATATCATTCTCATATCAAAACTACGATAGAAATAAATTATGAATAAAGGTGAATTCACAGTTCTGGAATACCAACAACTGATTTTGCTAGATGTAAATTTTCGGAAAACTTTTTTTATAAGGCGATTTATTTTTTTGTTTGTTTATTAGCTTCCCCATGCCGTAAACGTCGCCAACTCCTAGTGGCCCACTTGCCGGTAAATGGCGATCGTCGATATAGCGACGCGTCGAAGGATTGCCGCTAGTGTGCCACTAGTGGCAGGGTTTCGTCGAGTCAAAGCAGATATCTAGAATCGGGGGTATCGGGAAGAAAATATTTGCAACCCATCGCATTGACAGCAGAGGAAGATATCGAACTAACGGACAACGAGGAAGTTGAAACAATAATTAAGAAACTAAAAACTAAAAAAGCTCCAGGATTGGATGGTATAGTAAATGAGATCTACAAAAATAAAAAGGATATTTGGACTCCATATCTAACAAAATTGTTCAACACCCTACTTAAGAAGCAGATATTTCCCTCGTTGTGGAAAGAATCGAAATTGCTAATTTTGTTAAAAAGTCAGGATAAAGATTTAACAGAAGTGAGTTCTTACCGTCCAATCTGCCTTTTGAGAAACATCTCAAAATTATTAGAAAGGATAATAGCAAATAGAATTCGACGAAAGCATAGAAATATCAAAGATGATAGTTTACAATATGGTTTCAGAAAGGGCAAATCTACGGAAGACAACAGATCTTGAGGAAAAAAAAAACAATTTTGCTTACCAGGGGGAGGGAGTAAATCATCTGCATACGTTTTCTTAACCAGGAAGAAGGCAAGGGCGCCGATCCTGGGGAGCCGGGCCCGCCCAAAGCTCATGTAAGCCACCTTTGTATTTATGAATATACAATATTTGGCATAATTTGAGTGTAATTTGTCTTAAAATCCAGATATATATATATATATATATATATATATATATATATATATATATATATATATATATATATATATATATATATATATATATATATCTTCTGCATTTGAATGCCCCCCCCCCAAATTTACAGAGAAATTGGCGTCCTTGGAAAGTCTAGTGAAATGAATAAAAATGTGATAACGTAATACCTGAATAACTCTATTTAATGGAGGAAAGTAAATTAGTATTCAACACTTCTTTCAATTTTAAGTATTTCAAAGATTCTCGTAATTTAGTAGCGTCCCGGATTTGCATTTCTGAAGTACGGGAACTTTATCTATACCTTAACGTGGGAATCGGTTTCGGACCATGCACTTAAGCCGCTTTGCCATAGAGGCACATAGGAGTTTTTCTTTCGATTTCCTTAGGAATATTGCGAATGGTATGACTTAAAACAATGTTTAAAAAAGAATACACATCGACACAATAAGATGATAATCTGATACCTAGGAAATATATTCAATTGTTTTTAATTTGTTCTCACGCTACCAAAACAGTACTTACGCTTTTTTTTTCAGCCTTTTAATATAAGCATTTCACACTATTGTCTGTTCTAGGATGATACAATTCTAGTTCATGTATATGCTAGCTTTGGAAATACAGTAGAGTTTCGCTTATCCGACATAAACAGGCAGTCAGAACGCTGGATAATATGGATGTGTTAAGAAAAGACCTATTAAAAGTAAAACTTATGATATAATTTTACATATTACGCATCTAATAATAATGTTTTATAACAAATAACTGCACTGCACTGAATCAGGGACGTATCCAGCGTGAGAGCCTGAGGGCTGTCACTCTCCGAAACTCAAACACTTTTTAATAAACTTTTTTTTTTTTACCCTTTTTAGGTTCTTTTATAACAGTTTACTAGTAGTCAGTGTCCAAACTTTGGGCAATGTGCTGTTGTCTTGTTATAATTCTAAGAACATACCATAATGCCATTATACCAGGTGGAATTAAAGAACAGTTTTAAATAGGATTAACATTTCTTTTCCGTTCTGTTTTTAACTTTAATATATTAGAACGATACACTCAATGTCTTCTTGCTATTTTTGTTATGCGATATACGTAGCAGACAGTTTTCTTTAGTTACATTTTTCTCGAAAATATGTTTCATTTTGTTTGTGCTATAATGCAGTTTACAAAGTAAATGTAAAGTAAATGCGGTTTATAAATGAAAAGTAGGAAAAAGTTTAAGAGGAGTACAGAACTGTTGCATTATTATTATTATTATTATTATTATTATTATTATTATTATTATTATTATTATTATTATTATTATTATTATTATTATTATTATTATTATTATTGATATTTTTAAAACATTAGAATTACGTGCTTACGAGGACGTAATTCTACGTAATTAGAATCATACGTGTTGGGCCCATTCCGAATAGAAAACCTGGATACGTGTCTGCACTGAATGATAAACGTATGAGTCAAGGTGTAGAGGGCGCGCTAGGCGATAGACTCCAGAGCATGAAAAATAGATTAAGACCACAACTTGCAGTTCTTCTTGCCGATTGGTGCTATTTGCAATGATATATCGGATCATACGGTATGTGGAACAAAGGATGGTCGGATAAGCGAGACCATGGTGTATTGGTGTTTCACGCACCTAAACCTGTAAAATGTTTGTATAAACAATTATCTTTCACTCCCTAGCTAAATTTGTGGGTATGATCACACACTTTGCCTCATAAAGTATAGTCTTATAAAGAAAAAAATATTTTTTTTTTTTTAGGTAAAACCTAAAGAAAAGCCAACTTCAATTTTTTTTTTTTTTTTTTTAGTAATAATAATGGCAAACTAGTCCATTTCATCACGATAAATCACTTTTGGTACTAAGATGTATTTTTCTATCCGTATATATCCTTCACACTTTGTTGGAGACAAAATTGTTCTTTCCCCAAGAAAACAGGATGAGAGAAGCTATACAACAGCATGAACAGAAAACAATAGCTATTAAGAATAGTTTTCTAATCCTTGATAAATACGTCATTACAGCAAAATATCAGTAAGTTGTCCTTATTATATTGCTTCGGTTCTTATTAACATGAAAATTATAATGTTTTGTAAAAAAAAAAAAATGGGATGGGATGGGATGGGATTCGATGTGGTGTCAAAATAATGAAATAACTACAAGTACGCCACTTTATCCACCTAACCACTGAGGTTACGTGGTGTTGGCTCTTTTTTTTAAAAAAAGACATAATCTTCATAACCATGGTCCGTATCGCTTCGAACCTTAAGATAAGAGTTTTTCTGTTTAATTCTATATTTTCGTACGACACCTTAGTTACAGAAGCTAATTTATATTTCGCAGGCAATCTACACACTAGGTTTTAACCAATAAATGCAACATTTTAGTCCACTATCCTTGATCCTTGATCCAACTCCTCGACTCCCCTACTGAATTCCCTCCGCAATCATGCTCTGCTACTGAAAAAATCCCTAGAAATCATCGTTGCCAGTATACACAAAACCGAGCATAATTTTGTTTTTTGCTTATATTTTTATTATTTTATTATATTTTTTGGAAATATCTCCTTAGATGGATTGCTTTCTATTATCTCCACATACTAATAACTGAATTTTATCTATAAACGTAAGGAAAATGGAATAAATACGAAAAATCTTCAGTTACAGTATACGCGCAATTTTTTTTTTTTTTTTTTTTTTTTTTTTTTTTTTGCATGGGAGTACAGTGTGTTTACTTGCTGGAATTACACTTCAAACACACAATTGCATTCAGTCGTTCTTTCAGGAAAAATGTTCCGGGGGGCACATTTAGTATTCCGGAGGGGGGTCACTGCTGGTACTATTCTATTTATTATTATATTATAGACGTATTATTTTGGTCTCCTCCGAGGGGGCACTCTGAGAGCTCTGGGGAGGCCAGTGTTCCCCCAAAATCATCTCTGGAAGAAGCAGTGATTGCGTTGATCCGTTGTGTTCTTTTGGCTTATATTGAAGTTTATTCTCCCCTTATATAGCCACAATGAAAATAAATCACAAATGGCATGGTTGTGGGGGGAGGATTGTTTATGCTGTAATGTCAGCCCCTCCGAGGAAATGCGTAAGCTCCAATAGGTTCTTTTATTTCGCAGGACTCAAACTTCCCGGTGGAGGTACATCGCAGGCGCAATTTTCCCTGTTCTTGAGGTAGGGCGCAAATTTCCCAGACGCAAAATTCTCGACACCGTTCAAATGACCTCGGAAGACGATATCTTTTTCAATACTTTTTTAATATTATTTTACTCGAGATTTCTTCATAGCTTCTTATTAAAATACTTACTAATATATCCTCATTTTATAATGATTAACGTTAAAACCGGAAATGGTTGATTTGTACCGCTTCCGGTTTGAATATTACATTCATCAGGGAACTCGATTCTTAACTATTGACTCTGTACATCATGGCCAAAATTGATTGGTAATCCATCAGATAGTTCTTGAGACTGTTTGTTTCACTGACGGACAGAATGAATATATGGCTATAGAGTTTTGATAAACTAAATTCGTTAATGAGTGATGATGGAACAAATATAAGAAAGGGAACCAAGAGTACCACCGGGAAAATTTTCGAACACAAAATTAGCCATCGAAAACCCACATGTCCTGGGTTAGAATACCATAGATGAAAACTCTACCGCTGAGTCATCAATCACCCGTATATTAGTTTTGTTAACTATTATATTAATATAAATTAATGAATGCCTGCTTATGTTAATTATTGAACAATTACATTGTATACTTCGTAAAGTCAAAAATTATAAATTTGTATTTACTGTACATACAGTGAGCGCAGAAAGTGTTCGTACACCTATGCTATTGAAACGAGAATGCCTGCGAAAAAGAAACAGAAAATTTAAGAAGTGTAATAACACACACAATATGAATAATGAAAACTAAGCTTTATGAATATATCAATAAAGAACCACAAAGACAAGTTTAATGGTCAGAAAGTAAATAAATTCCGTAGAAAATGTATAGAGTAGACGCTAAAAGTGATCGTACACCTGACGTACGAATACGAAACAAAGATACCACAACTGGGGTTCACTAGTATTCACCTGAGTATACACCTCTGTATAGCATGACGAGTAACAGAATGAGTTTAGTTGTGAATAGGAGTGAAAAAACTGCACGGTGGGCTGTCGAAATGGGAAGCAACCGAACAGAAACAAATGAGGAGACAAGAAAAGTAATTATTAAAGTGCATAAGAAGGGTAAGTCTTTGAGAAAGATAGCAAACCTCAGGGGCAGATCCAGAGAGGGGCAATCGGGGCCATCGCCCGCCCCCCACAAGAGGAAACTTTCTTATTTTATATATAAATAAATCCATCCATAACAAGTTTGGAGCTCTTAAAAGTAGCAGTATTACTGCCGACCGCCCCTTCCCCAGAAGTCCGTCCTGGATCCGCCCCTGTATAGAGTAGCCACAATCGAGTATTTTCCGCTGTATGTTCGGAGTCGTTGTCTTGCTGAACAATAAATTGTTTTCAAGAACCATCTTCTGCGCACTAGTATGGAGATATTCCTTTAATATGTTAATATACACTTTGTGGATCATCACTCCATCGATAAGGTGGAGACGACCCACTCCTAGGGGTGTTCGATAAGGCTGAGGACCTATCGAACTTCGGGAATGAAAATTTATCGAGTTGTGATCGGTTACTCGAAACCGTTCGAGTATTTGAAATTATCGAAGTTTCGGGTATTATCGAAATTTCGAGTATTATCAAAGTTTCGGGTATTATCGACATTTCAAGTATTATCGAAGTTTCGGGTATTATCGACATTTCGAGTATTATCGAAGTTTCGGGTATTATCGACATTTCGAGTATTATCGAAGTTTCGGGTACTATCGAAAGTTCGAGTATTATCGAAGTTTCGGGTATTATCGAAAGTTCGAATATTATCGAAGTTTCGGGTATTATCAAAAGTAGTGATAGACAGTTCGGTTCCTTCATCTCTCCAATGATTCCTTCTTGCAGCCAAACTAGTCAAACAACTTTTTTCATCTGATAAGTTATTGCAAACTTGTATTTGTGCGGAGAAAGGAAAGCGTACAGAAAGGGATTGCTTTTTCGTCCGACACACACACACACACACACTCACACACAAGAAGTTCAATTTCTTCCTGAATTTTACCTTTGGTTTGTTATTTCCTGCCAGTTATTGTATCAGTGTTGATACAATAGCTGTCTTAAACGTACAAATAGGGTAATTTGCTCTTCATATGATATAGTATACGCCCAACACCTCAATCATATTAATCACGTACGGTGTTGCTAAAATGTTGTAGCAAAATTTTATCTTTAACCCAAATGTGTTATCTTCTGTCGTGTTTGCTTTCTCTTAATGGCCACTAGTTCACACATTGCCGCAATCAAATATGATGATGCTTTGGGCGCAAACTCCCCCTTTAGCCTTTCAGTAAAATAAATGTTAGTAAAATCATTGGTGATTTCAGGGGGTTGTTCAGGAGGAATATTCCCCCACAAACATATCTCTGATCATGTTCACCGTGACTTACCCGTATTTTTGCTACTTTTACCCTCCATGTATTCAAAATCCCCCGGGGTAGGATTACCATAATTTCTGGATACTTTAAAGAATGGTGTGTGTTTATTGAGAAGTTAAGAAAAGTTCCAAAAATGCTTATGCTCATTTTCTATCTTAAAATATATTTTTATATTATTTTCTTAATTATTTTCCTGATTAAAGTATTCTTGCGAAGAACACCTTATCGCTATTGATTTTTTCATAAATATTAGCATAAGACAGAACTGCAAGCCAAACTTAACAAAAAAAAAAAAAAAAAAAAAAAATACAGCGAAATTTCCCAGGCTCCATTTTCCCTAAAATTTGGGGCATTAGTTAATCCCAGGCAATTTTCCGAACTGGGCTTGAATTTAGGATGTATGGTAGGGGTCTAAGCGTACCCGGGGGAAACCTTGAGATCATCACTAAGTTTAATGAAGATGAAAAACGGAAATAAATCTATTTCATCGACAGTGAATATACAGTGTAGCATATGTTCTATGCGGTCGGTTTGTATATTCATTATGATGAATCCACACACTAGCGAATCCAGAAGCGTCGTTTGGTGGAGACAGATTGCTTCCTGGACGAATAATGTAGGCTTTAAAAACTTAAGAGTTTTGCATCAATTCAGAAGAACATGGAGCATTACTTTATAGAGAGTGTTTCGAAACAACACCGCCAACATTTGGGAGGCGATTCCTGACATAGGGTTGCCATATTACCTGATTTTAGCGGATACCACCCGATTTTCAGGTCATATATTCGTCCCGCGCTTAATCATATCTTTGAGAAATGATTGCAAATTGAACTACGGTATCTTTAGCATTTTGTTTAGATTAGATTCATTATTAGTATTTTTAAAAATGTTTATACTGTATTTCATATATTGTGAAACTGTGGTAATTTCGTATGTTAGTATGTTTTCAAGTAGAAATATTTGAAAGTGATTAGAAATTTTATGAGATGGACCAAAACTCCTAAATATATTTTAGCTTTCTTACGATAAAAGTTTAGAAATTATTTTGTATTTCTTAGAGAGAAAACCGTATGAACAACACCTGCCATATATCGCTTTTTTTTTGTTGGAAAACAACTTGTCTTACAGATATCCTTATTAGAGATATCTTACTGTAATACTTACTTTACAACTCGAGACTCACATTTGTTGAACTTCATAAAACATTAAAGGCAAAAACTAAATTTGCTTTACTTCAGTTTCGTTAGAAAAGTACATTGAAAGTGTCACTTAACAAAGAAATCACTTAAAAAAAATGGTCAGAAGGATTCCAGGTCAGTATTTGTAATACTCAAGTTCACATCAGTACTTACGGTTTAGAATCCCCCGTTTTTCTAATTTCAAAATATGGCAACCCTATCCTGAGACCAAGATAAAACAAAAAGTAGGCCTATAGAGCAACCTGGGTGCACAAATGCTTTCTTTTGGAGTTATAGGATGCCGAAACATGAATAAATGAACTTTATAGGTCCATAGCTCCAATGCTATAGGATCTACCGTAGTCGGGTCAATATTTTATTTAGGAACTAGTATGTGCCCTATCCAAATATCCAAGTTTCAGAATGATCCAAATATTATCCCATATGATCTTTTCGCTGACATTTTCCCTACAGTAACTGAAATACACTTTTCAGCACCGTTTCAGCTTGAATTAGCAGTATAACCTTGTTTCCCACAGAAAAATCTGGTTGCAACCGAAGTGCAATATAATCGCAATCGGTTTCAAAAACATTGGCTTCTTGTTTCAGAAAAGAAAGAAACAGTGATAAGTAGTCTATTGTATGCAGGACACGACAGGAGAGATAGGGTCTAATATTTCTTTCAACAACTGCAAAGCAAGTAACTGCACGACCATCTTTCTTTAAAAGTCTGCAACAATATACGAAGTAGCTGAGAGAACTCTTGATGAAATAATGTTTTTCTTCTTTTCCTTAAGAAGTGATCGGAAGTATTTTAATTTGATATGGAAATTGAATCAGAGCCATTGAAATGTAAGTCAGAACATGTATGTTTTTCTCCCCTTTCCCCTTTATCCCTCTTGTCCCTCCCTGATTCTATCCCCGACCAAGTAAGTTTGTGGTGGACAACATCGTGTCCGTGGGTTTTCTGGGCGTACTCCCGTTTACTCCCACATTCTTATTCCACCAATGATTCCATCATCATTCACTTCCCTTTATCATCCTTCTCCCTTAGCCTAACAGACATAATAGTAGGTCATTAAACTGGAAGATTTCATTTCATTTTCCTTTATACTCTGTTCTGTCATATGTAAAGTTCTCCCTTGTATTATCTGTCAGGAAAGTAAATGTACACCTATTTTTCGAGTCTGGCATTCCTGCTCTCCATCCGTGGAGAGTATGAGAATTAAATCAATCAAATGTTTACTGAGGGGCAAAAAGAAAAGTTTAATCTGAATAAGACATTGCACAGGGACACAAGCTGTGAATACGAATAGTGCATAGTGTAAATAAAGGACGACACCAAAAGAGAAAGCCAGAAACAGCTGTTAAACTTAGAAAAAAGAGTAAAAATTGTTGAAGTGGGAACATAAAACACAAAAACAACAATTACGCCGACAACTAAACAATCACCATGCCATGATCTTGGTGTAGTGGTTAAGGTGATGGCTTACAAATGCAAAGGTTGCCAGTTCGAATCTTGGGTGAGGACATTTTAAAAAATTTTTGTTAATAATACATGCAGCTCATGAGAGATGGTAAAAGAGGTCGTATTTAGTCTTTCGTAGCAATTATTATTGGTAATGTTTAGTACTGATAATACTTTTTGTCTTTGCGTATTGCTTTTATTCTTTTCTTCTTTTCAAAAGAGAAGAATATCCGAACAAATGCCACCAAAATTCCTCATATTTTGAATGTAAACGCCATTTGCAATTAGTAAAGAATAAAAATTGAACGTTCCGATGTAGCTGCAAAAAGTAAAAAGAAAAACTTGGAAGTAGACCATAGTCATGGTTATTAAAAATACAATTTCTACAATGCCTTACACCTCCCGACCACGTTTCTACGTTAGCAAGTAGGAGGTTTGTGTTTAGGTCAGGCTGATCAATACGTTTTGCAAAGGGGCCTGGTTTAGCTCTGACGCACCACAGGTGCGAGAAGGGAGCAAAACACTTTTTCTCTCTCCCTCTGTGTGTCTATTTATCTATCTATCTGTATATATATAACGCTATTTGTGAATACCATAACCACCCTAATTTTCAGCGGATTGAGATTAAACTTGGCACAAACATTAATTGTTGAAATATCTTCAGTTTGTTAACCAGAATAATCAGACGAAAATGTTCAAAATGGTGGCCCTTCAAACTCTCAAAAACTTCCAAGGGAACCAAATTTCGCGCATAAATGGGTATTCAGAAAGTTTGAATAACTTTTCCTCTTTTACTGAAATATATGTGTGCAGAGAATTATTGAAATATTGGACCCGATTAATCACATAAAGAATGTTCACGCCCTTTCGCTACGGTCAAGCTTTTTTTTTTTTGCAGGTGGGGGTTATTTTCGTATCGGAACAAGATGATTGTTAGTGATGATATGAAATTAAAACATTGAAAGTGAAGTAACTTGTGAAGCGTGCTATTTTAAAGAATAATATAATAAATGTGCTTTCCCCTAACACAGAGAACTGTAAATCATGTATTTCGAGTTCGGGAGCCTGAATGGCGAGGAATGTTATTTGATTTCCTTTTTAGTAACACATTGCATTGCAAATAAGGGTAGGCAACATTAGTAGTAAGTAAAATAATAATAATAATAATAATAATAATAATAATAATAATAATAATAATAATAATAATAATAATAATAATAATAATAATAATAATAATAATAAAAATAATTGGTTTTGTTTGTGGCAAGGCAATATCTTCCTCAACTCTTTTTCAAACGTAATGATTGTAACGCCATATCTCCCTTACAACCAAATATTAGCAATTTATATCGAGAGAACGGGAAACTGTTGAGTGATGGGAGCAACGTTGGACAGTATGCACTCATAGTACTCAGAAAAATAAGCGATTTCAATGCAAAATGAACGAAGAGTCATTGCCATGGGTAGTCATGGAGCCAAGCAGAGCCCTCTTTAGGCAAAATGTCGATAACTTATATCGAGAGAACAAGTGGTGATAGTGAGATGGGACCAACGTTGGACACCGTGGACCCATAAGGTGCATCGAAAAAATTAGGGGGGCGGGCGCCAGCCAGCCTTACTTATTTCCACATAATAATATAAAATTATATTGTCGAAATACACACACGAGTTAGCTAGTAATATTTCATATTATTATTATTATTATTATTATTATTATTATTATTATTATTATTATTATTATTATTATTATTATTATTATTATTATTATTATTATTATCGACAGCGTCTTTTCATTACGTGTGCATGTTTGACATGAAGCCAAAGAGAAGTTCCATCATTCGTAGAAAGAATAAGAATAGCCAATTACTTTAATTGTGAACGACGGCGGAAAATACGAAAAGAGTGACAACCTTAGCGAGAAGAAACAATACTTTCTCTCAAATGGATAAATAATCAAGCCGAGATAGATTCGAACTCGCATGGACGGCGCGAACAGCCAGTTCATTGTCCAATTTTGTTTTTTTAACTGACTCAACGAACGTGTTTTAGTAACTTACTTATTGCTAATTTTACTTGCTTCACTCGTTTAACTTGCTTTTTCTAATAACTTATAACGACAGGGACACGAACACAGAAACATCGAGGACAGTTAAAAATCATAGATGCTCTCCCGCCGGGAATCGAACCCGGGACACCATACACCAAAGGCACACGTGCTAGCCATTAGACCAGCGGAGAGAACACTGTTCACTTTCTGTGTCGTTAGGGATTACGACCACTGTATTGCCAGCTATCACTTCTGTGGGTTGTATACTATGATCACATGTTTCTTCTTTGCTGGAAGAGTTAAACCTACATTCTATGTAATACATGAGGTATTTAGACCTACATGCTCTTCATATAATGTAATAAAAGGGCCATGCTGGGAATAAGAAAAAGAACTTTCCTTGGACAAAACGGAAACTATTGGCATCAGAAATATTTATCTACGAGGCATGCGCAGTAGTATATTTCAGAATAGTTACTGTTTAGTTCAGTAATTAAAGAAAGGGGTATAAAAAAGCAAACATGTCCCGTCAACGAGATCGACCAGAGTTGACAAGAGGCGGAAGCAGATGTGTAGTAATACAACAACTTGGTTAAATTGATAATTGGTTCTTTATTCTGTAGTAGATCGTATCACAACTTTACGGGAGAGGAGAGAAAGACTTACTAACGCTGTCATATAGTAAGCTTTAGTAACACGATCATACAGACACAAATGGATGTAACTGTGAGTACTACAACTTGGATTTAACGAAAGACGTTTAGATATTCAGTGGTTTGCAGGGTTGTATAAGACACAATACAATTCTTCATACCTCAGCTTCCAGTAACTAGATACATGCAATTTCTAGATAGATACTGAAACTGCTGTCGGATTTTAATACATGACGTATTGCAGGATACAAAATGCTTTGCATTACTTGTTTGTTTTGTAGACATCTACTAGCTTAGTGTTCTGAAAGGTTGTGTATAAACTAGAGATAGCCAATTCCGGAATTATTATTTTAAGAACTCCCGAAGATAAAACCGGACAAATTCAGGAATTCGGGAAAATCCGGAATTTAGAAATTTCTGATTTCGTTTACATTCCGGAATTCGGAACAATCCGGATTTTTTTCGAAATCCGGAGTTTTTTTCAATTCCGGAATTTTCTAAATTCCTGATTCTTCCCGAGTTCCGGAATTATTCTGAATTATGGAGTTTAACTGAATTCCATAATTTTCCGAAATCCGGAAAGTGAAAGTTCCGCTTCCAAAAAATGAATTTATTTTGGTTAATATGAATCGTGGTGGAAATAATTCTTTGACCAGGTAATGTCGAATCCTTTGAAAGAAATAGAGAGTATGAGAATTCAATCTGTCATATTTGTAGTTTCGTGTGGAGAAAAAACAAACTTGTGAACCAACGGTTTAAGAAAAACTCAAGTTATTAATGTAAACTTTTCCGACATCATAAAAGAAATACGAAAGACATTTTGAATCGAAGAAATATAACATACAAGTTTGCAAGCAGAGACAAAGAAACCTAACGTAACCAGACTAAAGACGAATCGTTTACCGCGTAGCGATCAAGGTCAAGCTGTTTTCCTGGGCGAGTTTCGAGTTGAGTCGAGTTTGATAATGACTCGCTCGCTCGTTCAGCTCGTTTTAACTCCTTTTTAAATAATGGCCTGATTAGACTGGAAAGCGAAAGCCATGAGAAATGTAAGCACTAATGTGGAATACTTTTTAGTGTTGCTCACGACAGGGGTGCGTCTCGTCTCGTAATTTTAGTGCATCTCGTGGGGCAATTTTTGTGTATCTCGTCTCGTCTAGATAACGAGAAGACAAGTTTTTTTTTTATTATTACGAGACAGCCTCAAATGTCGTAATCACCAATATAAGTATATACTGTTGTTCTTAAAATCAAGGCTGAGACCTTCACTGTCGAATTTTTGAGCCCAAGCAGAAGACCAACTCGGGTAGCGATATCAACCGACTCGGCTCGTATCAACTGAGCGAACAGCTCGAGTCGGCTCGGTTGGGATGAGCCGATGACCCGAGCCGGCTCAGTTGGAACGAGCCATCGACTCAGCTCAATTGAGCCGATGGCTCGAGCTTTCTCGGTTGGGATGGGTCCCCTACTCGGCTCATGTGAACCGGTTCAAGCCAGCTAAGTTGAAATTAGTCCATCGGCACGTTTCGATTCAGCTCAACTAAGCCGATGGCTCAAATCGGCTCGGTTGGTTGAGCTGTTAGCTCGGCTCACTTCTTGGTTCGGTTCGATAGTGAATGAGCTGTTAGCTGAGCCGCTTGAGCCGTTGATAAGCCTAAACCCGGTCCCAGCTGTTTTGAACATGTTTGAAGAATATAACTTTTAACAATTTTTAGCTCGAGCCCGAAAATTTGTCCCTTCGGAACTCAAACCCAGAACGTGACCGATGTCCTTCCCTCCTGAAGACTTCTCGACGACCGACATCGACAGTCAATTAGCTTTTACTACTCAGATACAAACCGTATATCTTTTAAAGATTATACACGGTGTTGATATAATAATAATAATAATAATAATAATAATAATAATAATAATAATAATAATAATAATAATAATAATAATAATAATAAAAAGTTTTAAGCTTGCCGTTGAAATTTGGCAAAACTTACTTAAAAGTAGAAATTTCGGGGAAAGGGTTCCGTACCTTCAAGACAGTGGCATAGGGAAAGGGGGGCCCGGAGGGGCCGGCACCCCAAAAAGAGGTCCGACAAAGTACTTTGGTACTTTGATGTTTGTAATTTTTTATATATTTTTATGTTTATATATTTTTTGTTTGTAATTTTTCGATATGTGCCTATAACAGCACTTGCCCCCCCCAACACACATCCTGGCTACACTACTGCTTCAAGACACACCTCTGAAACTACCAACATTTTAAACTACAACGTTCAGTTGAAGTTTCATGTAGAAAGTATTCTACTGTATGTTTTAAGGAATATAACTTTAATAAATATAACTGAATATCACGCAACAGTAAGGCATATAATAAACTAATTTTTAGAATATGCAGAGGTAAATATAAAAGCTTTGCTACAAAATACCTACACAGAGCATAATTCAATGAGCTCTGAAATATAATGTAACGACATAGCCTATGAGATTCAGCCTACAGAGCAATTGTTACTTAAAGAATGGACATACACTATTTCGAGAATCGAGGCAAGACGGGAAATGTTTATCATACTTTTCGTCTCGTCTCGATACCCATCTCCAAAGAGAGACGAAAATTTTGAGTTAGCCTTGACCCGTCTCGAATGTAAAATGTTAATTCTCATGTTATTTTATTTGTTTTAGAAACGAGATGAGAAACTCCTCTTCTCGTGAGCAACATTAAACCAAACGGAAATATTCTTTCCAAATGTCACGTTTCTGCTTCTAATGGTATGACCTGAGCGATAATTAGCCCCTAGCTTTTAATCTTCTACGAGATAATAATAATTATTATTAGTTTATTATTATTATTATTCCTGAAGATTTGATAGTTCAAATATTGAAACATCCGAGTATTCACATATCTGAATATAATAAAACATATGTTATCGCTGATCAATCGCCATCGAAAATCCTAAAGTAAAAAACAATTACAATGTGCATTCGCACAAGCATCTTGACCACTGAACCGCGATCGCTACGCGGTAAAAGATTCGGTTTTAGTATGGTTACGTTAGGTTTCTTTGTATCCGCTTGCAAACTTGTATGTTATATTTCTTCGATTCAAAATGCCTTTCGTATTTCTTTTATGAAGTCGGAAAAGTTTACATTAATAACTTTTGTGAGTTGTTCTTAAACCGCTGGTTCACAAGTTTGTTTTTTCTCCACACGAAACTACAAATATGACAGATTGAATTCACATACACCCCATTTCTTTCAAAGAAGTCGCAATTACCGCCACGATTCATATTAACCAAAATAAATTCATTTTCCGGAAGCGGAACTTTCACTTTCCGGATTTCGGAAAATTATGAAATTCAGTTAAACTCCGGAATTTAGAATAATTTCGGAACTCGGAAACAATCCGGAATTTAGAAAATTCCGGAATTGAGAAAAACTCCGGATTTCGAAAAAATCGGATTTTTCCGAATTACGGAATGTAAACTAAATCAGAAATTTCTAAATTCCGGATTTTTCCGAATTCCGGAATTATTCCAAAATCGGAATTTTCCGAATTCCGGAATTTGTCCGGTTTTACTTTCGGGAGTCCGAAAAGTCATAATTCCGGAATTGACTATCCCTAGTTTATACACAACCTTTCAGAACACTAAGCTAGTAGATGTCTACAAACAAACAAGTAATGCAAAGCATTTTGTATCCTGCAATACGTCATGTATTAAAATCTGACAGCAGTTTCAGTATCTATCTAGAAATTGCATGTATCTAGTTACTGGAAGCTGAGGTATGAAGAATTGTATTGTGTCTTATACAACCCTGCAAACCACTGAATATCTAAACGTCTTTCGTTAAATCCAAGTTGTAGTACTCACAGTTACATCCATTTGTGTCTGTATGATCGTGTTACTAAAGCTTACTATATGACAGCGTTAGTAAGTCTTTCTCTCCTCTCCCGTAAAGTTGTGATACGATCTACTACAGAATAAAGAACCAATTATCAATTTAACCAAGTTGTTGTATTACTACACATCTGCTTCCGCCTCTGTCAACTCTGTTCCATCTCGTTGACGCGACATATTTGCTTTTTTATACCCCTTTCTTTAATTACTGAACTAAACAGTAACTATTCTGAAATATACTACTGCGCATGCCTCGTAGATAAATATTTCTGATGCCAATAGTTTCCGTTTTGTCCAAGGAAAGTTCTTTTTCTTATTCCCAGCAAGACCCTTTTATTACATTATATGAAGAGCATGTAGGTCTAAATACCTCATGTATTACATATAATGTAGGTTTAACTCTTCCAGCAAAGAAGAAACATGTGATCATAGTATACAACCCACAGAAGTGATAGCTGGCAATACAGTGGTCGTAATCCCTAACGACACAGAAAGTGAACAGTGCCCTCCCCGCTGGTCTAGTGGCTAGCACGTGCGCCTTTGGTGTATGGTGTCCCGGGTTCGATTCCCGGCGGGAGAGCATCTATGATTTTTAACTGTTCCTTATGTTTCTGTGTTCGTGTCCCTGTCGTTATAAGTTATTAGAAAAAGCAAGTTAAACGAGTGAAGCAAGTAAAATTAGCAATAAGTAAGTTACTGAAACACGTTCGGTGAGTCAGTTAAAGAAAAAAAAGTGGGAAAGCACTGACTTTTCGCGACGTCCATCCGAGTTGTAATCTATCTCGGCTTGATTTTTTATCCATTTCAGAGAAAGTATTGTTTCTTTTCGCTACAGGCAGAGACGGATCCAAGACCGACTTCTGGGGGGGGGGGAACGGTGAGTTGTCATACTGTTACTTTTAAGGGCTCCAAACTTTGAGATGGGTTTTATTTATATATATAAAATGAAAAAAGTTCCCTCTTCTGGGGGGGGGGCGACGCCCCGATCGCCCCCCCCCTGGATCGGGCCCTGGCTACAGGTAATCACACTTTTCGTATTTTTCGCTGTCGTTCACAGTTAAAGTAACTGACTACTCTTATTCTTTCTACGAATGATGGATCTTCTCTTTGGCTTCATGTCAAACATGCACACGTAATGAAAAGACGCTGTCGATAATAATAATATGAAATATTACTAGCTAACTCGTGTATGTATTTCGACAATATAATTTTATATTATTATGTGGAAATAAGTAAGGCTGGCTGGCGCCCCCCCCCTAATTTTTTTCGATGCGCCTTATGGGTCCACGGTGTCCAACGTTGGTCCCATCTCACTATCACCTCCTGTTCTCTCGATATAAGTTATCGACATTTTGCCTAAAGAGGGCTCTGCCGTGGCTCCATGACTACCCATGACAATGACTCTTCGTTCATTTTGCATTGAAATCGCTTATTTTTCTGATTACTATGAGTGCATACTGTCCAACGTTGCTCCCATCACTCTACAATTTCCCGTTCTCTCGATATAAATTGCTAATATTTTGTTTGTAAGGGAGAAATGGCGTTACAATTATTACGTTTGAAGAAGAATTGAGCAAGATATTGCCTTGCCACAAACAACACCTATTATTATTATTATTATTATTATTATTATTATTATTATTATTATTATTATTATTATTATTATTATTATTATTATTATTATTTTACTTACCACTAATGTTGTCTACCTTTATTTGCAATGCAATATGTTACTAAAAAGCAAATCAAATAACATTCCTCGCCATTCACGCCCCCGAACTCGAAATACATGATTTACAGTTCTCTGTGTTAGGGGAAAGCATATTTATTATATTATTCTTTCGAATAACACGTTTCACAAGTTACTTCACTTTCAATGTGTAATTTCATATCATCACTAACAATCATCTTGTTCCGATACGAGAATAACCCCCTCCTACAACAACAACAACAAAAAAAAAAGCCTGACCGTAGCGAAAGGGCGTGAACAATCTTTATGCGATTAATCGGGTCCAATATTTCAATAAGTCTCTACACACAAATATTTCAGTAAAAGAGGAAAAGTTATTCAAACTTTCTAAATACCTATTTATTGGTGAAACTTGGTTCCCTTGGAAATTTTGAGAGTTTGAAGGGCCGCCATTTTGAACATTTTCATCTGATTATTCTGGTTAACGAACTCATCAAGATATTTCAACAATTAATGTTTGTGCCAAGTTTAATCTCAATCCGCTGAAAATTAGGGTGGTTATGGTATTCACAAATAGCGTTATATATATACAGATAGATAGATACATAGACACACAGAGGGAGAGAGAAAAAGTGTTTTGCTCCCTTCTAGCACCTGTGGTGCATCAGAGCTAAACCGGGCCCCTTTGCAAAACGTATTGATCAGCCTAACCTAAACACAAACCTCCTACTTGCTAACGTAGAAACGTGGTCGGGAGGTGTAAGGCATGTAGAAATTGTATTTTTAATAACCATGAGTATGGATTCGAACACTCCACTTCCATGTTTGTCTTTTTACTTTTTGCAGCTACATCGGAACGTTCAATTATTATTCTTTACTAATTGCAAGTGGCGTTTACATTCAAAATATGAGGAATTTTGGTGGCATTTGTTCGGATATTCTTCTCTTTTGAAATGAAGAAAAGAATAAAAGCAATACGCAAAGACAAAAAGTATTATCAGTACTTAACATTACCAATAATAATTGCTACGAAAGACTAAATACGACCTCTTTTACCATCTCTCATGAGCTGCATGTATTATTAACAAAAAATTTTAAAAATGTCCTCACCCAAGATTCGAACTGGCGACCTTTGCATTTGTAAGCCAGCATCTTAACCACTACACCAAGATCATGGCATGGTGATCGGTTAGTTGTCGGCGTATTTGTTGTATTTGTGTTTTATGTTCCCACTTCAACAATTTTTACTCTTTTTTCTAAGTTTAACAGCTGTTTCTGGCTTTCTCTTTTGGTGTCGTCCTTTATTTACACTATGCACTATTCGTATTCACAGCTTGTGTCCCTGTGCAATGTCTTATTCAGATTAAACTTTTCTTTTTGCCCCTCAGTAAACATTTGATTGATTTAATTCTCATACTCTCCACGGATGGAGAGCAGGAATGCCAGACTCGAAAAATAGGTGTACATTTACTTTCCTGACAGATAATACAGTCAGCGACAGTAGAAACTGGAGGTTGGATACATAAGAAATGATAGCTTTTTCCAGTAGCAGAATAGTTTCACTCGATGTCTGATAGTTGGAAAACCAACATGACAGCAAATACGTGCCCGAAAACATAACATGCCAGGATATTCCTCCATTTGGAGGAAAAAGTATTACTATCTGAGAGCATCACTTAGAGAAACAACCACGAGATAAATCTGCAGAAATTCCATTCACTTTAAGAACAAAGAGATAGGAATTAATGCAAAGGAAACGAAAAGAATAATACGCATCATGCAGAGACCGAAAAAGTATGGAAAGCTAAACAAAATGAGAAAAGAAGGAAAGAGGGAAAGGAAAGAGCAAAAGACATGGGAATAAATTAAATTTTAACACTTAAGGATAAACAGTGTCCGTCCTTCCTCCTGCCTCTGTATCCGTCCTGGTTTTTCTCCCTTCATAGGATAAATCTCATTCAGTATCAAACGCGAACATCATTTATAGTGTTTAATTCCTTCAAAAAAATTTAACTCAGTCTAGGCGGAGACTTGAACCTCGGACCCCTAGAATGACAGTCAGACGCTGTAACCACTTACTTACACAGGCTACAGCAACCACGTTTATAAACCAGACATTACCCGCGCTGTTATCAAACGTCTTAAATCAGCCATTGTCGGGAGTTACCCCAGTTACTCTTGAAGTTTGAATTTTATTTACGGCCTTCAGCCATCTACGACAACAGGCCCCATGTTTTCATTAAAAGCATTTGTTCTATAGATTAAAATCAAGAATAACTTAATCTATACTCTTACTTACTGTTGTCAATATATATATATATATATATATATATATATATATATATATATATATAGAGAGAGAGAGAGAGAGAGAGAGATAGGTATATTACAAACGGATTAATGGGGGTTAAAAGAGTGATTTCGTAACTGCGAAATGGGTCTTCAAGACGGTGATCGTACCACTACTGACATCTGGTACCGGTGTTACGTAACACACACATTAGAAATAAAGCTTCGAAACGAAAAGTTGCACGTTGTACCGTGGATAAGTCGGTAAGGTGCCTGCTTGTTGAGTGGGCAACTCGAGTTCGAGTCTCGAGTACACCAATTACCTTTTCCTTCAAAATACATTTCTATATTTTTATATATGTTATTAATAATTGCTTTCTTGCATTTTTTTGTAAATTATCTTAAATTAGTGAAGGTTCAGTAAAATCCAGAAGGTTAACATACATATATATGATTGTTTTATCCGTATGTACAGTCCAGAGATGGAGCGGGTCGGGGGGCCGCGGGTCAACAGAACGTGACCCACTGCAACCCCCCACCCACCAGGACCCACTCTGACTTAACAACGTATTACGACCCACAGATTCATTCTGCTCAGTGCATTGTAGACAGCTTCTGAACACTGGTGAATTTGTCTACTTTCAAGGCATCCTTTTTCTTTTCATTTGTTTCTATTGACAAAAGAACTTCAGGCAATTTTAGATATTGGTATTTGCAATTGTAATAATAGCAATAGGACTTATTTGAGACGCAGCCTGTGATTTCTTAGAGGAGCTAACTACTGGGGAAAATGTTTGAATCATGTGTAGTATAATATATGAATTATTATATAAAAAATTGAATGTAACTATGTGTGCATGATCATTATATCCAAATTGCAAAGTCAAATGAAATGATTTTTGGTATATACTTAGGCCTCAATCTCAAATAGGAAGTTATACATCTATCGATTTCATTATATTACATATTCTAAGAGGGTCCGAATTTTTGCAAAAATTTAGTATCTCGCAAGCCGTTCAAGTTGGAGAGCTGATACTCAGTATATTAATTCTTTATCTAATATAAATAAAATAAAGAGTATGTTTGTGTGTTTGTCTGTATGTCTGTCTGTCTGTGTGCGGCCTGGGAACCAGACGAGTGGACAGAGTTACCAAATTTTGGTCAGGGGTACCTAGCCCAGGCGCCAGATCAAGACGAAGCCGTTTTTTTAATTTCGAAACAGGGGGGTCTCAGGGGTTCTTTTACCGGAACCGGCTTGGGGACCAGACAAATAGACCGAGAGTTACCAAATTTTAGTCACAAATACCTTGGTCCACGCTCCAGATCAGAGTTAAACGTTTTTCTCAAAATTCGAACCAGGGGGTCTGAGGGGGGCGTTTATCGGGACATGTAAAAGTATTAGAAAATTTCCGATATTACTGTCGAATTCATAGTTCTCGCGGTCGCTGAAATCAATAATGAAGCTCCTCTCGCAATAAACTTAAAAATTCACGCTATTCGGCTCCTTGCCAGGGGTCACCGGAGGAGGGGCTGAAATATCGAGACATATAAAAGTAATCCAAATGACCAATATTATTATAATCCCAGGCAATTTTTCGAACTGGGCTTGAATTTAGGATGTATGGTAGGGGTCTAAGCGTACCCGGGGGAAACCTTGAGATCATCACTATGTTTATTGAAGATGAAAAACGGAAATAAATCTATTTCATCGACAGTGAATATACAGTGTAGCATATGTTCTATGCGGTCGGTTTGTATATTCATTATGATGAATCCACACACTAGCGAATCCAGAAGCGTCGTTTGGTGGAGACAGATTGCTTCCTGGACGAATAATGTAGGCTTTAAAAACTTAAGAGTTTTGCATCAATTCAGAAGAACATGGAGCATTACTTTATAGAGAGTGTTTCGAAACAACACCGCCAACATTTGGGAGGCGATTCCTGACATAGGGTTGCCATATTACCTGATTTTAGCGGATACCACCCGATTTTCAGGTCATATATTCGTCCCGCGCTTAATCATATCTTTGAGAAATGATTGCAAATTGAACTACGGTATCTTTAGCATTTTGTTTAGATTAGATTCATTATTAGTATTTTTAAAAATGTTTATACTGTATTTCATATATTGTGAAACTGTGGTAATTTCGTATGTTAGTATGTTTTCAAGTAGAAATATTTGAAAGTGATTAGAAATTTTATGAGATGGACCAAAACTCCTAAATATATTTTAGCTTTCTTACGATAAAAGTTTAGAAATTATTTTGTATTTCTTAGAGAGAAAACCGTATGAACAACACCTGCCATATATCGCTTTTTTTTTGTTGGAAAACAACTTGTCTTACAGATATCCTTATTAGAGATATCTTACTGTAATACTTACTTTACAACTCGAGACTCACATTTGTTGAACTTCATAAAACATTAAAGGCAAAAACTAAATTTGCTTTACTTCAGTTTCGTTAGAAAAGTACATTGAAAGTGTCACTTAACAAAGAAATCACTTAAAAAAAATGGTCAGAAGGATTCCAGGTCAGTATTTGTAATACTCAAGTTCACATCAGTACTTACGGTTTAGAATCCCCCGTTTTTCTAATTTCAAAATATGGCAACCCTATCCTGAGACCAAGATAAAACAAAAAGTAGGCCTATAGAGCAACCTGGGTGCACAAATGCTTTCTTTTGGAGTTATAGGATGCCGAAACATGAATAAATGAACTTTATAGGTCCATAGCTCCAATGCTATAGGATCTACCGTAGTCGGGTCAATATTTTATTTAGGAACTAGTATGTGCCCTATCCAAATATCCAAGTTTCAAAATGATCCAAATATTATCCCATATGATCTTTTCGCTGACATCTTCCCTACAGTAACTGAAATACACTTTTCAGCACCGTTTCAGCTTGAATTAGCAGTATAACCTTGTTTCCCACAGAAAAATCTGGTTGCAACCGAAGTGCAATATAATCGCAATCGGTTTCAAAAACATTGGCTTCTTGTTTCAGAAAAGAAAGAAACAGTGATAAGTAGTCTATTGTATGCAGGACACGACAGGAGAGATAGGGTCTAATATTTCTTTCAACAACTGCAAAGCAAGTAACTGCACGACCATCTTTCTTTAAAAGTCTGCAACAATATACGAAGTAGCTAAGAGAACTCTTAATGAAATAATGTTTTTCTTCTTTTCCTTAAGAAGTGATCGGAAGTATTTTAATTTGATATGGAAATTGAATCAGAGCCATTGAAATGTAAGTCAGAACATGTATGTCTTTCTTCCCTTTCCCCTTTATCCCTCTTGTCCCTCCCTGATTCTATCCCCGACCAAGTAAGTTTGTGGTGGACAACATCGTGTCCGTGGGTTTTCTGGGCGTACTCCCGTTTACTCCCACATTCTTATTCCACCAATGATTCCATCATCATTCACTTCCCTTTATCATCCTTCTCCCTTAGCCTAACAGACATAATAGTAGGTCATTAAACTGGAAGATTTCATTTCATTTTCCTTTATACTCTGTTCTGTCATATGTAAAGTTCTCCCTTGTACAGTCAGCGACAGTAGAAACTGGAGGTTGGATACATAAGAAATGATAGCTTTTTCCAGTAGCAGAATAGTTTCACTCGATGTCTGATAGTTGGAAAACCAACATGACAGCAAATACGTGCCCGAAAACATAACATGCCAGGATATTCCTCCATTTGGAGGAAAAAGTATTACTATCTGAGAGCATCACTTAGAGAAACAACCACGAGATAAATCTGCAGAAATTCCATTCACTTTAAGAACAAAGAGATAGGAATTAATGCAAAGGAAACGAAAAGAATAATACGCATCATGCAGAGACCGAAAAAGTATGGAAAGCTAAACAAAATGAGAAAAGAAGGAAAGAGGGAAAGGAAAGAGCAAAAGACATGGGAATAAATTAAATTTTAACACTTAAGGATAAACAGTGTCCGTCCTTCCTCCTGTCTCTGTATCCGTCCTGGTTTTTCTCCCTTCATAGGATAAATCTCATTCAGTATCAAACGCGAACATCATTTATAGTGTTTAATTCCTTCAAAAAAAGTTAACTCAGTCTAAGCGGAGACTCGAACCTCGGACCCCTAGAATGACAGTCAGACGCTGTAACCACTTACTTACACAGGCTACAGCAACCACGTTTATAAACCAGACATTACCCGCGCTGTTATCAAACGTCTTAAATCAGCCATTGTCGGGAGTTACCCCAGTTACTCTTGAAGTTTGAATTTTATTTACGGCCTTCAGCCATCTACGGCAACAGGCCCCATGTTTTCATTAAAAGCATTTGTTCTATAGATTAAAATCAAGAATAACTTAATCTATACTCTTACTTACTGTTGTCAATATATATATATATATATATATATATATATAGAGAGAGAGAGAGAGAGAGAGAGAGAGATAGGTATATTACAAACGGATTAATGGGGGTTAAAAGAGTGATTTCGTAACTGCGAAATGGGTCTTCAAGACGGTGATCGTACCACTACTGACATCTGGTACCGGTGTTACGTAACACACACATTAGAAATAAAGCTTCGAAACGAAAAGTTGCACGTTGTACCGTGGATAAGTCGGTAAGGTGCCTGCTTGTTGAGTGGGCAACTCGAGTTCGAGTTTCGAGTACACCAATTACTTTTTGCTTCAAAATACATTTCTATATTTTTATATATGTTATTAATAATTGCTTTCTTGCATTTTTTTGTAAATTATCTTAAATTAGTGAAGGTTCAGTAAAATCCAGAAGGTTAACATACATATATATGATTGTTTTATCCGTATGTACAGTCCAGAGATGGAGCGGGTCGGGGGGCCGCGGGTCAACAGAACGTGACCCACTGCAACGCCCCACCCACCAGGACCCACTCTGACTTAACAACGTATTACGACCCACAGACTCATTCTGCTCAGTGCATTGTAGACAGCTTCTGAACACTGGTGAATTTGTCTACTTTCAAGGCATCCTTTTTCTTTTCATTTGTTTCTATTGACAAAAGAACTTCAGGCAATTTTAGATATTGGTATTTGCAATTGTAATAATAGCAATAGGACTTATTTGAGACGCAGCCTGTGATTTCTTAGAGGAGCTAACTACTGGGGAAAATGTTTGAATCATGTGTAGTATAATATATGAATTATTATATAAAAAATTGAATGTAACTATGTGTGCATGATCATTATATCCAAATTGCAAAGTCAAATGAAATGATTTTTGGTATATACTTAGGCCTCAATCTCAAATAGGAAGTTATACATCTATCGATTTCATTATATTACATATTCTAAGAGGGTCCGAATTTTTGCAAAAATTTAGTATCTCGCAAGCCGTTCAAGTTGGAGAGCTGATATTCAGTATATTAATTCTTTATCTAATATAAATAAAATAAAGAGTTTGTTTGTGTGTTTGTCTGTATGTCTGTCTGTCTGTGTGCGGCCTGGGAACCAGACGAGTGGACAGAGTTACCAAATTTTGGTCAGGGGTACCTAGCCCAGGCGCCAGATCAAGACGAAGCCGTTTTTTTAAATTTCGAAACAGGGGGTCTCAGGGGGGCTTTTACCGGAACCGGCTTGGGGACCAGACAAATAGACCGAGAGTTACCAAATTTTAGTCACAAATACCTTGGTCCACGCTCCAGATCAGAGTTAAACGTTTTTCTCAAAATTCGAACCAGGGGGTCTGAGGGGGGCGTTTATCGGGACATGTAAAAGTATTAGAAAATTTCCGATATTAGTGTCGAATTCATAGTTCTCGCGGTCGCTGAAATCAATAATGAAGCTCCTCTCGCAATAAACTTAAAAATTCACGCTATTCGGCTCCTTGCCAGGGGTCACCGGGGGGGGGGCTGAAATATCGAGACATATAAAGTAATCCAAATGACCAATATTCGTGTCAAATACATAGTTTTCGCGGTCGCTGAAATCAATGGTGACACTTCCATTAGCAATGAATTGCAAATTTAATAATAAATGTATGCAGACCAGGAGTCAGCAGCAATGGGAAGGGGGGAAGAAATACCGAGACATGTAAAAAATAGCCCAAAATGACCGATATTAGTGTCAAATTCAAAATATTCGCGGTCACTAAGATCAATGGTGACAATTTTATTAGCAATGACTTGCAAATTCAGCTGCCATTGTATGCGGACCGAGGGTCACATGTGGGGGGGGGGTTACCAAGATGTAAAAATAATCCAAAATGACAGATATGAGTATCAAATCCATAGTTTTCGTGGTCGCTGAGATCAATGGTGACACTTTCATTAGCGATGACTTGCAAATTTAGGTGAAATTGTATGCGGGCTCGGGCCACATGTGGGGGGAGGTTACCGAGACATTTAACAATTATCTAAAATGACCGATATAAGTGTCAAATCCATAGCTTTCGGGGTCGCTGAGCTCAATGGTGAAACTTAAGAACGCGTTTACTTTGAAATTTAGCGTCAATCAGCTTTATAACAGGGGTCATAGTAGAGGGGTCATCGAGACGAAGCGTTTGTTTTTTTTAATTTCGAACCAGGGGTTCTCATGGGGAGCGTTTACCGGGACCGGCCTGGGGTCTGGGCTGAGAGTTACCAAATTTAGCTTATAGGTATGATCTGTCAGGAAAGTAAATGTACAACTGTTTTTCGAGTCTGGCATTCCTGCTCTCCATTCGTGGAGAGTATGAGAATTAAATCAATCAAATGTTTACTGAGGGGCAAAAATAAAAGTTTAATCTGAATAAGACATTGCACAGGGACACAAGCTGTGAATACGAATAGTGCATAATGTAAATAAAGGACGACACCGAAAGAGAAAGCCAGAAACAGCTGTTAAACTTAGAAAACAGAATAAAAATTGTTGAAGTGGGAACATAAAACACAAATACAACAAATACGCCGAAAACTAAACGTTCACCATGATATGATGTTGGTGTAGTGGCTAAGGTGCTGGCTTACAAATGCAAAGGTCGCCATTTCGAATCTTCGGTGAGGACATTTTTAAAAATTTTTGTTTATAATACATGCAGCTCATGAGAGATGGTAAAAGAGATCGTATTTAGTCTTTCGTAGCAATTATTATTGGTAAGGTTTAGTACTGATAATACTTTTTGTCTTTGCGTATTGCTTTTATTCTTTTCTTCATTTCAAAAGAGAAAAATATCCGAACAAATGCCACCAAAATTCCTCATATTTTGAATGTAAACGCTATTTGCAATTAGTAAAGAATAAAAATTGAACGTTCCGATGTAGCTGCAAAAAGTAAAAAGAAAAACATGGAAGTAAACCATACTCATGGTTATTAAAAATACAATTTCTACATGCCTTACACCTCCCGACCACGTTTCTACGTTAGCAAGTAAGAGGTTTGAGTTTAGGTCAGGCTGGTCAATACGTTTTGCAAAGGGGCCCGGTTTAGCTCTGACGCACCACAGGTGTGAGAAGGGAGCAAAACACTTTTTCTCTCTCCCTCTGTGTGTCTGTTTATCTATCTATCTGTATATATATAACGCTATTTGTGAATGCCGTAACCACCCTAATTTTCAGCGGATTGAGATGAAACTTGGCACAAACATTAATTGTTGAAATATCTTCAGTTCGTTAACCAGAATAATCAGACGAAAATGTTCAAAATGGCGGTCCTTTAAACTCTTAAAAACTTCGAAGGGAACCAAATTTCCCCCATAAATGGATATTCAGAAAGTTTGAATAACTTTTCCTCTTTTACTGAAATATTTGTGTGCAGAGACTTATTGAAATATTGGACCCGATTAATCGCATAAAGAATGTTCACGCCCTTTCGCTACGGTCAGGCTTTTTTTTTTTTTTTGCAGGAGGGGGTTATTTTCGTATCGGAACAAGATGATTGCTAGTGATGATATGAAATTACACATTGAAAGTGAAGTAACTTGTGAAACGTGTTATTTGAAAGAATAATATAATAAATGTGCTTTCCTCTAACACAGAGAGAGCGTGAATGGCGAGGAGTGTTATTTGGTTTGCTTTTTAGTAACACATTGCATTGCAAATAAAGGTAGGCAACATTAGTGGTAAGTAAAATAATAATAATAATAATAATAATAATAATAATAATAATAATAATAATAATAATAATAATAATAATAATAATAATAATAATAATAATAATAATAGGTGTTGTTTGTGGCAAGGCAATATCTTCCTCAATTCTTCTTCAAACGTAATGATTGTAACGCCATATCTCCCTTACAAACAAAATATTAGCAATTTATATCGAGAGAACGGGAAACTGTTGAGTGATGGGAGCAACGTTGGACAGTATGCACTCATAGTACTCAGAAAAATAAGCGACTTCAACGAAAAATGAACGAAGAGTCATTGCCGTGGGTAGTCATGGAGCCAAGCAGAGCCCTCTTTAGGCAAAATGACGATAACTTATATCGAGAGAACAGGAGGTGATAGTGAGATGGGACCAACGTTGGACACCGTGGACCCATAAGGCGCATCGAAAAAATTAGGGGGGCGGGCGCCAGCCAGCCTTACTTATTTCCACATAATAATATAAATTTATATTGTCGAAATACACACACGAGTTAGCTAGTAATATTTCATATTATTATTATTATTATTATTATTATTATTATTATTATTATTATTATTATTATTATTATTATTATTATTATTATTATTATCCACGGCGTCTTTTCATTGCGTGTGCATGTTTGACGTGAAGCCAAAGAGAAGATCCATCATTCGTAGAAAGAATAAGAATAGCCAGTTACTTTAATTGTGAACGACGGCGAAAAATACGAAAAGAGACAACCTTAGCGAAAAGAAACAATACTTTCTCTCAAATGGATAAAAAAAAATCAAGCCGAGATAGATTCGAACTTGCATGGACGGCGCGTACAGCCAGTTCATTGTCCACTTTTTTTTTTCTGACTCACCGAATGTGTTTTAGTAACTTACTTATTGCTAATTTTACTTGCTTCACTCGTTTAACTTGCTTTTTCTAATAACTTATAACGACAGGGACACGAACACAGAAACATCGAGGACAGTTAAAAATCATAAATGCTCTCCCGCCGGGAATCGAACCCGGGACACCATGCACCAAAGGCGCACGTGCTAGCCACTAGACCAGCGGGCAGGGCAATGCTCACTCTCTGTGTTGTTAGGGATTACGACCACTGTATTGCCAGCTATCACTTCTGTGGGTTGTATACTATGATCACATGTTTCTTCTTTGCTGGAAGAGTTAAACCTACATTCTATGTAATACATGAGGTATTAGACCTACATGCTCTTCATATAATGTAATAAAAGTGTCATGCTGGGAATAAGAAAAAGAACATTCCTTGGACAAAACGGAAACTATTGGCATCAGAAATATTTATCTACGAGGCATGCGCAGTAGTATATTTCAGAATAGTTACTGTTTAGTTCAGTAAACGAAGAAAGGGGTATAAAAAAGCAAATATGTCGAGTCAACGAGATCGACCAGAGTTGACAGAGGCGGAGTAGTAATACAACAACTTCGTTAAATTGATAATTGGTTCTTTATTCTGTAGTAGATCGTATCACAACTTTACGGGAGAGCAGAGAAAGACTTACTAACGCTGTCCTATAGTATGCATTAGTAACACGATCATACAGGCACAAATGGATGTAACTGTGAGTACTACAACTTGGATTTAACGAAAACCGTTTAGATATTCAGTGGTTTGCAGGGCTGTATAAGACACAATACAATTCTTCATACCTCAGCTTCCAGTAACTAGATACATGCAATTTCAGGATAGATACTGAAACTGCTGTCGGATTTTAATACATGACGTATTGCAGGATACAAAATGCTTTGCATTACTTGTTTGTTTGTAGACAGCTACTAGCTTAGTGTTCTGAAAGGTTGTGTATAAACTAGAGATAGTCAATTCCGGAATATTACTTTCCGGACTCCCGAAAGTAAAACCGGACAAATTCCGGAATTCGGAAAATTCCGATTTTGGAATAATTCCGGAATTCGGAAAAATCCCGAATTTAGAAATTTCTGATTTCGTTTACATTCCGGAATTCGGAACAATCCGGATTTTTTTCGAAATCCGGAATTTTTCTCAATTCCGGAATTATCTAAATTCCGGATTCTTCCCAAGTTCCGGAATGCTTCTGAATTATGGAGTTTAACTGAATTCCATAATTTTCCGAAATCCGGAAAGTGAAAGTTCCGCTTCCAAAAAATGAATTTATTTGGGTTAATATGAATCATGGTGGAAATAAGTCTTTGACCAGGTAATGGCGACTGCTTTGAAAGAAATAGAGAGTATGAGAATTCAATCTGTTATATTTGTAGTTTCGTGTGGAGAAAATACAAACTTGTGAACCAACGGTTTAAGGAAAACTCAAGTTATTAATGTAAACTTTTCGGACATCATAAAAGAAATACGAAAGACATTTTGAATCGAAGAAATATAAGTTTGCAAGCGGAGACAAAGAAACCTAACGTAACCAGACTAAAGACGAATCGTTTACCGCGTAGCGATCAAGGTCGAGCTGTTTTCCAGGGCGAGTTTCGAGTTGAGTCGAGTTTGATAATGGCTCGCTCGCTCGTTCAGCTCGTTTTAACTTTTTTAAATAATGGCCTGATTAGACTGGAAAGCGAAAGCCATGAGAAATGTAAGCACTAATATGGAATACTTTTTAGTGCTGCTCACGACAGGGGTGCGTCTCGCCTCGTAATTTTAGTGCATCTCGTGGGGCAATTTTTGTGTATCTCGTCTCGTCTAGATAACGAGAAGACAAGGTTTTTTTTTATTATTACGAGACAGCCTCAAATGTCGTAATCACCAATATAAGTATATACTGTTGTTCTTAAAATCAAGGCTGAGACCTGCACTGTCGAATTTTTGAGCCCAAGCAGAAGACCAACTCGGGTAGCGATATCAACCGGCTCTGCTCGTATCAACTGAGCAAACATCTCGAGTCGGCTCGGTTGGGATGAGCCGATGACCCGATCCAGCTCAGTTGGAACGAGCTATCGACTCAGCTCAATTGAGCCGATGGCTCGAGCTTTCTCGGTTGGGATGGGTACCCTACTCGGCTCATGTGAACCGGTTCAAGCCAGCTAAGTTGAAATTAGTCCATCGGCACGTTTCGATTCAGCTCAACTAAGCCGATGGCTGAAATCGGCTCGGTTGGGTGAGCTGTTGGCTCGGCTCACTTCTTGGTTCGGTTCGATGGTGAATGAGCTGTAAGCCGAGCCGCTCGAGCCGTTGATAAGCCTAAACCCGGTCCCAGCTGTTTTGAACATGTTTGGCTGAAGCCTATAACTCTTAACAATTTTTGGCTCGAGCCCGAAAACTTGCCCCTTCGGAACTCAAACCCAGAACGTGACCGATGTCCTTCCCTCCTGAAGACTTCTCGACGACCGAGATCGACAGTCAATTAGCTTTTACTATTCAGATACAAACCGTATATCTTTTAAAGATTATACACGGTGTTGATATAATAATAATAATAATAATAATAATAATAATAATAATAATAATAATAATAATAATAATAATAATAATAATAATAATAAGAATAAGAATAAGAATAATAATAATAATAAAAGTTTTAAACTTGCCGTTGAAATTTGGCAAAACTTACTTAAAAGTAGAGATTTCGGGGAAAGGGTTCAGTACCTTCAAGACAGTGGCGTAGGGAAGGGAGCTCGGAGGGGCCGGCCCCCCCAAAGAGGTCCGATAATGTACTTTGGTACTTTGATGATTGTATTTTTTATATATTTTTATGTTTATATATTTTTTGTTTGTAATTTTTCTATATGTGCCTGTAACAGCACTTGCCCCTTCCCAAACACACATCCTGGCTACGCTACTGCTTCAAGACACACCTCTGCAACTACCAACATTTTAAACTACAACGTTCCATTGAAGTTTCATGTAGAAAGTATTCTACTGTATGTTTTAAGGAAAATAACTGTAATAAATATAACTGAATATCACGCAACAGTAAGTCATATAATAAACTAATTTTTAGGATATGCAGAGGTAAATATAAAAGCTTTGCTACAAAATACCTACACATAGCATAATTCAATGAGCTCTGAAATATAATGTAACGAAATAGCCTATGAGATTCAGTCTACAGAGCAATTGTTACTTAAAGAATGGACATACACTATTTCGATAATCGAGACAAGACGGGAAATGTTTACGATACTTTTCGTCTCGTCTCGATTCTCATCTCCAAAGAGAGACGAAAATTTTGAGTTGGTCTTCACCCGTCTCGAATGTAAAATGTTAATTCTCATGTTATTTTATTTGTTTTAGAAACGAGATGAGAAAGTCCTCTTCTCGTGAGCAACATTAAACCAAACCGAAATATTCTTTCCAAATGTCACGCTTCTGCTTGTAATGGTATGACCTGAGCGATAATTAGCTCCTAGCTTTTAATCTTCTACGAGATAATAATAATAATAATAATAATAATAATAATAATAATAATAATAATAATAATTATTATTATTATTATTATTATTATTATTATTATTATTATTATTATTATTATTATTATTATTATTATTATTATTCCTGAAGATTTGGTAGTTCAAATATTGCATCCGAGTATTCA
Organism: Thermobia domestica; assembly: GCF_964235325.1. Classification (NCBI taxonomy): domain Eukaryota; kingdom Metazoa; phylum Arthropoda; class Insecta; order Zygentoma; family Lepismatidae; genus Thermobia; species Thermobia domestica. Next base: position 103,854,216 of record NC_137471.1, read on the forward strand.
AATATCTGAATATAATAAAACATATGTTATCGCTGATCAATCGCCATCAAAATAAAGTAAAAAAAAAACATTACAATGTGCATTCGCACAAGCACCTTGACCACTCAACCGCGATCGCTATGCGGTAAAAGATTCGTTTTTAGTTTGATTACGTAAGGTTTCTTTGTCTCCGCTTGCAAACTTGTATGTTATATTTCTTCGATTCAAAATTTCTTTCGTATTTCTTTTATGAAGTCGGAAAAGTTTACATTAATAACTTGAGTTGTTCTTAAACCGCTGGTTCACAAGTTTGTTTTTTCTCCACACGAAACTATAAATATGACAGATTGAATTCTCATACACCCCATTTCCTTCAAAGAAGTCGCCATTACCTGGTCAAAGACTTATTTCCGCCACGATTCATATTAACTAAAATAATTTCATTTTTCGGAAGCGGAACTTTCACTTTCCGGATTTCGGAAAATTATGAAATTCAGTTAAACATCGGAATTCAGAATAATTTCAGAACTCGGAAACAATCCGGAATTTAGAAATTTCCGGAATTGAGAAATACTCCGTATTTCGATAAAAATCGGATCTTTCCGAATTCCGGAATATTAAAGAGATCAGAAATTTCTAAATTCGGGATTTTTCCGAATTCCGGAATTATTCCAAAATCGGAATTTTCCGAATTCCGGAATTTGTCCGGTTTTACTTTCGGGAGTCCGGAAAGTAATAATTCCGGAATTGACTATCCCTAGTTTATACACAACCTTTCGGAACACTAAGCTAGTAGCTGTCTACAAACAAACAAGTAATGCAAAGCATTTTGTATCCTGCAATACGTCATGTATTAAAATCCGACAGCAGTTTCAGTATCTATCCTGAAATTGCATGTATCTAGTTACTGGAAGCTGAGGTATGAAGAATTGTATTGTGTCTTAACTTTTTGTGTCTTATACAACCCTGCAAACCACTGAATATCTAAACGGCTTTCGTTAAATCCAAGTTGTAGTACTCACAGTTACATCCATTTGTGTCTGTATGACCGTGTTACTAATGCATACTATAGGACAGCGTTAGTAAGTCTTTCTCTGCTCTCCCGTAAAGTTGTGATACGATCTACTACAGAATAAAGAACCAATTATCAATTTAACGAAGTTGTTGTATTACTACTCCGCCTCTGTCAACTCTGGTCGATCTCGTTGACTCGACATATTTGCTTTTTTATACCCCTTTCTTCGTTTACTGAACTAAACAGTAACTATTCTGAAATATACTACTGCGCATGCCTCGTAGATAAATATTTCTGATGCCAATAGTTTCCGTTTTGTCCAAGGAATGTTCTTTTTCTTATTCCCAGCATGACACTTTTATTACATTATATGAAGAGCATGTAGGTCTAAATACCTCATGTATTACATAGAATGTAGGTTTAACTCTTCCAGCAAAGAAGAAACATGTGATCATAGTATACAACCCACAGAAGTGATAGCTGGCAATACAGTGGTCGTAATCCCTAACAACACAGAGAGTGAGCATTGCCCTGCCCGCTGGTCTAGTGGCTAGCACGTGCGCCTTTGGTGCATGGTGTCCCGGGTTCGATTCCCGGCGGGAGAGCATTTATGATTTTTAACTGTCCTCGATGTTTCTGTGTTCGTGTCCCTGTCGTTATAAGTTATTAGAAAAAGCAAGTTAAACGAGTGAAGCAAGTAAAATTAGCAATAAGTAAGTTACTAAAACACATTCAGTGAGTCAGTTAAAAAAAAAAAAAAAAAGTGGACAATGAACTGGCTGTTCGCGCCGTCCATGCAAATTCGAATCTATCTCGGCTTGATATTTTTATCCATTTGAGAGAAAGTATTGTTTCTTTTCGCTAAGGTTGTCTCTTTTCGTATTTTTCGCCGTCGTTCACAATTAAAGTAACTGGCTATTCTTATTCTTTTACGAATGATGGATCTTCTCTTTGGCTTCATGTCAAACATGCACACGTAATGAAAAGACGCTGTGGATAATAATAATAATAATAATAATAATAATAATAATAATAATAATAACAATAATAATAATAATAATAATAATAATAATAATAATAATAATAATAATAATAATAATAATATGAAATATTACTAGCTAACTCGTGTGTGTATTTCGACAATATAAATTTATATTATTATGTGGAAATAAGTAAGGCTGGCTGGCGCCCGCCCCCCTAATTTTTTCGATGCGCCTTATGGGTCCACGGTGTCCAACGTTGGTCCCATCTCACTATCACCTCCTGTTCTCTCGATATAAGTTATCGTCATTTTGCCTAAAGAGGGCTCTGCTTGGCTCCATGACTACCCACGGCAATGACTCTTCGTTCATTTTTCGTTGAAGTCGCTTATTTTTCTGAGTACTATGAGTGCATACTGTCCAACGTTGCTCCCATCACTCAACAGTTTCCCGTTCTCTCGATATAAATTGCTAATATTTTGTTTGTAAGGGAGATATGGCGTTACAATCATTACGTTTGAAGAAGAATTGAGGAAGATATTGCCTTGCCACAAACAACACCTATTATTATTATTATTATTATTATTATTATTATTATTATTATTATTATTATTATTATTATTATTATTATTATTATTATTATTATTATTTTACTTACCACTAATGTTGCCTACCTTTATTTGCAATGCAATGTGTTACTAAAAAGCAAACCAAATAACACTCCTCGCCATTCACGCTCTCTCTGTGTTAGAGGAAAGCACATTTATTATATTATTCTTTCAAATAACACGTTTCACAAGTTACTTCACTTTCAATGTGTAATTTCATATCATCACTAGCAATCATCTTGTTCCGATACGAAAATAACCCCCTCCTGCAAAAAAAAAAAAAAAAAAAGCCTGACCGTAGCGAAAGGGCGTGAACATTCTTTATGCGATTAATCGGGTCCAATATTTCAATAAGTCTCTGCACACAAATATTTCAGTAAAAGAGGAAAAGTTATTCAAACTTTCTGAATATCCATTTATGGGGGAAATTTGGTTCCCTTCGAAGTTTTTAAGAGTTTAAAGGACCGCCATTTTGAACATTTTCGTCTGATTATTCTGGTTAACGAACTGAAGATATTTCAACAATTAATGTTTGTGCCAAGTTTCATCTCAATCCGCTGAAAATTAGGGTGGTTACGGCATTCACAAATAGCGTTATATATATACAGATAGATAGATAAACAGACACACAGAGGGAGAGAGAAAAAGTGTTTTGCTCCCTTCTCACACCTGTGGTGCGTCAGAGCTAAACCGGGCCCCTTTGCAAAACGTATTGACCAGCCTGACCTAAACTCAAACCTCTTACTTGCTAACGTAGAAACGTGGTCGGGAGGTGTAAGGCATGTAGAAATTGTATTTTTAATAACCATGAGTATGGTTTACTTCCATGTTTTTCTTTTTACTTTTTGCAGCTACATCGGAACGTTCAATTTTTATTCTTTACTAATTGCAAATAGCGTTTACATTCAAAATATGAGGAATTTTGGTGGCATTTGTTCGGATATTTTTCTCTTTTGAAATGAAGAAAAGAATAAAATCAATACGCAAAGACAAAAAGTATTATCAGTACTAAACCTTACCAATAATAATTGCTACGAAAGACTAAATACGATCTCTTTTACCATCTCTCATGAGCTGCATATATTATAAACAAAAATTTTTAATAATATCCTCACCGAAGATTCGAACTGGCGACCTTTGCATTTGTAAGCCAGCACCTTAGCCACTACACCAACATCATAGCATGGTGAACGTTTAGTTTTCGGTGTATTTGTTGTATTTGTGTTTTATGTTCCCACTTCAACAATTTTTATTCTGTTTTCTAAGTTTAACAGCTGTTTCTGGCTTTCTCTTTCGGTGTCGTCCTTTATTTACATTATTCGTATTCACAGCTTGTGTCCCTCTGTAATGTCTTATTCAGATTAAACTTTTATTTTTGCCCCTCAGTAAACATTTGATTGATTTAATTCTCATACTCTCCACGGATGGAGAGCAGGAATGCCAGATTCGAAAAACAGGTGTACATTTACTTTCCTGACAGATCATACCAAATTTCACAGAAGTAAATCCCCACGCTAAGCGGGTTTGCATATCCAGGCTCCTAACTATGAAAATATTTACGATCACTCCAACCCCAATCATTTCACAGATTCAACCTGTTGTATATAAGTTATTTGGACAAAAATTTAATGTAATTTATACGAAAAACCCTTTTATGCATTGCAAAACCTGTAACGTCCAAATATTCACCACAAACTTATAGTCGTATCGACATAAACAAAGAAAAAGTGTGGAACAGGAAACCACTTTACATAAAGGTCAAAAGAGGTCCATTGAAGGCATACGAACTGGCCGAGCGGTTTGGGTCACTAGTCTATTAATCAGAAGTTTATGTGTTCAAACCCTGTAGAAAATATTCGTTCTTTTTCTCTTAAAATTGTGTTCCTATTTTCATCAGAGGACTGAGAACATTTCTTTGAATAAATCTTTGGAAACTACTTTTCTCTCAAATTCGATTAGAAGCGAACATTATATGAATTGCAAATCTAACATCCACAGCTGAAAACAAAATATTAAGTATGTTCAATATTTCATTATTATCCTTTGATTTGTAATGAAAAACTAATTATAAGCATTGACGATTTCAGAAGATTCTCCCCGGTAATGGTCAATATATGAATGAGAGAAAACTGATAAAACATTATTAGTCCATTTGAGCATGATCGAAAATAACTTATGGCCACGAAGGGAAATATCGACAGGGTCTCAAATTCTCCCACAGGTCATGACCTGAAATCATCATTGTTTGAAAGGTTTCCTTAACAAATAGAATATTATATTTATTTCTCGTTCTACTTTTTGAAATGGAAAAATCATAATTTTAAAGAGAATTATAATACAATAAACATAAAGATTTATACAACTAATTCTTCTTGGAAATACTCTTGTGTAAGTTATCGATTTCTAATCGAATTAAAACTAGAATATACGTTTATATCACACTTTAAAGCAAATCCTCTCTATATATAATTCTTACTGGAAAGCATGTTTAACTCCAATTACTTAATCAATATTTTTAATAATATATTTTTATTGTAATACTCTTATTATTCAATGTTGTATACACTTCATTTCCCAAAGCAAAACCTCGCAAATGTATAATTAACTAGTAAATATTATCAAATAAATTTTAATTTAGTTTACGTCAATACAGCATCGCCCGATTTGAAACTTCGTACTTTAAATAATAATAATAATAATAATAATAATAATAATAATAATAATAATAATAATAATAATAATAATAATAAAAATCATAGCCATATCTATTTTATTAGAATTTATGGCTTAGTCAATAAATGAATTCAACGTGGTCTCTATTCGAAGCTCTATTTAATCCAATCCGATAGAAATACGAAGAGGAACTTCGAGAACAGGTAAAAGAAAAATGTTATTTTGGTGTGACTGGAAGTAACCTTTAAGAGTTTTTTTTCTTTTTTTTTTTTTTTTACAAATTACAGACAAATGCCTTAGACACTTTTTTCTTTTATTTAAGTTAACTGATTCACCGAACGTATCTGAGTAACTTGTCTCTATTTTCTACCCGGTTATACACGTTTTACAGTCATTTCCATTAATCTTGAACGACAGGAACACGAATACAAAAATGTCTACGATAATTAAAATTCCAAACTTTCCCACCGGGAATCGAACCCGGGACCCCATACACATGAGGCACACGTGCTAGGCACTAGACCAGCGGGGAGAGCGAGTGGAAGGTATTTTGTAGTGTCTGAAGTTTATGCCTATTTCGCCCTGATATAATATGTCTATTGATGTTTTTATGTTTACCGTGTTCGTTACTTTGAGGAATGATATATATTATTCATATAGGTTCTATTACGTATTTGTTCGTAAATATTATATAAATTGTCAGAATTATTCACGATCTTCCATGGAAATTCACTGGTGCATGCACAATAGACAGACAGTGTAATTGGAAGGTGAGTTCAACAGAGATTATATATTCCGCGGATTATATTTTATTTAATAGCTATTTAGAAAACGAGTCTACATAATGAAGATGGAATTTCGGTAGAAGATAGAATGGAGAGTGTATACGGTTTGGGGTTGATATGGCTGTTGTTGCAGAATCTAAAAAGAAAATTAATAAGATGTAGAAAACTTGAGAAAGGCTTGTGAAGAATATGGGATGAAAATAAATGTTAGGAAGACAAAATCCATGGTGATTGAAACGAAGCGATCGGTGTCAAATATAGAAGTAGGAGCGGGAAAAAACAAGTGACTAGTTTTCGATATCTGAGTACTATTATTAGTGATGATATGACATGCGAACGTGAAATAAAAGCAAGGATAGAAATGGCGAAAAAAGCCTTTAGGATGGAGGAAATAGTATTTTGTGGGACCACGAATAGAGTTGAAAAGAAAAAGACTCATAAAATGCTTCGTGTACTGTATTTTACTGTATTTATAGGACATTAACATGGACATTACGCAAAAATGATGAGAAACACTTGAAGGCTTTCGAAATATGTGCGTGGAAAAGAATAGGGAGAAATAGCTGGGTCGAGAGGAAAACGAATGAGAGGGTGTTAGAAATGGAAGGAGAAAAATATTATTAAGAAGAGAAAGAGACTGGTTGGGATATTTGTTAAGAAGGAACTGTATCATGAGGGATGTGCTAGAGGGTATGGTGGCAGGAAAGAGAGGGAGGGGACGAATTAGACTATATAGAAACATAATTAGGCTATTGGCGATATCAAAACAGAAAAATCGTATGTGAAGATGGAGAGGTTAACAGAAGATCGTGGAGCATGGCAGCTTCTCAGCTGCGGTAAGTGACCCGCTGGTAATGGCAGAATACTTCTGATATAATGATGCTGATGATGCAGAGTAGAAACAGAAAGATTCACTTTACTATCATTGCTAATACGAATCACAATGCAAATTTCTACAGGCTGTCAAAATACCTCGCTCTAAAAGCTGTAGAAAACTATCTGTTACTATGCGAGGGAAAATCATAGGTCGAGCAACAATGAGACAAACTGCCACTCAGATAGCTAGGGGTATGAGCTGTGACGAGAAAACTGAAGAAATTGATTTAGCGACATGAAGAAGGTAGTGAATATTTCACATCTTGGCCAAGAAGTAGGAGACCAATAATAATAATAATAATAATAATAATAATAATAATAATAATAATAATAATAATAATAATAATAATAATAATAATAATAATAATAATAATAATAATAATAATGATATCAGAAATTTATATTTATTTCCAACAAGACTTTTGCATACCCTCCTAGTGCAATATTATGTTTTTATAAAAGGATCATTATAAAATTGTCGAGCTAAATTTGAAAGTCATTATAAGTGATGCTTTATTTATTTATTGCACAATTCATTTCTGCCAGTAGCTTTCGCCACTTTACTCCCTCTTCATGCTTACTCATTCGGAAGCTGCGCGTCCCCGGATTGAGAACTACTGCTTCCCACTAAGGAATTCTGACAGCCTGTTAGACATTTGCATTCTGACTAACATCAGTAAACTGCGTTCTTCTGTTTCTACTGCGGATGCACCAGTGAATTTCCATGGAAGATCATGAATAATTCTGATAATTTATATAATATTTATGGACGTATATGTAATAGAACCTACATCAATAATATATATCATTCCTCAAAGCTACGAATACGGTAAACATTAAAAAATCAATAGACATATTACAACAGGGTGAAATAGGTATAAACTTCAGACACTACAAAAAAAAAAAAAAAAACATTTCTTTCGCTCTACCCGCTGGTTTAGAGGCTAGCACGTGTGCCTCAGGTGTATGGGGTCCCGGGCTCGATTCCCCGTACGGGAAGTTAATAATTTTAACCGTCATACCTAGGTGGATGTTTTTTTTTTTTTTTTTTTTTTGTTCTTGTTCTTGTCGTTCAAGGTTAATGGAAAAGATTGTAAAACGTGTATAACCGAGTAGAAAATAGAGGCAAGTTATTCATATGTCAGATACGTTTGGTGAATCAGTTAACTTAAAGAAAAGAAAAAAATGTCTAAGGCATTTGTCTGTAATTTGTAAAAAAAAAAAAAAAAAAAAAAAAAACCTCTTAAAGGTTACTTCCAGTCCCACCAAAGTAACATTTTTCTTTTACCTGCTCTCCAAGCTTCTGTTTGTGTTTCTATCGGATTCGATTAAATAGAACGTTGAATAGAGACCACGTTGAATTCATTTATTGACCAAACCTGAACTTCTGATAAATATATGGCTATGATATTGTTATTATTATTATTATTATTATTATTATTATTATTATTATTATTATTATTATTATTATTATTATTATTATTATTATTATTATTATTATTATTATTATTATTTAAAATACGAAGCTTCAAATCAGGCGATGCAATATTTACGTAAACTAAATGATAATTTATTTGATAATTATCACTAGTCAACTATACATTTGCGAGGTCTTGCTTTGGGAAATGAAGTGTATACAACATTGAATAGTAAAAGTATTACAATAAAAATATATTATTAAAAATATTGATTAAGCAATTGGAGTTAAACATGCTTTCCAGTAAGAATTATATGTAGAGAGGATTTACTTTAAAGTGTGATATAAACGTATATTCTAGTTTTAATCCGATAAGAAATCGATAACTTACACAAGAATATTTACTTCATTAGTTGTATAAATCTTTATGCTTATCGTATTATAATTCTCTTTAAAATTATGATTTTTCCATTTCAAAACGTAGAACGAGAAATAAATGTAATATTCTATTTGTTAAGGATATCTTTCAAACAGTGATGATTTCAGAGCATGACCTGTCGGAGAATTTGAGACCCTGTCGACATAAATTTCCCCCTTCGTGGCCATAAGTTATTTTCGATCATGCTCAAATGGACGAATAATGTTTTATCAGTTTTCTCTCATTCATATATTGACCATTACCGGGGGAGAATCTTCTGAAATTGTCAACTTATAATTAGTTTTTCACTACAAATCAAAGGATAATAATGAAATATTGAACATACTTAATATTTTGTTTTCAGCTGTGGATGTTAGATTTGCAATTCATATAATGTTCGCTTCTAATCGAATTTGAGAGAAAAGTAGTTTCCAAAGATTTATTCAAAGAAATGTTCTCAGTCCTCTGATGAAAATAGGAACACACTTTTAAGAAAAAAAACGAATATTTTCTACAGGGTTTGAACACATAAACTTCTGATTAATAGACTAGTGACCCAAACCGCTCGGCCAGTTCGTATGTCTTCAATGGACCTCTTTTCACTTTTGTGTAAAGTGGTTTCCTGCTCGACACTTTTTCTTTGTTTATGTCGATACGACTATAAGTTTGTGGTGAATATTTGGACGTTAAAGGTTTTGCAATGCATAAAAGGGTTTTTTTCTATAAATTACATTAAATTTTTGTCCAAATAACTTATATACAACAGGTTGAATCTTTGAAATGATAGGGGTTGGAGTGATCGTAAATATTTTCATAGTTAGGAGCCTGGATATGCAAACCCGCTTAGCGTGGGGATTTACTTCTGTGAAATTTGGTACCAAATTTCACAAAATTAAATCCCCACGTTAAGCGGGTTTGCATATCCAGGCTCCTAACTATGAAAACATTTACGCTCACTCCAACCTCAATCATTTCACGAATTCAACCTGTTTTACGTATGTTATTAGGACATAATATCGATTGTGATTTATTCTAAAAACACTTTTATACATTGCAAGAGCTATAACGTCCAAATATTTCCTGAGAACTCATAGTCGTATCGAAATAAACAAAAGCGAGTATGAAACAGTAAACTGCTTTCACAAAAGACAAAAGAAAATGTGCAAAGGCATACAAAACGGTCGAGTGGTTTGGGTCGATACACTACCCATCAAATGTTTGTGTGTTCAAATCCGGTAGCAAGTTGTTTTTTTTTTTAAGTGTCTTCCTATTTTCATCCGGAGGCTGAAAATATTTCTTTGAGTAACTCATTGTAAACTTCTTTTGTTTCAAATTCGATTAGAACGGAACATTATATGAATTGCGAATCTTAAATCCATAGCTTAAAAAAAAAATGAAGTATACTCACTACTCCATTATCCTCTGATTTGTAACGAAAATCTATTTATAAACAGTGGTGACTTCAGAAAATTATCCTCGGGAGGAATTTCAATATGACGGTGGAGGGCAAACATTGGTAGTCCACATTGAGCACGATCGAATATATGGTCCTGAAGACGGAAATTTCTTAGCTCGAGAGGAGTCTCAAATTCTCCCTCAGATCACGTCCTGAAAGCATCATTGCTTAAAAGCTTTTCGTAACAAATATAATATTACACTTGTTTCTCGTTCTACATTTTGAATTGGTAAAATCATAACTTATAGAGGATTATAATAAAAGCATAAAAATTACAATGCCAATCATCTATAAATTATCCTGTAAGTTACCAACTTTGGGTCAGTTTAAAACTCAAATATTTGTTTTCGGATTGCACTTAGAAGTAAGTCCTCTCTATATAATCCTGATTGGAAAGCCATGTATAACTAATTATTTAATCAATATTTATACAAATATTTTTTATTTTACTATTTTTACTATTCAATATTATATACACTTCATTTCCAAAATCAAAATCTCGAAAATGTATATTGTACGAGTGCAGATTCACAAATAAATGCTTATTTATCATATATATTGGTCTCTATTCGAAATTCTATTTAATCGAATCCGACAAGAACGCAGACAGAAACATCGAGAACAGGTGAAAAAAAAGAGAGTAAAAACTGCTGTAGCCGGCGGGGACTCGAACTTAGTTCGAATGGTGCTTTATAAGCCGAACCCGTTAGACCACTCGGCTATGGTAACAACTAGTGATTTTAGCAAAGGCTTAGAGTAGTAGTTCTTATTACAGAATAACATTTTCTATTGCCTAAAATTTAAACCTAATTTACTTTGATATAATATATCTATTAATTTGTTTCATGAACACGTTTTCGTTACTTTGATGAATGATGTATGTTGTTGATATAGATTCTATTACACGTTGTTTCGTAAATATTATAGAAAGTATCAGGGTTATTTATGATCTTTCATGGAAATTGACTGTCGCATGCGCAGTACACAGACAGTTCAATTGGAAGGCGAGGAAGGAAACGCTAACACACTGTTAGAATGTTTCATCGCTGTGAAGTATAAAGAACAGCTAAAATGTATTTTACGCTTGTCATTGCGTAAAGAATCACCAGGCTAATGTTTGTCCAAGTTCTCACTGATCAACTGGACTCATGAAAAATAATTAATATTGTCATTATTGCACAATATGAAGAATAAAGAACGTAAATTACACCACATTGTTCTCGAATTCGAACCTAGCTAAGGAAATGACAATAAACAAAATGTGATTTATTCATTCGAATTGAGATAATTCAATGAAACTAGAAATTACACAATCAAAAGGAAAAATATCGTTAGAAAGACAATAATACTTCTATCCGAGATGTGAAATAAAGTTTTTAATTATTAACTGAAATGAAAGTAATATTGGGCATGATATAGAGTAAGAAAAAAAAGTAAATGTATTCTTAGAAACGTTCAAAGTAAATTCACAAATACTTTTTGAAGATATACTACTCTTCCTTAACGTTTTAACGAACTAATAAGTAAACAAGCAAAGGAAAAGAATGAAAAACGAAAGTATTGCTCTTGAAAAAATATAATAAATAAATCAAACTTAAATAAATGTTTACACAAAAAATGACACACTAGTACTTCGTGTAATCACCTCCAGAGTCAATAACTTCTTGAAGTCTGGAGGGGATACTAGATACAAGTCTCGAGCAATACGACGGTGTGTCACGAAAATGTTGCCACAGTTCCATAACATGATTTTGAAGAAACGTTTGGTCTCTGTCTTCACGTCTCTCTTCCCATTCTTGCACCATGTAGGCCCACAGATGTTCAATTGGGTTCAAATCTGGTGATAGAGGGGGCCACTCAATACATATTAACTCTGGATGTTCACTTAGCCACTCTCGTGTTTGCCGGGAAGTGTGAACAGCACTGTTGTCATGCATAAATATATATTCTTCCTGTTCGGGGAAGTTTCTTTCTAAGGACGGTAACAACGTATTTTCGAGGATATTAATGTAAACACTGCTGTTCATTCTCTCAGGCACCGCAACCAAATCTCCAGGACCAGCAGCCGTCATGTATCCCCAAAAGTGTGCTGATATTTGCCCTGAACTGGAAGTTCTGATAATATTTTGTTCAGCATACCTGGTTCCGCGCGGTCTATACAATATAATTCTGCCTTGTTGGTTAGACTTGAAAACCTTCTCGTCGGTCCAGATGACTAAGTCCCAATATGACTGAGGTTGGGTTATGTTATTCTGTGCCCATTCCATTCGTCTGGCCTTATGAGTTTCAGTCAGGAGAGTCTTCCTAGCGGGTCTTGAACAGTGTAGACCAGCCCCCAATAATCTTCTTCTTATTGTTTCGTGAGAACAATTATATTCTCTGGCTTTGTCCAAGAGAATTGACGTGTGGCGTAGAGGTCTATTGATTACTTCTGTAACTAAAGCTTGATCTTGTGCTGCAGTTGTCACTTTTGGCCTTCCACTTCTTGACCGAGATCTGAACCATTCATCACCTTCTTCATGTTGCTGAACCCATTTCTTGACCGTTTTCTTGTCACATCCCAGATCTCTAGCAATCTGAGGCACAGTTTGTCCCATTTTTGCTCGGCCTATGATTTCTCCTCTCAGAGCAACAGACAGTTCTCCACAACCTTTAGAGCGAGGCATTTTCAGAACCTGTTAGAAATTTGCGTTCTGGCGTGGATGACAAATGTCGGTAAAGTGCATCTTTCTGTTTCTACTGCGCATGCACCAGTCAATTTTCATGAAAGATCATAAATAATCCTGACAATTGTTGTAATATTTATGAACGAATACGTAATAGAACCTATATTAACATTATCATTCATCAAAGTAAAGAATACCGTAAACATAAAACAATTTCAACAGACTATTACATCAGGCCAAAATAGGCTTAAACTTCAGAGAATACAAAATAAATTTCATACTGTAACAAAAGATTGAACATGAAACACGCTTACTATATTTTCAACTTGTCACATTAGCCGAGTGGACTAAGGTATTCGGCTAGAGATTCTGAGGCACCATTCAAGAGTAGTTCGAATCCCACCACAGTACAATTTGGTTTTACCTCTTTCTTGACGTTTTTGTTTGTGATCCTGCCGGATTCTATTAAATATAATTTCGTAATATGCTAAAATATACGTAATATTTGAAATTCTTAACCTCCCATTTTTACATTTTTCAAGCTCAGTTGAGAAGAAAGAGGGAAAATGAAAGTACAAAGATTTACAATAATTACTTAGCATCTACCGTTATTGTAATTGTAGATATTTTATTTATGAAAATGTATAATGAACTAAAAATATATTTAGTAGGTCACATGTCTCCATTTTTCGATTCTAACTTGAAAGTTACAGTTTAGGCGGTGACATATCAAAGACCCAGGGGGTTGAGGGAGTTGTAACCCCTCCCATTGAAACTTTTATATTCTGTTGAAATAAAAAGTGTTTCAGTTTATAATCTTGGAAAAGCAACAATCACTGTGTGTGGAGGACGATTTATTTAAACTACGATTTATCACTTCCAAACGTGTAGAACATGTGACTTGATATTGTGCATAATCATTCAAGAAATATAACACAACGAAGGGACTTCGTAAACCCTTCACGCCACCCTAGGAGGAGGAAGTGCGTCCCGCCGTCCCTCGGTTGGGAACTACTGCTTGCGAGGGAAACATTCTAACAGTGTGTTAGCGTTTCCTTCCTCGCCTTCCAATTGAACTGTCTGTGTACTGCGCATGCGACAGTCAATTTCCATAAAAGATCATAAATAACCCTGATACTTTCTATAATATTTACGAATGAACGTGTAATAGAATCTATATCAACAACATAAATCATTCATCAAAGTAACGAAAACGTGTTCATGAAACAAATTAATAGATATATTATATCAAAGTAAATTAGGTTTAAATTTTAGGCAATAAAAAATGTTATTCTGTAATAAGAACTACTACTCTAAGCCTTTGCTAAAATCACTAGTTGTTACCATAGCCGAGTGGTCATACTGTGTTTGCTTGTTGAAGTGAGTAGACGTGTCTTCGCTCTGTGCAACAAGCTCTGACGTGTTTACTTTCAACGCTGCCTTCCTTAGCAATCAGGTTTGCTGTTGTTGTTTTTTTTTCTTTCTTTTTTTTTCTGTGTTCTTTTTGTGAGTGAATTAGTTGAATGAACCATGTCGTTAAAAAGGGTAAATACTCTTAAATATGATTTTGGTGGTTTTTCGCAGCGACCAAGCACCTTGAGTTTGCATCAGTGGCTCAGTGATAACTTCAAGTTTACTGTTGATGATGTATTAAGTATCGAAATGGATGTTTATCGCAAATTGTTGTATGTGAAACTTCGTACCGAAGAGCTTTGTGAATCAGTTTTGCGTGCTTCTGACGGAACTGTGTACTATAGTGATACAGATGGGAAACATCCAGTACCAGTTTTGTGGGCCGATGTGCAAATTGTAACCGTTAAGTTGCTTTGTCCGCCAATGGAACTTGATGATGCTGAAATTAGAAGAGTTCTTGGGGACTATGGTGTTATTTCTAAAATTTCAGATGAACTTTATTCTGCTGATCATGTTTACCCTATACGAACCGGGCGTAAGTTGATACGAATGGAAGTGAAACGACCTATTCCATCGTTTGTTGTAATTCAAGGACAAAAGTTTTGTGTTACGTACCCCAATCAGACCCGTACATGTCTCAGGTGCAATGGGGCACATATGTATTCTAATTGCCCCCTTCGAGTTCACAGTGATCCCAACAGTTATGCAGCTAAGGTAGCCCCTACACTTCGCACTAATAATTCTGCTGATCGTCTCATGCCTAAATTTGACAGTTTGCCCATTCCTTCCCGCCCTTGGAACAAACCCACCATCACTGTATCATGCTCATCTGACCCACGTGTGCCTACAGTAGATGCAACTCAATTTCCAGAACTACCAACTACGAATGTTTCCTGTGAGTCGAACAATGCTACTCGTGTCTCTTCAGAATTGTCTGTACGTGCGTGTCCTAATCCTTCCACTGAAAAAACAGAAGCCCCACAGCAGTTACCAATTACATCTGATGCCCCCTTGTCTAATTGTGCTACGGATGTTGAACCAGTTTCTGGTGAACAGGACTTCTCCTCGATTACGTCGGCTTCTACGCTCGTTCATCATAACGAGTGCTGTACTTCTGGTTCCCAGGACAATTGTGGTTCGTCTGAGGATATGCTTCGTGCACCACCCACACCATCCCAGCCTAGTGAGATGCAGGGAGCTTCTCCTATCACGGACTTCAATGCAATTAGTGACGAAAATCGAAATCGCCGCAAGCGTTCCAAACGTAATGAACTGAGTCAAAAACTGTTTAAGAAATGTGAAAATGACCCGACCACATCTATTCTGTCTACAAATATTGATACTATGTCATAATATCATGGTTGGTGTATGTGTTATGTTTTAATGGCTCGAGATCAATCGTGTTATGATAAGTTAGTATCTCCTATACTGCGTTAGATTGACTTGTATGTCGTTCCGATGTTCTACGCTTCCCTGCACAGTTTTACTTGTTTTTAATTATGCTTTTATCTTTATTTTCTTCGCTCTTTCTTTTGTATTGGTGGTGTTCTGTGCTTTCTAGTGTGATGATGCTTAAAATTGCTACCATTAACATTAATAATTTGCCAAGTTCTGCCAAACAATCTGCACTACGTGACTTTTTGCATGTAGAGGGTATTGATGTTGCCCTTTTACAAGAAGTTGGTCTTTTTGAACTGAATCTCGGTCCAACTTATACTGTTGAAAATAATTTTGACAATAGTGGCACTGGTACAGCGATTGTTTTTCGCGATTCAACAAGTTTCTCTTCTCCTGTGTTCCATCCATCCGCTCGAATCATACGTGGTAACCTAGGCGATATCAATCTTGTCAATCTTTATTCTCCGAGTGGTTCACAAGCTCGAACCAGGCGAAATACCTTCTTTTCCCAGGACGTTGCTCTGTCGCTTGGATCCAATGTTGAAAGGTTAATTTTGGCGGGAGATTACAATTGCGTTTTAAGGCCTGAAGATCAAACGCCGGGATTTAACTACTGCCATGCTCTCCAGGAATTAGTGACTGGACTTCATTTACGAGACACATGGATCTGTCTGAAGCCGCAAGCCCGGGATTACACTTATCTATCACACCAGAGTGCGTCACGCCTTGACCGCATATATGTATCTCCCGTATTGGTGCCATGCATTAAGCAAGTTGAAATTGCCCCCACCTCCTTTTCTGATCACTCAGCTTATATTGTATCCTTCACCATTCCTGATCTAAGTGTTGAACGAGGTCGCGGTTATTGGCAATTCAACGCATCGTTATTGGAAGACGATCAATTTTGTGCTGAGTTTCAATCCAAATGGCATTACTGGCTTAGACAACGTCAATACTTTCCCACTGTTAGTGATTGGTGGCATGCTTATTTCAAACCACGGTTTGCAAGTTTCTGTCGGTGGTACTCAGCTGAAAAGTCCAGAGATCTTCGTAATCTGCTTTACTTTTATACCAGGTGTTTGCGCGAAGCTCGCTGTTCAGCTGTTTCTGACTTCACTATGTTCTCTCAGGTTAAGCGTTATCAAGCCTTGCTTCTCAATTTGCATCGCCGCCGTATAGCAGGTATCAAGGTCAGAAGCAAGGTTCCAATAATAGATGCTGATGAAGAGCCATCATTACATCACATTCTCAAAGAAATCAAACGAGGCCAAGGAAAATGGATCCATCGAATCACTGATGACGAAGGACATCTTCATCAGGATGCTGCTTCCATTAAACATGTGTTTTGGTTGCACTACTCCAAACTTTATGGTATGGCTAACATTACTCCAACGTCTGAGGAATTTTCTACACCACCCTCTGCTCTTCTTGATGATGCTGCACAGCAATCTCTTGTTCGCCCTTTTAGTATTGAAGAGGTACAGCACGCTGTCCTTGCAGCTCCCAAAGGTAAATCTCCAGGGCTCGATGGAATCTCTGCAGAATGGTATGTCAAGTTTTTCCCTCTCATTGGTGAAATACTGACCTGTATCGTTAACGAGTATTTCAGTACTAACCCACAGCGACTGTATCGTAGCCCAGGTGTTACAGTATTTATACCTAAGCAAGCACATCCCACAAGTGTTAATCATTATCGCCCTATCACTCTCCTCAATTGTGATTACAAGTTACTTGCCCGTTGTTTGAACAACAGACTCAGACTCTATATTGATATTCTTGCTGGACCATTTCAATATGCAAGAGTAGGTGTGAAGAAAATATACCACGTACTTCAAACTATTCGAGATGTTATCGCAAATTTTCAGACTCACACTACTAGTCATGCCTTGCTTGCCTTAGATTTTAACCAAGCCTTTGATCGTGTAGATCACAATTATTTGTGGTCGCTAATGAAGTATATGAACATTGGACACTTATTTGTTCGTTGGATTCGCGTCCTGTATGATGATGCGCAATCAAAATTAAAAATCAATGGGTTCCTTACTACACCTTTTCAACGCAAACGCAGCGTCAGGCAAGGATGTCCATTAAGCATGACTCTTTTTGTCATTTCTATCTGTCCCCTACTATACAGAATTGCCGAGCGTATCCAAGGCCTTAATATTTGTAATGTTCCTGTCAAGGTGTATAGTTTTGCTGATGATGTGCATGTTTTCCTTCGTGATCCACAGGATTTAGCAATAGTTGAAGACTGCGTTCAAGAGTACTCTGAACAGTCAGGAGCAGTTCTTAATAGACTGAAAACGAACCTCCTGCCGTTAGGAAATGGTTCTACAACTGCATTTTAAAATTTTCCTCAAGTAGTGAAGAATATGAAAGTACTTGGCATTTATTTTTCCTGTAACTTGCATGAGAGTATAGCCAAAAATTTTGACGATGTTTTTCTGAAGATAAGATCTGTTTTACATCAGCATAGATCTCGTAACCTCTCGTTGATATCTAGGGTCTACTTTGTATATACATATGCCTTTTCCAAGTTGTGGTACATCTGTCAAATTCTGCCTATGCCTACACCTTACATTCAGAAGTTCACCAGCATTGCTAACTGGTTTGTGTGGACAGGTATGATTTTTCGAGTACGCTATCCAATTCCATGTCTACCATATAGTGCCGGGGGACTAAACCTTCTACATGTTGCCAGCAAAACGAAAGCCTTATTTTCTCACCGGGGATTCCAAAACATTCAAGGTATTGGAGATCACCTCAGTACTACGCTCCTTTCGTCTCTCGTAGCTACTAATGATGGATTACTACCAGTGAACTTATCTATGATTCCTACCGATTTCTGGTATTTTAAAGATGTCATATGTAATTATTTTTATTTGTCTGTGAGTGGCCTGCAAAACTTACCTCAAACAGTAAAACTTCTCTATAAATTGTTTCTACACGAACAACCCAGCGAACGTCATCATATAATTTCCAAATTCCCATCTGCGAATTGGCAACGTATTTGGAGGAACATTTCATGTAATTTTGTGTCCACCTCAGCTCGTTCGTTATGGTACAGATCTGTTAATAACATAATAGATACTAAGGCTAAACGGCATCATCTTCAAATTACAGATGACAACCAATGTCATATTTGTGGGAAAGTTGATACTTTGGAACATCGTCTCACTACCTGCAACGAATCGCTCTCCGTTTGGAAAACTTATTGTGAAATGGTTCAGTACTTGTGTAAAATAAGCTTGGATTGCATTACTGTTCAAATGATCTTGTTTCCTGATTTTAGATTTTTTCCTACAGAGATGCAAAATTCTGTTGTTTGGCTATCGGCTAATACTATAGAATTTATTCTGTCGCCTAGGTTACCTCAAGCACATCACACATACAAGGATTTCCTGTGTTCACGATATGGTAAATTCCCACCACCAAGAAAGAAAAAACTCTTTGCACATTACCTCAACTACTTATTGTATGGACGCCCGCTATAATTGGCATGTAATTTTTTTTTGTTTAATTTTCCCTACTATACATTGACTTTGTACCAATGTACACAGTGTGTACCAATATGTAACTTTATTTTTGTATTTTGATACAATATGTAACGTCAATTAGTAAAAATAAAAAGTGATTAAAAAAAAAAGTGGTCTAAAGTTCGGCTTATAAGTTCGGCTTATAAAGCACCATTCGAACTAAGTTCGAGTCCCCGCCAGCTACAGCACTTTTTTTCTCTCTTTTTTTCACCTGTTCTCGATGTTTCTGTCTGTGTTCTTGTCGGATTCGATTAAATAGAATTTCGAATAGAGACCAATATATATGATAAATAAGCATTTATTTGTGAATCTGCACTCGTACAATATACATTTTCGAGATTTTGATTTTGGAAATGAAGTGTATATAATATTGAATAGTAAAAATAGTAAAATAAAAAAAATATTTGTATAAATATTGATTAAATAATTAGAGTTATACATGGCTTTCCAATCAGGATTATATAGAGAGGACTTACTTCTAAGTGCAATCCGAAAACAAATATTTGAGTTTTAAACTGACCCAAAGTTGGTAACTTACAGGATAATTTATAGATGATTGGCATTGTAATTTTTATGCTTTTATTTTAATCATCTATAAGTTATGATTTTACCAATTCAAAATGTAGAACGAGAAACAAGTGTAATATTATATTTGTTACGAAAAGCTTTTAAGCAATGATGCTTTCAGGACGTGATCTGAGGGAGAATTTGAGACTCCTCTCGAGCTAAGAAATTTCCGTCTTCAGGACCATATATTCGATCGTGCTCAATGTGGACTACCAATGTTTGCCCTCCACCGTCATATTGAAATTCCTCCCGAGGATAATTTTCTGAAGTCACCACTGTTTATAAATAGATTTTCGTTACAAATCAGAGGATAATGGAGTAGTGAGTATACTTCATTTTTTTTTTAAGCTATGGATTTAAGATTCGCAATTCATATAATGTTCCGTTCTAATCGAATTTGAAACAAAAGAAGTTTACAATGAGTTACTCAAAGAAATATTTTCAGCCTCCGGATGAAAATAGGAAGACACTTCAAAAAAAGAAACAACTTGCTACCGGATTTGAACACACAAACATGTGATTGGTAGTGTATCGACCCAAACCACTCGACCGTTTTGTATGCCTTTGCACATTTTCTTTTGTCTTTTGTGAAAGCAGTTTACTGTTTCATACTCGCTTTTGTTTATTCCGATACGACTATGAGTTCTCAGTAAATATTTGGACGTTACAGCTCTTGCAATGTATAAAAGTGTTTTTAGAATAAATCACAATCGATATTATGTCCTAATAACATACGTAAAACAGGTTGAATTCGTGAAATGATTGAGGTTGGAGTGAGCGTAAATGTTTTCATAGTTAGGAGCCTGGATATGCAAACCCGCTTAACGTGGGGATTTTATTTTGTGAAATTTGGTACCTTGGTTAAGGCCCTTGGGGTCCCTGGTTCGATCCCAGCTCGCGCCGTGTGGACTTTGTGGTGGACAAACACCGTGCTCGTGGGTTTTCTCGGAGTTCTCCCGTTTCCTCGCACTTTCTTCATTCCACCATTTCACTCATTTCTCATTATCACCGTCTCCTTTAGCCTAACCGGCATAACCGTGGGACGTTAAACTCAAAGATTTCATTTTTTTGGTTAAGGCCATTTATATACTGTACATCGTGCTTGTCAAAAGTTCCGGAACGGCTAAATATCTCGGATAGTATGCGTTTTTTCGAAAATTTAGAAGATACAAAAGTTGCAGGATATCAAGGGAACTATCGGAAACTCGTGCCTGTCAAAATATGTGCGGCCCTGTGTGGGACCCAGAGGGCTCAACTTTGATTTTTCAAATGAGAACCCTTTTTTATTGCAAGTTAGGTATCTCCGAAGCAAACTAAATCAAAATATGTACTACTCAAAGTTATAGGGTGTAAGTACCAGGCCAGTAAACTAAATAACATGCAATGCAGGAAAATTACATAAAGATTAACATATTATACAGTAATTTCGCCGTGTATATTCAAAAGTATGTTAATAATAATAATAATAATAATAATAATAATAATAATAATAATAATAATAATAATAATAATAATAATAAAATTATCACCTTCACTGTATAGTTTTAACTTTACCGAATTACTTACGTCTTCGTGCGAGTGGACATTGATTCTAGTCCGTTGGGGATTATTGAACACAGAGGTTCTTAACATAGTTTGGTCACAACTGTAAGTCCTGTCGTTAGGAGCTCAGCTGTTCGTTTTAGTGTTTCGTAGCAATTATTATTATTAATGTTTAGTGCTGATAATACTTTTTGTTTAGTGCTGAAATTACTGTATAATATGTTAATGTTTATGTCATTTTCCTGCATTGCATGTTATTTAGTTTACTAATGGGCACTAATTTGTCTCCAGGTCATCGAATAAATGAGTTTCGGCATGCACTTTGGTGGAAATATCATTACAGGAAGACCATTACCGGTTCGCTCTAAACATCAGGGCTGAACTTAGTAATACCAACTTATTTGATTTATGATTTCCTGTGGGAAGATCGTGTAGGGATAACATGGTGAAATTCTGAGTAATACAGCTAATCAACATAGGTCCAAATTCTTTTCAACTCAGTTTTTTTTTTTTTTTTTTTTTTTTTTAAACAAAACGGTCGTGAAAAATCGAAGAGTGACTTCTCATACTAAACGAGCAATCCTTGAGAGGGTGGAATCACACATCTGGTGGAGATGATTTACGAATGTTGGTTGAAAAAGGACAAACAATATCTACGGGGATTACCAGTGCCATTCAAAACTTCACTGATCTGAAGTATCCTCTTTTCATGTTATTGGTCTTGCACAATCACTGCACAATTTGTTAAAAATACATTTTCGGTAGAGTAATCTGTGGGGTATCGGTATCATCAGGGGCGGATTTTAATTTTGAGTATGCCCGCTCCCTCACTTATGGATACATACACACATTTGATTGATTAATGAGAGGAGAAAATAAATTTTACAGGAGTGGTTGATGCTATTTGTTAAATAATTATCTACCATTAATATAAAAAGTGAAAAATATATTTACTCTTTATCGTATGTTTTCGCTTTTAGTTTTTTCTAAATTCTTGGGTAGGCCCGTACCTAAACCCTAAAGCCGCCACTGAGTATCATGTTTGGCTTCCAACTAGAAAACTTCCATTCGATTCCATACCAGGTAACATATTTTTTCGCATAAAATAATGGCTGCACGGAAGGTGAATGATCAATATTCTTTGCTCAAAGTTCTCCATCTAGAGATGAAAGCAAGAATCATGTATCGTGGTGGATTTTCTGTTTCATAAGTAAGTGCATTTTTTCCACGTTTGCAAATGCAATTTACACAACAAATAACACGAATAGTGTGACAAGCAGGGAAAACAGAGAAACTGTTATACGGTAAGACGAGACAAACAAAAATCATAAACTAAACGTTTAACGTATATAGCAAGAAAACAAACACTTGAGAGTGTGGTGTAATGAGTAACGTTCTGTCCTACCAATCAGCCGATCCATGTTCGAATCTTCGGCAAGTGTCTTTTTTTTTCTTTTCGTCGAAGAACAGCCGTTATTTGTAATATTTACTCTTTTTACTTTTCATCAAAGGAACAGCCAGTAATTGTAGTATTTTTCTCTCTTTTCGTCCAAAGAACGGCCATTACTTGTAGTATTATGGTGCCCTTCTGTTAGATTTTTTCTTATTCTCGTCTAAGGTAATAATATAAGGCTGCAAGTATGATTCTACCTAGGTATATCAAGAGTAAGGATATTCTGGATTTCTTTCCATTAATAAAATATAAAAATAAGCTTAAATCGGAAACTAAATAAACAAGTAATTGAAATGAAAGTAGCAGGTTGGTTCAATTTAACCTGAGGGAAGAAGAGCAAACCACTAGGCAGAAAACCAAAGCAATATAACCTGAGGCGCATTCAGGTGGCTGTTTTATCTCTGTTTTAACTGTGAACTGAACACACCTTTTTTAAAAACACAATGTTGTCAATGAATTACTCGTCTGTGTAAAAACATAAAAAAAGAGGAAAGAAACAATATTAGTATATATTGTTTTATTATTAGATGTTTCAGTATGTTGAATAAAAATCGTGTCCATTATTAAATGAGAATATGATCAATAAATTAGTGTTCATACCGAGTGGAATGACAGTACGAATTCTGGAAGGTCATATTCTATTTGGGAATACTCACGTCCGAATGAAAAGAATGTAACAGTTATGGAATCAACCTATCAAGAGATTGATTTCTGAAGGGAGTTCATTTAGTTAGGGATCCCAAGTTAAGTTGTAGAACCATGTCTCATATAGTCTCGCTGCTGAAAGGGATGTTACACTCCCAGAGAACCAACTGATCAGTCTTAGAACTATCAGTTTCAGGAAAGATGATATATTTGTGAACTGTGAAAGGTCTCTATTAATCTACAAGCCAAACTTAGAGCAATTTCCACATAACCCAAAATAGATTAAAGTCACAAATATGTGTATAAAAGTTGATTTCTCGCTGAACGATTGTGATCCATAATTAAACTTGATTTTTAGCTTCGTAAAATTGTGATTCGAGGTTCACTGGAGAAAAAGCTGGGGGAATGACAGGGACATGTCTCCTTCAATTTGGAACTGAGGAGGACTGTCTTCACAAAATCCGATTTGAAGTTTTTTTTTTTTTTTCAGGAAAGTGATGATTTGTGTCCGATTGCCACAAAGGAAAGTGAGATGAAATTGATGTTCCCCAGAATAATCCTCAAATCTGCCTGCCTCCCTATGTTGAAGACAATTCTGCTCCCCTGATACTCCACAGCATTGTTTATCAACTTCATAATATTTTGAACGTCGCTTTAAATAATATATGTGAACGGTCTTACCCCCTCCCCCTAATGTTGAACACAGATTTGCGCCGCTGTCTAGATTCGTAATACGGGTTCAAAAGACCTGTAAATATATTTTTAAAAATCAAAAAATAGAATATACAATTCGTTTAAAAATATAGGCTGGAGCAATCTTTAAAGTTCCGACACGAATTAGTTGAAATGTTCATTTTTCGAACGAGAATAATAAGTTTATGGAAATATTTTTTGCGAAATATTCAAACCTCTTCTCCAATAGAATAGTATATCAATCAAAGTGAAATGAAAAAGATCCAAGTGATTCCAAGTGCCAAATATCTTCTATGTTTATTGTAAACAGCTAAAATGCTTACTCACTTTGGCCAGTTTATGAATACAAAATTAGAAATTAAGATATTGTATCAGTTGCCTTGCTTTCTTTGCTAGAGTTGGAATTCGCGAAAACGATGCACCACGTGGTCACAGATTTGTAAGGAGGAGTTTAAATGCCGAGATTCATCTTCCTATCATAAGAGTTATATCAGAAACTCTCTCTCTTTACATTTTTAATACTCCTTTCCTCGCTTAGAACATGTATTGTATGGAAGTAAGGTGAGAAAAGCCCGGCGAAAGTTAACTAACAAGGGGAAAGCAGACTTTTTAAAATAAACTTCGGGGATATACTTCGGAGGTAGTATTGCACGTTTAAAGTGTTAATATTAGAAACTGGAGTAGCGCAATTGCCAGAAATATTGGGGGAAAAGCGTCTTAAAGGTTCCAACTCGTTTCATCTATGAGACGAAGCGTAAAGTTACTAAGTGAAGGCGTGGCAGAGTTAGAAAGATCCACGTCTCAGGTGTAAAGGGTCCTGGGTTCGATTCCTGCTTAAGTCTTTTTTGTTTTTTTCTTTATCCAATAAAGCAGCCATTTTTAACTACGAGTAAAATATTAATTCATAATATGTTTGGGTGAAGTTTTGTCAAGTTTCCAGTAGACGTCAGCTAATCATTTTTGTCCAAGTACTAAATGTATTCAAATATTCATTTCAAACGGTTCATTCGATTTCCCGTGGTGATCGGACAGACAATCACGATGTCACTTTCACATATTGACCGCCTATTTAGAGCTTGTCCCCTTTCAAATTTTTTTAAAGTTATTTTTTTTGAAAGCAATCGTGAAGAATCAAAGAGTGACTTCTTATACTAAATGAGCGATCCTTAAGAAAGTAGACCCAAGCACTTGTATCATGATAGAGACGATTTATGCATGTTAATTTGGAAAGGGGAAGGAAATTATCAGGACATTCGAAACACTTCATTGATCTGCAGTATACACTTTTTGATTTATCGTTCTAAGGAAAAAGCACTACACCATTTGTTAAACAAACTTTGGCTAGCGCAATCGGTGGTGTAACATGGTCTCTGCAATAGGCATATTTCTGATGAAGTTTGTCTATTGTAGAGACTCACATGTGTGAAATTCGGAAAAATTTCGTTTTTCCGATCACCACCCTCTGATACCCCTGATTAGATATACCTGCTACCTCGTTTTCATTGTTTCACTTCTCTAATAAATGCCACTGGAATTTTTGCCTCGTTTTCACTTAACGTTTCAAACGGGTAATACGCTCTCTTTTACCACTTCTCACGTGCTGTATGCATTATTTAAAAAAAGTAGTTTTACTTCGAGTGAATTCGAACTTACGTTCTTTGGATTTATGATCTAGCGTCTTAACCACTACACCAGTAAGTACGCCAGAAATTTTTACTTGGGGGGGGGTGTTCGAAATAAAAGGGGTGTGTGTGCTCTCAACTCAAACAAGAAAACAGTATATTTTGTTACGCAACTATTGCAATACTACTACTACTACTACTACTACTACTACTACTAATAATAATAATAATAATAATAATAATAATAATAATAATAATAGTATCAGCTCTTCGCAGTGGTAGGTTCAATAAAGTAAGTTCACACATTTGAGAATTTATTATTATTATTAAACTTAGGAATTATCCTCCACTATTTTACCCAGTAATTACATGTGAATTGATTACATACGAATTATTGTAGTCTAATTATTTTGCAAAATTCTGCTATTATTTCAATTTATTCACCCCAGCAAGTTTTAGTGGGTGATTTTTTTCTCAAAATATTAATTGGGGGAAAAATCCCTCGTCCCATGCTGAAATCACATTCGCTTAGTAATTAATACTGTACATAGTTCCAATTTCATTATTTTAATATTCTAACCCTGTTATTAACGTTAATTGTTGTAATATAATTTGATCTCTTAATCTCCGTTCCTGCTAGAGACCTGCACGGGCCCAATTTTTCGGCCCGAGCCCAATTCAGCCCGAATGTACCCAGGCCCGGCCCGCCCGGGCTCGAAAAGTTTCGGAGATTTTCGGCCCGGGCCCGATAAATTTTAAAAGTTTCATTTTGTAACATTTCTCACGGGCACACTTCTTCAACATTTGCCTTTATTCTAATTATCGTTTAACGACAGTCGATAATTATTAAAGAATTGCAATTAATCGGCCCCAGCCTGGCCCGACCTAATGAGAAATCAGTGTCGGCCCGCCCAAGCCCGGCTCGCGTGCCCAGCCTGGGCCCGGCCCGTGCAGGTCTCTATTTCCTGCCTCTTTCTGGCTACGTTATTGACTCTGAATATCTTTCATAAGAAAATTTTCATTGATTTAGTTGTTTTCCAGAAATCCAGTTTTTCAATTTACAAATATGTTGTATCTTTCTGTTTTGTCTTCTTTAATATACCCTAATTTTAATAATCCCAGGGCTCATAGTGGTCTGATCTCTTGTAAATAGTTGAAAAGTGACCAAAAATGGCCAAAAGCACACGGAAAAGTGACCAAAATCTCATCATGCCCCTTTTTTCCTTTGTCAATTTCTCCATCACCTCTTTCTTTGTTTGTTCTTTTGCTTCTTCTTTACTTCTTTTTGAGCTTCCTCCTTTCCTAGATTTTCAAAGTATTCTTTGTAGTTACGGTAGGCAGACTTAGCAGAAGTAAAAAGCTTCTAGGTAAGTAGAACCAGTTCTGGCCTATTTCCGAATTTCTTCATCCCAGACATTATATTTAACTTCACATTAAGAGTTCTCAAAAACGTGAAATATACAAATTCATCACCTACTCTTAAGAAGAACATAAAAGAAGCATAACACAAGATGAACATGATGAACCACACAAACACATAGACACAACGTTGAACGGAGCGTTAACTATTAAAAGAGAAAACTAAAAGATTATTATGATAGAAGAAAGAATAGACACAGAAGGGTTCTCAACCTCACCTTGAGAGCTTAAGTATCCACCAACCGTCCACTGTGCTTTAGAAAGAATAGAAGCCGAAGTGAGAATAATGGTGACTGTTTCACATATGGCAGCAAGTACTGAATCTTTCAGAAGAGTAATGAGTAACAAGTTTCTGCCTTTTTTCCATTTGTTTTTATATTTTTCTTAAAAAACTGCCAATGCGAAACATAAATCACACGAAAAAGTCATTTTACCTCTAAAAAAAGTAATTTTTAGTGAAAAATTAAAAAGAAAATACTTTAGAGACCAACTTGAAAAAAAGTAAATTTTAGTTAAAAAAGTGACTCGCTATGAGCCCTGATCCGCTCAATGAATTTACGTAAATAAAAGTATACTTTACAAAAATTAAGCTAGCGCCAAATGCGTTTCTGCATAACACTAGACTCAGTCTAAAAATTAATATAATTCTTACTTCGATCGATCTCTTCATTTCTAAAAACGTTTTGACTACACCCTTCTAACGTCCGTCTGTTGATACACCACTTGCAGAGCAGGCTCGAAACCAGCCACATAGCTTTGGGGTCCATGAATATGTTAGAAGGGGCCAAGTCATTAAAAATTCTCTTACAAATATCTAAATTGTGCATTTTGTATTGAGGTCTGGAGGGGACATGAAAAATTTAGGGAGGGCGAGGCCCTCCTTGGCCCCCTTTGGTTGCGAGCCTGTTGCAGAGTAGCACTTATATACCAACTGAATCTGGTATAGGCTTATTACTATATTGTCTCATTTTTCCTTATTGAGGAGAAGGTAGGTGAATGAACGCTCAAGACGTTGCCAATTTCAGTCATCTGCATTTGTCCATAAATCTCTTTTCTCGGAGCCCAGGAGGGTAGGTATCCGCGGTCTGTTTTGTCAACTGTTTTGATCGAAATATCGCCCGAAAGAGTGAGGTCATGTGGTTCTCGAAGCCGTACATGAGAACGAGGTCGCTTCGTATTTTGAATTGAAATAAATAAATAAGAATATTGCCTTCCTTCCTAAGCGCTATACCTTTTTTTTAGCTTGATGTAATAAATAACCTACATGATACTGATTGATACAATTGGATTTGGGTTAGTATTCCTTTTCCATCCAGGGGTGTGTGTAAAGAAATTTGGAGGGGTGTTAGGGGGTGTTGGGGGGTGTAGATTACTCCCTGCACTACACCAGGATCTTCGCTTCGCAAACGTTTAGGTGTTGGCATATTTGGATGCATTTGTATTTTATGTTCCCACTTCGACAATTTTTACTCTTTTTTTTTCTCCGTTTACTAGCTGTTTCTGAATTTCTCTTTTGGTGTCGTCATTTATTTACACCATGCACTATTCGTACTTACACTTTGGCACTCTGCAATGTCTTATTCAGATTAGACATTTCTTCTTGCCCCTCAGTAAACATTTGATTGATTTAATTCTCATACTCTTCATGGTTGGAGCGCAAGAATGCCAGACTCATAAAACAGGTGTACTACCATGAGCAAAATAAATGACGCGTCCCTTTATTTTGAAGTTTTTTGAAAATATCTCCGTTTTCTTTATATGTTCGAAATTTCGGAAGGTTTCCCCAGCAGGACAGGTTAATAACAAACCCGTTTTTAATATTTGTGTTAGATATTAGCTTAAAATAAAGAAATTAGAAGCAAAAAACATTAAATCGACAGAAATCTCGAGAATTACCAACTCTGCTAAAGTGGGAAATTTTCAAGAACGCGAGGGAATTCTGCAGTTCAACACGAAGCAGCGACATCTATGTCATTGAGAGAAGCGTGGATTAGATCTACAAACGAAAATTTTAACGAAATATTTCTAGTATGTCTTCTTATATGCATTATCAGCGAACTCCAAATATATGAATCTATGCTAAGTATTAACGAATAGATAGTGCAAATAGTGGAAATTACCTATGGAAAAAGACGAATTGTTAGCCCAATCGTAATGAAAAATCGTCTTTACTGTAGAACAGGTGCAGCTTACGTAAGAGAGCAAATAGCTAAGTTAGGTAAAGCAACGAGTTTGTATACCGAAGGTAGACGGTTCGAATCCCGTGGAAGTACTGTTGTAATTTTTATCACTAACGTTATTTTATTTATTTTTTATTTGGGAAAGAATCAAATTGTAACATATGTGTAAAACTCATGACGATACCAAAAAAAAAAAAAAAAAAGAGAGAGAGAAAATATCGTCGCATTTGCATTAGTGTGTCTAATTTTTGTTTGCAAACAGATTCGTAATTATTTCCCCTGTGCTCACTGATGCATAACGAATGTTTTCCAGTAAATGTTAATTCTAATTTGGAGAATTTTATAGTTTCACAATGTTTCTCACTACATAGTCTTCTATCTACGTGTTTGGATATTTTGATAACAGATTTCCCTATTAAATGTTTAATTTTCTCTATAAATATTTGTCTTAAATTGAAATTGTTTTGAATTTACTACATAAGCAAAGTTGCCCGAAGGAGGGGAGCTCAAGTAATAGATATTCTACGTAAAAGCAACCTATTGTAGAATGATGATGCTTCTTACCTTCAGCACATAATCTTAACGTTAGAGAGTCAGAGAGAGAAAAATCCTGGTTTTTCCTCCTCTATGACCACCCATCTTAAACCTCTACATATCATTGTTCGTCTCACATACTTTCGGCTCTCCAAAGACATTCATATTTATTATTATTATTATTATTATTATTATTATTATTATTATTATTAATGAATATGCCACCCTTACATAATGTTGTAACTTTACACATCTTAGTTTAAAGTGCTTTCTTTAGTAATAATTTGAGCAACCACGTCACAAAATTTAAAATGTATGAAGGGGCACGACGTTTTATTTCCCCTCCTCTCTTTTCAGCACCCTCCAACAGAAGGTATATAATTTCTGAGAAGCAGGGCAGACAAAATGAATAAGAAATATATTTAGAGCATCCTTTCCTTCTTCGTGAATGTAATATCACGTAGCATTTTTTATTCTACTGAAGACGACCTAGGCCGTTATGGTTAGGTAACAAAAGAAATACCTAATATATTTATAGCGCCCCTTATCTGTAATATTACCTCTTCTTTATTTGTTCGAGGCTTCCTTACACAACCAAGGGTGACAAAAAGAATAGGAAAAGTGTCTAAAGATTACAAAAGACTTTATATTTTGTCAGAAACAAGGCAGTATATACACAACATTGCTTTCGTTAACAAGTGTTTCACCCTTGAGTCGCTTATAAAATTATGCAGAATAACTTTTGCCGATCATTGTTCTAGAGGGATTTGTCCAGGATGGTTTGGTGTCGAGCTAATAACGATAAGTATATTTATTTACATCACTGTTAAAGAAATAGCAAACTTTCTGAAAGGAACTTACTTAGGAAACAGATCTTCCTTCTACTTAGCCAGAGCCCACTCTGAAAAATTGCATCTGGCATTCTGAGTGAAAGTTCTATGAGACTATTAGAAAAATATATTCCCGTTTTCACGCTGATGGTAGAATTTCTTAAACAGTTATTGAATTACGTTCGAAGGGTAGGCGTAAATAGCGCCCCCGCAACAATGTGGCGTGGTGACCGCACAAGCTGCAAGGCCAAAAAATATACAGAAAGTACGCAGGGGCGGAGCAGGCCAAATTTTCACACGGGCAAAGTGACTTTTTGGCGCCCTTCCCCTAGTAGTAGCCTATATTTTACATTTTATCATAGTGTTTTTAATAGTTTAAACCAGGAGCGTCATTTCAGATTTTGCTTTGGGGGGGGGGGGAGCAAGACCTCTTGATATAAGTAAAATTTCGCGTTTTTCACTGATTTACTACTATTCTAATGATAAAATCTATATACATCTCAAACTCACGGGGGGAAAATGCCCCTCCCTGCCCTCCCTAAATGAATCCCCTGTTTCAAAAAGAAATCCCATTTTCCAAAAGAAATCCATTACCTAAGAAAAGTTCACAAAGAATATGGCCCGCTATAAACAATACCAACTCCACCCCCCCCTGGTCTAGTGGCTAGCACGCCTGCCTTCTGTGGTACCGGGTCCAATTCCCGGTGGATTACTGTTGAACGAAAAAAGTGGTTCGGATTCCACTATAATTAGTATCCACATCTCCCTTGCCCATTAAGGCATAAACGTGGAACGCTAAACTCAAGCAAAGAAACAAACAATACTTAATTCCCGGCACTCTTTATTCTACATGCCATCTCTCAATTTTTCGATACAGCCCCCTTAGTACTATGAAACTCTCTTCTTCCATAGTGAAATGGAAAAAGATCATATAATTGCCACTACTTTACAAGGATATAAACCAAAAACGTCAGTAGAAAGCACATTATAAAATTTACTTTTTGAGGCTCGTTTTGGTGCCCCTCTTTCTCTGGCGCCCCGGGCAGTCGTCCGGCCCTTAGTCAGCCCTTGAAAGTACGGACGCATAACTAAGGAATGCGGAGGAGAGGTTAACCTTCATGTTATGCCACTGGTTTGACGTGTTTGAAATGTTCAGTAAGTGATCAGTTGGTGAAATAATTTCGACGGTTACTGATGTTTAAAGTTTAGCTAAGACAAAGCTACCCAATCAAATACATTTGATATCGCGATGTCACAATTTGATTTTTCCTCACATAAATAAGATAAAAACAATAGTAATAAAAACCCTTACTCGTACTGGGCTTTTAACTAACTAACAACCTAATTCTTACAGACTAGTTGCTCTGACCAACTGAGTTTCGATTTCTTACGCGAAAGAAGTCTGTTATATTAAGAGGTATGCTTTTCATTATCAAAACTGTTCGAAGTAATACGAACATGGCTTAAGAACAGAGACGGAACTGAATTACCACTCGATTGACCTTGAGGGCAAATCACCAAAGCGTAGCTATAAACGTAAGTTCAGCATACATTTCTCTGGAGTTGTGTTCAGTATTCCTATCTGCCAGTCATGCTTGTTCGTAGGAGTAATATGTTACAAACCTAACCTTTCGATAGAGCACAATGACAAAGAATCAAAATTAATGAATTCTTGCCCTTGTGAACTTGGGATACCACCATGTGCAATAAAACTGTCGCGTCTTCTGAAGTGATATTTTATCGAAAATAACTCGTTTTCCTTTATATATCCGAAGTTTTTGAGGGTTTCAAAATGAGGAAACGTTACTGACAAACAAGGACGCATTTAGGGGTGGGTCCAGGTGGTCCGGACTCCCCTCTGAAATCCCAACTTCTCTGTAAATTTAGCCTAAATTTAAGGATTATCTTTTAAATTTTATTATAATTTATCCTAATATTGAAGTCGGACTTCTCCCGAAATAAATGACTGCATACGTGCCTGCTGACAATTTTCAATATATTCCTTAAATAAGTAAAATAACTAAATTAGGAGCAAAAAGCTTCAACACGGGCTAACTTTTGTCCACTGCCAATATTGTTAGAAGGTATATTAATAGCAAAAACTGCTAGGCAATGCTGAACCTTGGAACTTCACTCCGAACAGCAAGCTTATTATTGAGAACTACATATGAAACATTTTATCAAAACTTATCTAGCTTTTACCTGGCATGAAATTATTATATACACCAAAATTCACTCTCCTAAAATGTGTATCTAAACATTGCTCTACGTATCTACGAAGCAATGAAAATTATTTATCGAAATATGTGAGCAGGGAATTCTAACAGCCAGCCATTTTATTTAAATCGTAGTAAACCCTGTAACCGGGCGTTAACGTGAAGACAAAGCTTGGTCCATTGGTAAAGTGTTGGAAGAATATAAACTCAATGTTCGTAGGTTCGAATCTATCCACTCACCATAACATTTTGTTCTTATGTGTAACGATGAAATAAGAAAGAAAAAATGTATAACCGTTAAGACAAAACTTCAACCAAGTCTGAAGAGAACAATACTAAAATAGTAATACAATGACGTCAACCAAAAATTATTTCATGTAGCGTTTGGACGAAATTACAGCTGTTAACAATTGCAGAAATAAAAACAGGCTGTAATGCAGTCTAGACTTCTGAATGCATTTACTTCCTGAAAACTTCCGTCTCGTCTTTGGTATGCCGTTAATCATTGTAAAACCTTTCAATTGGAAGTGAAATGACACAAACTAAAACAGTAAATGTCTATGTGTAATAGTAGGTGTCTTTTATCTGTAGTTCTGAGTTCCTTTTACTTTGAAGTGACAAATGAGAGAAGAAAGTATGGTGTTCGAAAAAAAATCAAATTTGAGATTTCAACGAATTTACACGTATTATAGCCCCTAACACCGAAAAAGTTATTTTTCGATACATGTCCATCAGTTCGTCCGTCCGTTCGCTACACTTTTCTGTGCACTCGCCTAGAAGCCATACCTGAAGCCATACCTCGCCTAGAAGCCATACTTGAACATACCGTAAATTAGTTGAAAAATTTACGGTATGTTCAACTTATCTGCACTAAATTTTAGTTTAAGATTTTCATAGTATTTCCTATAGTTTTTTTTTATTTCCCTCCTACTCCCAAAACAAGGGTAGTTTCCTGTACGATGAAAATAAAAAAAAGATATTTTCTCATAACTGGCTCTAACGATCTTGTTTTCTTTCTTTTTTT
The DNA here is from genome assembly GCF_964235325.1 of Thermobia domestica. Lineage (NCBI taxonomy): Eukaryota > Metazoa > Arthropoda > Insecta > Zygentoma > Lepismatidae > Thermobia > Thermobia domestica. Next base: position 103,888,161 of record NC_137471.1, read on the forward strand.
ATAAATCAATATTTAATTAGCAACCCTATTTTGTGGTATAAGGCATTTATCTGAGAGAAATCTACAAGGGGTAGTTTATAATGGGGCGCGGTAATTTTGGCACCGGAAATTTTGGCACCAGTAGTTTTGACACGGTAATTTTGGCACCGGTAATTTTGGCACCATAAAACGAAGCAAACGGAAATTTTGGCACCATTTATAATTGAAGTACAGAAAATGTGAGAAAATACTCCGAATGTAATAGATATTTAAATTCACATGTTATTAACTAGGACTGTTCCAGCGCGACGAATCAAATCAGTGACGAATGTACAGTCAGCGACAAAATTTCTTTCTCTTCGGTAAAATTTATTTGCCTATAACTTTGGAATTGATAGACTGATTTGAGAAGTTTTCTGTAATTTATGGAAAACTGTATCTTCTTTGAGTTGCTGAAGACTGCACTGTGTTCACTGCACTGTGTCCACTGCACTGGGTTTGTATTTTCCTTTCAAGTGCAAACAGTAACAGCTGATTCGAACAATGGAAATTGAAGTACAGAGAAAAAAAATAGAAAATACTCTGGATATAATAGATGTTAATGTGCCAATTTATTTTGCATCGAAATTTCCAACTCCCCTCTCACGCATATCCCAAAGCCTCATTAAATGTTTAAGATTGAAATTGAAACAAATCCCTGAACGTGATTGGCTTGTCACACGGCGGTGCTGAAATCCTATTGGCAAGTCAACGGAAAGAATTCGGTGTAATCTCCTCTGCAAAATAAATTGGTACATTAACATCTATTATATCCAGAGTATTTTCTAATTTTCTTTCTCTGTACTTCAATTTCCATGGTTCCAATTAGCTTTTACTGTTTGCACTTGAAAGTAAAATACAAACTCATTAGAGGGGAATTTTAACTTGCTTTGAATATATAATGAAACTGCCAATAGTATATTTACTGGTGTCTGTACTGTCAGTAACAAAAGTTATTTCCCTATGTTAAAATTTCTTCCGCGAATATCTCTCGAATGGACGCACAGATTTGAGTGCAATATTCAGGAACTTAAAGTAGATATAGTTTTCGGTAAATTTCAGAAAACTACTCAAATCAGTCCATCAATTCCAAAGTTATAAAGAAAATAAATTTTAAAGAAGAGAAAGAAATTTTTTCGCTGACTGTACATTCGTCACTGGTTTGATTCGTCGCGCTGAAGCAGTTCTAGTTAATAACATGTAAATTTAAGTAGCTATTACATTCAGAGCATTTTCTCACATTTTCTGTACTTCTATTATAAATGGTGCCAAAATTTCCGTTTGCTTCGTTTCTTGGTGCCAAAATTACCGGTGCCAAAATTACTGTGTCAAAACTGCTGGTGCCAAAATTTCCGGTGCCAAAATTTCCGCCTTTCGTTTATAATAAGGGGGTGAGTTTTTTCTCAGTGATTTTCTCAAAATGGACTCAAATGTTTCGTTCATATTTCATAAATAAAGATTTCATTAATAACTTATCAATATGGCATAACTCGTTTGTCCTAAAAAAATGCGAGGGGTAGTTTATTCTTGGTGGAGTGTTGTCTGGGCGATTTTCTCAAAAACGACTCAAAAGAGTTTATTCATATTTCAAAAATAAATATTTCGTTAATAACCGAACAATATGGCAAAACTCGTTTGTCCTGAAAAAATATGCGAGGGGTAGTTTACTCTTGGGGGTGTTTTTCCTCCACGGTTTTCTCAAAAATGAGTCAAGCAATTTTGTTCGTACTCAGAAATAAATATTTCATTAAAAACCTAGTAATATGGAATAACTCGCTTACCCTGAAAGAATCCTCAAGAGATAGTTTCTTCGGGGAGTTATTTTTCCCTCACGATTTTCTCAAAAATTACTCGGACAATTTTATTGATAATTCATAAATAAGTATTTCATTAATAACCCTATATTTTAGTATAAGTCACACTGAGAAAAATTTTCATAGAAAATGTAACAGTAAAGACATGTAAAGTTGATTTTTTCGTAATTCCGTACTTATATTACGTAAATTTGGACTTGAAACCATTATAATGTTAATTTACCATGTGGCGAAGTGGAAATACAACATGCTGCATTTTGTCTTTTATGAAAAATCTGTAGTACGCAATAAATGTACGTAACGACAGGAAGGTTTTCAGTTCTGTAATGTTAAGAGTACATTCCAGACTGGAAAGAAAATGTGACGTCATTCAAGAGAGATAAATGTCTTTCAGGAATGAAAATATTACAGGCTATCCTATCTAGTACGTGTTTTTTGACATGAGTAAGGAAAATATCGCAGGAAGAAGGACAAATTTTCCTTGTAATGCATTTTTTACATTATAATGTTAAAAGAAACTGAATAATGTAAAAATGTTCGTAGTAAAGTGCAAACTTCACGTCAGGAATGAAATTTTGTCATGATAATGAGATCTACCCATTCTACACTGCAAAGAGCAAACAAATCCGTTCTATACAGACATTATGTAAGGAGACAAATTGTTTTATCATTACTATTTGTGTAACGGAAGCACGATTACGTACAATTTCTACGTACAACTGATCTTTCACTCGGAAAGCAGGACAAAAAAGTACGTAAAGGAATGATAGAAAGTCATTATAATGTTATATATCCCAGAAAATTGATAAAAATACATTTAGTAATGAATAATTTACAGTAAGTAATGGAAAAAGTCCTCTAACTCTGTGTAATCATACAGTTGTTTGGTATTAAAGTCTGTACTGTCATGTTACTTTAACATTACAATACAGACAGTAACGCATTATTCTTGTTATAAAAGTTGCAAAGAAAGAGGCTCAAAATTTTTATTACCCACAATTCCATTCTGTATGGCAAAACGCGGGAGTCTCCATTTTTCGTGTGAAAATCATAGTGAGTATCGCGCTTGAAGAAATAAGAAGAAAGAAAGTGTTGTTATAAGCAAAATATGGATGCGTATGTCGAAGATTTGCTGACTACTTGGAAACTAAACAATTACGTTAACATTTTTAAGGGTAAGTAATTAGCATTAGAAATAACAAAACCTGAATCAATCAGCATGACAGCAGAAGACAATCTATCCTGCTTGAAAGTAATGATTATTTTCTAACGATCTAGAAATTACATAGGCTTGTGTATAGCCCGCTCCCCCCAGTTCTTTGTCACCGGAACTGGAAGAGGAGGAGTTGTTGTTGTTGTTGTTACTACTACTACTACTACTACTACTACTACTACTACTACTACTACTACTACTACTACTTCTTCTTCTTCTTCTTCTTCTTCTTATATCGAGAACAGAACCCAACCAACCCCTGCGGGGCTTCTAACCCGTTCCTACTACTGCTACTACTATTGCTACTAACTACCACTACTCCTACTACTATTGCTATTAACTACTATACTACAACTACTACCGCTACTACTACTACTACTATTACTACTACTACTACTTATACTAAAGCTTCCTTACCGCAAGATTTACATCTTAAATCTTTATAACATGCGATTCCGATTCATTATGAACTAGTGTGAATCATTAGAATCACTTATGATTCGTTAAAAATCACTGGGGGGAGCGGGCTATACTCAATCCATTACATAAAAGCTGGAGAATTTTTGTGTACGCATGAATATTATTTTGGATATAGTATACGTGAAGCTGCATCAGTTCCCAAAGGAGCAGGACGCTCATACTTTTAGGGATTATTCATTGAGTATGTACGAACTTACAAAGGGGGCAATAAAGCGACTTTTATTTACTTATCGGCTCATACGAAAATAAA